>NC_066534.1:5224728-5435834 GCF_024679095.1 Eriocheir sinensis | reverse complement strand
GATCAAGCAGTTGGTCAGGAACATAGACCCCCTCCAGAGTTGATATAGCTCTCTGGAGATAATGGAAGAGAATGATATGAAAGAGTACAAGAAAGGAGAGCTTTAGAGAAATATAGAAAGCAGGTGGGTAAGAGCGGCTGAAGATTATACCATACAAAAGAAACATACAAGTTGAGAAAATGGAGGCTCTTCTGCTGTGGATACCCTCCTAAAATAATTCTTAAGGTAACTATCAAAATTAACAGATGAATAATAAAAGTAACTCACCTTAATTTTCTCAGAAATAGCTTTAAGACAATCCAAGAGCTTTGTCTCTACCAGTTCTAACATTTCTTGAGAAGGCACATGGTTACTATGTCTTAGTTCACCATCACATTGAGTAGCAGCAGCAGGGGGCAGGGAAGCTGGAGGAGGGCACGTAGAGACTGGTGGAGGATGAAGAGGGATGCCACTCTTGGTTGGGGGCACACTGCTGCCTCTGGTAGTAGATAGCACATCATTCAGAAAATTGACTTTTTTATCCTTTTGCATTTTATCTGAAATCACTAGGCTCCCCATAGTCTATTCAAACTCTTGTGGTATTTACTGCATACTTCTACCAAATAAGACCATGCATAAGGAAAAGCCCTGTATAACATTTCAAGGAGAGTATTCACTGGATAATGGCAAAAAATTAAAGTTTACCCTCTTTTACTCCAACGATCTAATTTTCTTTTGCCATTCAATGTGCATGTTTTATTCTGACATAGTTTTGAATGAAAACATCATCAGAGTTAAACAAAGCATTTTTAAACCAGTGTTTTGTAAATTCATTACATACCTTACTCAAAATCAACAAAACAGAAATCCAGACATACAATCATACAGTCACCTCTCGATTAACACAAGTTTAAATAACGTGTTTTTGATTTAACACAAGTTGATATTTAAGGAGATACGTTTAACTAACGCAATATGTTCGATTTAACACAAGTTTCATCGATGACGTCATTGATGAAACATTATTAATACATTAGTAGGTCACAGAAACAACAAAAACACACGTTCTCACCTCATCCTTCCACCTCCTCACAGGAGGTGGAAGGACGGGGTGAGGAGGGAGGAGGGATAGCGGGGTGGGTATTTGGCAGACGACAACGACGACGAGTGACGCATCAACAAAGTGATGATGGTGAGTGTGAGGACGTGTTTTTGTTGTGTCAGTGACTTACAAATGTAATGTAGCAATTCTTTCTTTAGAAAACTTTAACTTAAAGGAGTTATCTTTGTCACCAATAGCATGGGTAGTCAAAGGAAGGGGAAGGAGGCAAGTGAGCCGGAGTGGCGGAGATGAAGGGAGCGGCTGGTGACAGGAGCGCGGGGAGAGGAGGGACGGTGGCCGACGCAGGTGAAGAACAAATTTAAATAAAATGATAACGTGTGTTTTTGTTGTTTCCATGACCTACTAATGCATTAATATTTTTTCTTTTTAAGGTTAAAGTAACAAAATCCTCAAAATAGGCAGATTTTCCCAGTGTCCAAGAATGTAACTCCCCCTATTACCATTGTTTCCTATGGGGAAATTATGTTTAAATAACGCGATTTTAAATAACGTGACATCTCCAGGAACGTAACCCTCGCGTTGAGAGGTGACTGTACCTCGGTTTATGAGTTTAACCCCTTCACTACGGCCAGGCTAAAACAGCGCCCCGCTCCGTATCCAAGATTGCTGTGCGCACCAAATTTCAAATGTCGCTATTAAATATAACAAGTTTTCAGCCATAAACTCAACATAATCATCATGTATTATATATGAAAACATGCAAAATTAAATGGTGCACATAAAGAAACTCACTACGGCCAGGCCAAAACAGCGCCCCGCGCCGTATCCGGGATTGCCACACGCCAAATTTCAAATGTCGATATTGAATATAACAAGTTTTCAGCCATAAACTCAACATAATCATCATGTATTATATATGAAAGCATGCAGAATTAAATGGTGCACATAAAGAAACAAATTAATTGATAATTTTGAGATGTAAGCATAAATATAGAGATAAAATAACTTGTATATTGGCTAAAGCCAGTCAGGACGCAGTATGCGTGTCATCGAAACGAATTAAGCTCATAAGTCGAGGCATGACTGTATTCTTTATTCTTTCGCAAGTCGCCTAAGTATTCTCTTGAGGGTTTCTTATAAAGTAGGTCTTCCAGATGGCATTATTTAGACATTTTTGTCTAAGTTGGTATGCCAATTAATTGAGTTACTTTTGTGGCTAACATAATGAAGTTGACTGTTTATGCTTTTGAAGAGATACCTATTTTCAAGAACAACTTTATTTTTGTGTTGAAATGGATTAATGCTATTTCTTCTTTTTTTACACAAAAGGAGTAAGAGGAAGGTGAATGAAGTAGTGTGATAAAAGTGATGTCTCAGATGATGATTTGGAAAATGTTAGGAGAGTGTAACTGTAAATGATTAAACAGGAAACAAATTTATCTGAAACATTCAGCAATGTTAGGAAAATTGTAAGAATGTTTACAAATTAACTTTGAAGGGTTTGATTTACATTTTCATCGAATACAGTTTCTGAGTGGCATTTGATGCTTGGATTACAAAATAATCTTTTTCTTTAATAATAACTGCAAATGTAAATTTCAGTTGCAATTGCAAGTTTCTTTTCTGGCTAAAGGAATTTCAATAATTAAGAATTTGCTTTTTCAATTGTATAATATATCTATTTTTATACCAAAAAGCATTTCAATAAAAAAGAAAATTGTCTTAGTGAATATTATTTACCAATCCAATTCCCTTCCAAATAATTTACCTATACTACACTACTGAAGTATTTAGGATTTGCATTAGTTGACATAAATATTATCCAAATGGGAAATCCCAGGATCCTGGGAAATATCCTGGTTTGTCCCAGAATCCCAGGATACTGAGAAACCTCCAAAACAGGAAACCCAAATAAATAGATTATTAAGACACCTCTTCAACTGAATCTGATCCTCTCTTTAGTTTCTCCAACTGTATTTTATTTGTGGTAGCAATTCTTTAGTGTTCTTTTTTATCTTCTTAATTCTTTAATTTCCTTGCTAAAATGGTAGGCTCAGTACTGAATTTGTAAAACTTACTTGAGGGTTGGTGGCATTGGTGATGAGGAAGAAGTGTCCTGAGGGTTGAGTGGGATGGGTACACGCTTGTTGAGAAGCCGGTGTCGCCCAGGACCAGCAGTATTGCCCCTACCAGCAGTACTAAAGGCAAGTTTTGGAGGATCATTCCATCCTCGCTCAGGGTTACCTATAAAAAACATAACTGATGCAAATGTTGTCTCAAAGGCTAGAATCTCGATGAATATACCTGATAAAGATATATAGAACGTGAAGGTGGCAGAAATGAACCCTGTAAGTTAAAAACTATTATTCATGTTTCTTATAGATTAAAATAACACAAACTCTTGTTAAGAAATTTCATGAGCTCTGAGACCATGCTGCACCCTGGTGCTCCTCTTGACTGAAGTCGCTGAAGTTAAGGTTGACTGAAGATCCAGACGGCATGTGGATAATCTTCCGCCACTCGCCGATGGTTTGAAAAATCAGCGTGTTTCAGTGGAACTCAAACCTAGTCCACGCTAGGTCCTTGGGCCATGCACGCTGACCACTCGGCCACTGCCTCCCCAAATAAATAACTATCCACATCTTGTTAATAAAATATTCTGAATAAATTAGAGCATGATCTGAAACACACTGTGTCAGATTACTATACTTGCCTGATGATTAGTTAAAAAGTTATTCCCGAAAAACAATATAACACGACCTCTGAAACCCATAGTAGTCAACAACTAAGATACTGAAGATTGTTAAGTGTGTCAATGCTTACAGGACTGGAGCATTTAGTGGATGTGTTCAATGCTGAGACAAGGCAGTGGCTGAGTGGTTAGCATGGCGGCACTGCGTGCAGGACAACGTGGGTTCACACCCTTCTCAGTACCACAAGCTGGGATTTTTCAGTCACCGTCGAGTGGCCTAAGACTACCCACACGCTGTCCAGAAGACCACCTATCAACCTGGACTCTATATTATCTCTCTAGAGAGAGGGTCATTGATGAGCTCCGGGAGGCAGCATGAGCCAAGCAAGATGGCGCCGCTATAAACACTTGCCTGCACCACAATGGCCTGGGGCTGACTATCAGGCCCCGCCAAAAAAGTCTACCAGCGCTGTAAGTGGAAACAAAAAAAAAAATATACGGTACCCTCCTGAGTTTCGTGCTATCTGAGTTTCACCATCCTCGAGTTTCACGTTTAGTCCTAAATTCCTACCATCCCGACTTTCAAGCATTATCACCCTGAGTTTCGCGCTACTTTTACATGTATCAGTCACGTCTACCTAACGTCGCCGTCATGAGCGCTGCCTTAAAAGGCGGTGTCACACTGGTTATTTTAATTCAACCGTTAGGGCTACGAGCAATCGCGGTTGCCTGTACTCCCAACCAGGAGCGAGTTGTCGGCCGTCCATACGGATGGAAAATGGTTGTGATTATGAGCAACCGTGCGGCTGTATGAAAACAAACAGACGGTGGTAATGTCTGAGGAGTGAGGAGCTGTGGAAGATGGCCCACCAAGAGAATCATACAGTGGGCTGGCAGACCTGCTTTGTTTACTGCTTAATTGACAAAATATGAGAACATCCCCTGCTTTGGAAGCCATGATCGTGCCCACAACCGCTTCTTCCTTTCATTTAACTGCAGCAACAAGTCCATAACTTGGGTAATGGCAGCACAAACCGCAATAGCCTTTATACTATAGCTGACGAAGCCATGTCGATACATAGCGACTGCTTTGTTTACGTTGAGGGTACTGGCCACCGACCTTGGCCGTGTGTGAAGCACACTCGGAAAGGTTCCCCATGCCACCAACGCAGTTGGAGGAAAAAGGTCCAGTTTGACACCAGCAGCTTTAGATTCCCTCAGTTAAGTGAATGTGTTAACCGTGTTCACATGTTCTGAGGCGGGATACACAAAGGTGCACGCTAATGGCCCACGGTAAAAACTACGAACTATTGATTTAGAGCGCTGTCGCACATTCACGATCTTGCCTCCCGACGTTAAAAATCTCGCACTGCCAGACATATGTTACGACCATCATAAGTAGACCCCCATTGTCTACGTCGAAACGACGTTGTTAAGAAGTTGTTGAGATGGACAACCGACGGTCGTAGCTTATTGCCAATGGGTGACAGATGTCGGGGAGGGCTCCGATGGTTTTTAAATTTCTAAAATTGTCTGCGTGTGGCCCGACGTCAGGGGGGCGCCGGGAGTCATGATCGCGACTGTGTGACCGCGGCCTTAACTCTCAACATTACTTCAGATTCACAAAGCTTTTGTTTCGTTGTTACTTTAGCAGACAGCGCCATGTTGAAACAGGGTGACTGCTTTGTTTACGTTGTGGATACGGGAAAGTTGGAGTTGCCGGTTACCTCTATCGCCAATGTAGTTGGAGGAAAAAGGCCCAGTGTGACGCCAGCTTATGGACAACCTACAACTGGCCCGTAACCCCATCAGTTGGAGGAAAACAGCCAGTGCGACACTGCCTTAATGCAGTGAGGCTGCTGATTTGGTGAGTGCCATCGATGACGTCATTGGACTCAGCTAATCACAAACGTGTTTTCAAAACTCTCAGCCATTTGTAAGGCACCCACCTTCAGCTGCAGCTTCAAAACGACCCATTCTCTCTTCCCATTTTCTTCCTTTTTTCAAGGGAACGTATTTTGAGATAGCAAGGGAGTAAAAGGGAAAAAAAAGTCAGCTTCTCCATGGGCTGGAAACAAATAAGCACATTTTCAGTGTTTTCAACATTCCAAGTTTTGTGATTCTCAAGTTTAGTACTATACCTTCAGAACAAAGCAAGCGTGAAACTTGGGAGGGTACTGTAAATAAAGGCTACGACAACATGAGGCAACACCCCCTAACCCACCTTGCAAGTAAGATATCACCAACCCCTAATCAACCCATCCACTTCAGCATTTTTGTTATTGAAGTAAGTTGAGCACATTTGATAGGGTTGCTTGATGACCCAGGGTTGGATTCATCAAACCATTTACCATGCGTGTGGCTGGTAAGTTTTGTGGTATCTCCGCCCACCCGGTAAATTCACATTCATCAACTACTTTTTTTTTTTTATGTCGCGGCCTATTGCACTGATAGGCTTCTTCCCGGTGGGGCCTGATGGTCAGCCCAAGGCAAACGCACAAAACATCAGATTCACATATTTTTTACAATAACTTCGGTTCTCCTCATCGTAGAAACTTCAGACTTGGTTCATATTTTAGCTCATGGAAAGATGCACCTTGCATGGCCTTGGCCTTGGCCTTGATCTTGACCTTTGACCTCAAAAAGTTTGCCCAAGGTCAAAGTTTTCAAAAAAAAAATAATTACCGCAAATTACTTACCACACCCTTGGTAAGGTCAAAAGTTACTGCAACTCCGAACACCCGTAAGTGAGTTACTGCAGGCGTGGTAAGTGCCGCGGCTTATGTTCAGAGGTGATTTTGATCCTATGTATATTTTTACCTCGGGATGTGCCCTACACCATCAGAATCAGAAAAGCATGCAGATTTAGGATCTGGGCTTATAAAAGTGATACGACAAAAGCCAGCTGAGTACTAAGGAGCTGAAGGGAAATAAGTGCAAGAAAATGTGTACTCCCTATTCATTTAACACGTTAACCGCGTATTGGGCCACCAGTGTACCAAGCAGATGTTTCACTTGTTGCGGCATATTGGTACATCTGTGGCCCGAAAGCCCTTTCTATAAACTTTTACAAACATGAGTATATAAACAATTTGTGTGTAAATTTGTATTTATTATGACTGCAGATGTGTTGCAATGGTACCAGGTAACAAGTTAAACATGATAAGGTGATAAGATCAAACTCTTTCGTCTCTGCCTATCAACATCTACCTTTCCTTCCTGTTGGAAGTATGCCTTTGTACAGCCTGTGCCTAAGAAGGGTGACCGTTCCAATCCCTCAAACTACCGCCCTATAGCTTTACTTTCCTGTCTATCTAAAGCTTTTGAATCAATCCTTAACCGGAAGATTCAAAAGCAACTTTCCACTTCTAACCTTCTATCTGATTGCCCGTATGGGTTCCGCAAGGGGCGTTCTACTGGTAATCTCCTTGCCTTCCTAACTGACTCTTGGTCATTCTCTCTTAGCCGTTTCGGTGAAACCTTTGCTATTGCGCTGGACATATCAAAAGCTTTTGATAGGGTTCGGCACAAATCTTTGCTTTCCAAACTACCCTCCTACGGTTTCTATCCTTCTCTCTGTACCTTTATCTCTAGTTTCATTTCTGACCATTCAATTTCTGCTGTGGTAGACAGTCATTGTTCTTCCCCTAAATCTATTAACAGTGGTGTCCCACAGGGTTCTGTCCTATCTCCCACTCTCTTTGTTGTTCATTGATGATCTTCTTTCCAAAACAAACTGTCCTGTCCATTCTTACGCTGATGACTCCACTCTGCATTACTCAACTTCTTTTAATAGAAGACCCACTCTACAGGAACTAAACGATTCAAGGCTGGAGGCAACAGAACGCTTAGCCTCAGACCTTACTATTATTTCCGATTGGGGCAAGAGGAACCTGGTGTCCTTCAACGCCTCAAAAACACAGTTTCTCCACCTATCCACTCGACACAATCTTCCAAGCAACTATCCCCTATTCTTTGACAACACCCAGCTATCACCTTCTTCAACACTAAACATCCTCAGTCTATCCGGCCTTAACTCAAAATCTCAACTGGAAACTTCATATCTCATCTCTTACTAAATCAGCCTCCTCTAGGCTGGGCGTTCTGTACTGTCTCCGCCAGTTCTTCTCCCCCGCACAGTTGCTATCCATTTACAGGAGCCTTGTCTGCCCTCATATGGAGTATGCATCTCATGTGTGGGGGGGGGTCCAATCACACACCACTACTTGACAGAGTGGAGTCAAAGGCTCTTCGTTTCATCAGCTCTCCTCCTCATACTGATAGTCTTCTACCTCTCAAATTCCGCTGCCATGTTGCCTCTCTTTCTATCTTCTATCGATATTTTCATGCTGACTGCTCTTCTGAACTTGCTATCTGCATGCCTCCCCACCTCCCACGGCCCCGCTGCACACGACTTTCTACTCATGCTCATCCCTATACTGTCCAAACCCCTTATGCAAGAGTCAATCAGCATCTTCACTCTTTCATCCCTCACACTGGTAAACTCTGGAACAATCTTCCTTCATCTGTATTTCCTCCTGCCTACGACTTGAACTCTTTCAAGAGGAGGGTATCAGGACACCTCTCCTCCCAAAATTGACCTCTCTTTTTGGACACTCCTTTGACCTCTATTCAAGAGCCGTGAGTAGCGGGCTTTTTTTTTTATTTTTCTTTACGCCCTTGAACTGTCTCCTGAGCTGTAAAAAAAAAAAAAAAAATGTATGTAAAAAGAATAAAAAAACAGGCATACATATAAAGTTTGGTGACATTTCGCTTCCAAATATAAGCATTGCATTATGTAACAGTAATCAACTGCAGAGGAAAATTTCCCTCATAACAAATAATGTAAAAAAATAGATAAACTAGACACATAGCACTCGGAGAGTGCACACCTCTGCCAAAGATCATCCTGAAAATTGGTATGGGTATCAACTGTGACCTTATGCTTATGCAAGGTCAAGGTCTAGGCCATGCAAGGTGCATCTTTCCATGAGCTAAAATATGAACCAAGTGTGAAGTCTCTACGATGAGGAGAACCGAAGTTATGGCCAAAAATATGTGAATCTGACGTTTTGTGCGACCTCGACATTTGACCATTGACATCAAAAATTTAATGGGTTCTATTCTTGATAGACACAAAGCTTCCCTGAAAAATTGGTTATCCACAAAATTGTGCACAGGAGACTGTGACCTTGACCTTTGACATAAAAAATCTAATAGTTTCTATTCTGGATGGACATGAAGCTTCCCTGAAAAATTGGTTGAGATATACGCAAAATTGTGCACAGGAGACTGCTCACGAACAAACAAACAAATAAATAAATAAACGTACCGACCGGACCGAAAATATAACCTCCACCTTCGTTGGCGGAGGTAATAATAAGTACCTAGAAATTCATAATAAATGAAAATTTTGCTCTTCATAATAGAACAAAAAATAATGCTCCAAATCACTACTAATGACTTGGAATATTAGATTATCCTAATGTTTGATTTATTGCAGTGTAGTTTGCTGAACTGTAGAAGAAAGCACCACTCGGCAAATAATGTAAAAAAAAATATCCTGATAAATTAAAATTTTGCTTTCATAACTGAATAGAAAATAATGTTCCCCATCCTGCTCTTCATCTATTTCTGACTCTTCACTTTCCTCGGAGAGCTCATCATCTGGGTCATCAGAATTGACGAAAAAAGCCTGAATAATCTGAATCACCAGATGAGGTATCCGATCATCCTCCGTAAAATACGGTCGGGCTCATTTATGTTGAAAAGGAAGGAAAAAAGCATTATTAATATGTAGTTTTCTTATGTACAGCTGATCAAAATGTAAGATATTGTATCGATACTAACTCATATATTCATCATAAAAACTACACCAAATAGCATAACAAGATTATATCATCAGTGTGTCGCGAACTGGTACATATATGCGCCAATCCATGCCTGGTACACTGGTGCACCAATACGCGATAGAGGGAAAAAATATTAGTGGTCCACGATTCGGTATATATTTGTACAGGTAACTCTCGATTTACGTGAGTATTGTGTCCTTGAAGAGGTCGCGTAAATCAAAAACAATGTAAATCAAACAAGAGGTAGGTTTCTATCAAAAAATAAATATTCACTTCATTCAGTGGAGAGAGAGAGAGAGAGAGAGAGAGAGAGAGAGAGAGAGAGAGAGAGAGAGAGAGAGAGAGAGAGAGAGAGAGAGAGAGAGAATATCCATATCACCAAGATATCCACTCAGGCACTCAGTCTCAGCCTCACTCGTGTGAGGCAGAAATGAGGGACACCATGAGCGACTGGCTAGTATTGGTACAGGTAACTCTCGATTTACGCGAGTTTGTTTTACGCGTTTTTGAAATAACGCGGGGTCCAAAATCTAAATAAATGTTTAATTTACACGTTTTTTCCACTTATACGCGATATTTTATGGAGTGGCCACCATATGTCTCACGCAACTGGACTCACACGGCGCCGCGGCCACACAGCTAAGCTCAGTTCTTCCTGCGCGCTACTTGAACAACAATACAGTACCCATGCTGCCACGCTACTCAACGATAGAGGTGGGCAGGTAACGGTACCAATACCGGTACTAACGGTACCAGGTATACGGTACGGTACCGGTACCAGGCTGCTCGGTACCGGTACCAATACTAGCCAGGCGCTCATGCTGTCCCTCATTTCTTTCTCAGACGAGTGAGGCTGAGACTGAGTGCCTGATTGAATATGTCGGTGATATGGATATTCTCTCTCTCTCTCTCTCTCTCTCTCTCTCTCTCTCTCTCTCTCTCTCTCTCCACTGAATGTATTATGCGCACCTTTTTCACATAAAAAATGCCTGAAAGTATAGCCCTGCGCGTTATACGCCGAATGTACAATTTTTTAACGATTTTAATCTTCTTTGGGGTGTTTTTAAGGGTCTGTGTTTCGTTTTATCCAATAACAACGGCAAACTTACCTTTATTACTGTTAATGATCCTTCATAGTCCATAGCTGTCTTATAATATGTAACCATAGAATACAGGGCGATCAAATAACTACTATAAAAAAATTAAATCGGTGGAGCATCGCCCATGTCTTGCCGTTATACCGTTTTCCCGTCGGGCGCCATTTGTACATCTTGATCTTGATGTCACAGGTGGCTTACGATTGTATGACTAAGGAGCAGTACAAGCAACATAAAAAAATTAGGTTAAGATTCGTTTTAGGTCCGTGCCAGTATCTCATTACCTACCTTATGAAACATCAGTATCTCTTCATATATCTTTTCTACAAACCTTCAACAGTCATGGAAACGCTTTGAAAATCCAATTCAAGGACTTTTTTACTCTTGAAAATAGGAGATAATGTTTACGAAAGCGCGTCGCCTCCTCTGGCGACGGTGCAGCCGGTGTTGCGAGAAATACCTCCTCGCTGAATAAGTCACATATACATGTGGGGGCGGGGGTCGAGGGGCGCAGCCCCCGTTAATAGGTCGTAAAGTTCGGTTGGAGTAGTTTAAATATGCCGACCCTAAACCCTCATCGAGCTATTTTACGGCTGCAGCGGCGTCGCGGCCGCCGCCAGAGGAGGCGACGCGGTTCCGTAAACATTATCCCCTATTTTCAGGATAAAAAATAAAAAGTCCTTGAATTGGATTTTCAAAGCGTTTCCATGACTGTTGACAGTTTGTAGAAAAGATATATGAAGAGATACTGATGTTTCATAAAGTAGATTATGAGATACTGGCACGGACCTAATACGAATCTTTACAAAAAAATTATATTGGAAAAAATAACCATGTATTCATTATTAATTATTAATATTAGTGAGAATAATGGGGTAAATATGATATCAGAAACTGTGCATCATGAGTCTTGTACGAGGAGTTATTTCACGCCCAGCCGCCATTTGTATTGTTTACAAACCACACAACCACACCCACACAACAAAAAGCTGCATGCCGCATTGTCTGTCATAACCTACGAGTGACTGTGAGAATAATATGCTTATTATGATCTCAGAAGCTGTACATAATCAGTATGGACGAGGAGATATTTCTCGCAACACCTGCCCGGCCGTCATTTGCATTGTTTACAAACCACACAACCACACCCACACAACAAACAGCTGCATGCCGCGTGTCACCAGAACCGCTTGAATTGTGTCTTGCCTAGTTGTCTGTCATAACCAACGAGTGATGGTGGGAATAATATGCTTATTATGATATCAGAAGCTATGCATCATCAGTCTGTACGGGGATGTATTTCTCACAACACCAGCCCGACCGCCATTTCCATTGCTTTACTCAAGGACACTTGTCAATTCAAGCGGTAAAGATTACACCTAAAATATATAAATTTCGGAAAACTGTACATTGTCAATGTTCTTTAACCCGTACATATTTCTGAGCATTTTAAGAACTTTTTTTTTCAAAGTTTGGGGTGCGCGTTATACGCCGCAAAATATGGTATTTATTTTTCGACAGAAACCTACCTCTTGTTTGATTTACATTGTTTTTGATTTACGCGACCTCTTCAAGAACGCAATACTCGCGTAAATCGAGAGCTACCTGTACCGGTACCGAGCAGGGGTGGATCAAATACAATTGTATTTGTATGTGAATTGTATTTAAATACAATTTTAATGTATTTGTATTGTATTTACATTTTGACATCCAGAGAAAAAAGTATTTTGTATTTGTATTTGTATTTGTATTTTGGTACCCAGAAAAAAGTATTTTGTATTTGTATTTGTATTTTGGTACCCAGAAAAAAAGTATTTTGTATTGTATTTGTATTTTGGCACCCAGAAAAAAAGTATTTTGTATTGTATTTGTATTTTGATACCCAGAAAAAAAGTATTTTGTATTGTATTTGTATTTTGGTACCCAGAAAAAAAGTATTTTGTATTGCATTTGTATTTTGGTACCCAGAAAAAAAGTATTTTGTATTGTATTTGTATTTTGGCACCCAGAAGAAAAGTATTTTGTATTGTATTTGTATTTTGGCACCCAGAAAAAAAGAATTTTGTATTTGTATTTGTATTTTGGCACCCAGAAAAAAAAGTATTTTGTATTGTATTTGTATTTTGGTACCCAGAAAAAAAAGTATTTTGTATTTGTATTTGTATTTTGGTACCCAGAAAAAAAAGTATTTTGTATTGTATTTGTATTTTGGCACCCAGAAAAAAAGTATTTTGTATTTGTATTTGTATTTTGGTACCCAGAAAAAAAAGTATTTTGTATTTGTATTTGTATTTTGGTACCCAGAAAAAAAAGTATTTTGTATTTGTATTTGTATTTTGGTACCCAGAAAAAAAAGTATTTTGTATTTGTATTTGTATTTTGGTACCCAGGAAAAAAGTATTTTGCATTGTATTTGTATTTTGGCACCCAGAAAAAAAAGGACTTTGTATTTGTATTTATATATATATATATATATATATATATATATATATATATATATATATATATATATATATATATATATATATATATGTTAAGGAAATAGAAAAAGAAGTAATGTTAAGCCACATTAAGGCGGAGGAGGAAACAGATGAAGGTTGAAGGCTAAGGAGGAAAGGATTAACGTCAGATCACGGGGACAGCGGAGTAAGGAGAACATTAAGGTTGAAGGCGGAGGAAAAAAATTAAGGGTGGGGAGTACGGAGGAAATTAACCTCAGGTCACATGGAGGAGGAGTAGGAGAGGATTTAGGGAGTTAATAAGGGATGGGTGGCTCGGAAGAAGGATCCGCCCGCAAAAATGTGTGACGTCATGGAAATGGGAGGCATATGGGATGAGGTGTGAGTGAAGACGAGACAGTAAACCGATCTACTGCTTTAACTTGGCAAATGCACTACAATCACCTATCAAAAAGAGGTTGCATCCATTTCTTGAGAGGACTGATGTCATTGCCGCAGCTGTCATGGGCCCCAGGTTTAAGCTGGCATGGATGCCATATAAGAAAATACAAAAGGAAAAGGTTTCCAAGATTGTGGACCTAATTATTTCCGAGTCGACCTTGAAGAAGAAAACATTTCAAGAGAGTGAGCCTTTCGTCTTTTCGGCTGGCATGAGTGCAACACGACCTCGTCTTTTTGCCTGCATGCCTCCAGCTGGGCAAATGATGGCAAGTGCATCAACAAATGACACTACAGTGGTGAAGGCAGAACTTGAAATGTACCTAGAAGAAGGTGTTTTGCCTTTTGATGTCAATCCACTGAGGTACTGGAGTGATGCAAAAAGCTTCAAAATTTTGAAGCACTTTGACAAGAATATTCTAGGTTGCTGTGCAATGTTGGCACCATCTGAGAGGGTGTTTAGTAAGGCCGACAATTTTTACACTCCTGAGCGAGCAAAACTCGGCCCGGAAACTTTCCGGACATTAATGATGATAAAATGCAATTATGATATGTGAAGTGTAAACTTGTGAAAAAAAGTATCTTTATATTTTTTGCATAATTTCAGGAGTATTTTTATTTGTATCTTTGAAATCTGGAATAGGAGTATTTGTATTTTTATTTGTATTTTTAGATTCAGGAATAGAAGTACAGGTAACTCTCGATTTACGCGAGTTTGGTTTACGTGTTTTTTAAATAACGCGGGGTCCAAAATCAAAATAAATGTTTAATTTACACGATTTTTTCACTTATATGCGATATTTTATGGAGTGGCCACCAGATGTCTCACGCAACTGGACTCACACGGTGCCGCGGCCACACAGCTGAGCTCAGTTCTTCCCGTGCGTCACGTGAACAACAATACAGTACCCACGCTACTCAACAATAGGGGTGGGCAGCTACCGGTACCAGCTATACGGTACAGTACCAGTACCAGACTGCTCGGTACCAGTACCAGACGGCTTGGTAACGGTACCAATACCAGCCAGTCGCTCATGGTGTCCCTCATTTCTTCCTCACACGAGTGAGGCTGAGTGCCTGAGTTGATATCTCGGTGATATGGATATTCTCTCTCTCTCTCTCTCTCTCTCTCCCCACTGAATGAAGTGAATATCTATTTTTCGATAGAAACCTACCTCTTATTTGATTTACATTGTTTTTGTTTTACGCGATCTTTTCAAGGACACAATACTCGCGTAAATCGAGAGTTACTTGTATTTGTATTTGTATTTTTAGATTCAGGAATAAAAGTATTTGTATTTGTATTTGTATTTTTGGAATCCCGAACAAAAGTATTTGTATTTGTATTTTTGGAATCCCGAACAAAAGAATTTGTATATGTATTTGACTTATAAAAAAATCAGTATTTAATCCAACCCTGGTACCGAGCAGTCTGGTACTGGTAACATACTGTATAGCTGGTACCGTTAGTACCAGTACTAGTACCGGTACCTGCCCACCCTTATTGTTGAGTAGCGTGGCAGCGTGGGTACTATATTGTTGTTCAAGTGGCGAGGGGGAAGAACTGAGCTCAGTTGTATGGCCGCGGCGCTATGTGAGTCCAGTTGCGTGAGACATCTGGTGGCCACTCCATAAAATATTGCGTATAAGTGGAAAAAAAACGTGTAAATTAAACATTTATTTGAGTTTTGGACCCCATGTTATTTCAAAAACGCGTAAACCAAACTCACGTAAATCGAGAGTTACCTGTACCATGGATTTTTACGGTCTCTACTACAGGCCATCCTCTCACAATGATGCATACACCCTCTCTCTGCAAAAGTCCAAGGGACACTGGCGTGGTGGTGCCGTGAAGGTTCCGCGGTGCAGACGAGAGCGCTGAGTTGCCAAACATGGTTAATGTGTTAACTCTGATGTTCGTATGTGTATTTTTACATTATCGTTACAATTATACACTAGTGTGCTGCAAAATTTTCTCAGGAAGATGATGGTGGTCTCAGTTTTTCTTAAAAATGAATTTTGGGGTCAGGAAACAGGGTGGGAGTGAGGTGTGTGAAGTCGTCAGTGTTGGATGAACAGGGCACACCCACGGCCACCGGCTTGCATCACTTGCACACTGCACAGGGCTTTGGTGAGCAGTCTATACAGTTGCAAAGCTCGCACATGATTGGCTATACCGAGCACAACAACAGGTTGCTAGGGTAAAGGTTACCACGGCATTACCACGCGTTCATGAATGCCGTGTTTGAAAGATACCACAGCCGTGGTAGCGCCCCTATAAATGTGAGAGATACCGCAGGCATGGCTGGTAAGGTTGATGAATCCAGCCCCCAGAAGGTATATTATTTTCCACTATAGGTTATGCTCACAGTTGATCTTTTTCAATTTTAAAATTGTATTTCTTTTATTGAGATCAGATTTTTTTATAAAGTGGATTTTAACTATTTTTCACAAATTAATATAAGAATGCACATCTTTATATTCTCTTTACATTAGTTTGAAATACACATTGGAGTATTCTTGCATCATATTACACCATCATATTTAACCTGGTCTAGGAGAGGCGGTGGCTGAACAGATAGCGAGACGGCCCCACGTTCAGGAGGACGCGAGTTCAATCCCCGACCGGTGCCACCAAGCTGGGATTTTTCAGCCGCCGCCGAGTGGCTTAAAACTACCCACATGCTGTCCAGAAGACCACCTATCAACCCAGACTCTAGATTATAGGATTAAAGATGAGCTCCGGGAGGGCAGCATGAGCCAATGCAAGATGGCGCCACTATAAACACTCGCCTGCGCCAGAACGGGCTGGGCCGACCATCAGGCCCCACCAGGAAGAAGCCTTGGACCGACCATCAGGATCCACCGGAAAGAAGCCTACCACCGCAATAGGTCAAGACGTAAAAAAAAAAATAAATAAATAAATAAAAAATAAAAAAAAAGTTTGAGCCAAGCCCAAGACTGACCTGCTGTGTGCCAACCAGACAATGACCAGCAAAAAAATGGATATTGCACAAAGGAAGATGATGGCAGCTTCAAATGGAAGTATCAGAGGAGGATGTGAATGATCCGTGTACATAAATAACTAAATGTATTTGCAAAGCCATTATAAACGAGTGTAGATGAGTGGCCAAAAGGAATATAGGTAAAAATGGCAGACTGAAAATGGCACAGGTAAAAATGACACAAGTGTAAAAATGGAAAAAAGGCACAACAAAAAAAATATATTCACTGTGGTCGGAGGGTTAATACAGAAGAAAAATTGCGATGTGCACACAAGTTTGCTTCTACCAGCTGACTCGAGTATTTGGAGAAAAATACAGAACCTTGGTCTGACTACAAAGAAAGTGTTGACTTTCACCAATTCTGTGGTCAGGTCGACTCACTGGCTTTTGTACCAGTTGAAGATGTTCCACCGGGAATGCAGCTGCTCAAGACTGGATGTCCTGAAGAGGCAGTTCCCCTGCTAGAGTACTTTGACTAAATCAATGTTTCTGGTACATAGGATCAGAGAAAAGCATGCAACCTCTAGCCAGGCATTCCAGCAGTAAACCTTCGGTTCATTCAAGCAACTCTGGAACATAATGCACGTTGATGGTACTGTGGAGAGGCCACTTGACTGATTGGTGCTTTGCAGCCTGAAGCAGCAGACCATTGCTGTCATGTGGTGACGTCACAACATGACGCCAGTCATTTTGGAGCACAATGTTTATGTACTTTACCTGGCAGCAACATCAAAAATACTGTTCACATTGAAAATTCAACCTCTGCCCTACTATATGGGGCTGGACGATTTCTAATCCATCATTACTTCAGGTTGGGTAAATAGGCCTTTTTTTTTTCCTTTTTTTTTTTTACAACAAAGGAGACTGTTCAAGGGCAACAAAAAGTGTAGAAAAAAAGCCCGCTACATGCCACTCCCACAACAGACGAAAGTAAAGAGCGGCCAAAAGAGAGGTTAATTTCGGGTGGAGAGGTGTCTTGATACACTCTTCTTGAAAGAGGTCGAGTCGTAGGCAGGAGGAAATACAGACGAAGAAAGGCTGTTCCAGAGTTTACCAGTGTACGGGATGAAAGATGTTGGTTAACTTTTGCATAAGGGGTTTGGACAGTATAGGGATGAGCTAGAGCAGAAAGTCGAGTGCAGCAGTGCCGCGGGAGGGGGGGAGGCATGCAGTTAGCAAGTCCAGAAGAGCAGTCAGCATGAAAATATCGATAGAAGATAAGAGAGGCAACATGGCGGTGGAATTTAAGAGGTAGAAGACTGTCAGTAAGAGGAGGGGAGCTGATGAGATGAAGAGCCTTTGACTCCACTCTGTCCACGAGAGCTGTGTGAGTGGAGCCCCCCCACACATGTAATGCATACTCCTTACGAGGGCGGACAAGGCCCCTGTATATGGACAGCAACTGCACGGGGGAGAAGAACTGGCGGAGACGATACAGAACACCCAACCTTGAGGAAGCTGATTTAGTGAGAGAGGCGATATGGAGTTTCCAGTTGAGATTTTGAGTTAAGGATAGACCGAGGATGTTTAGTGTAGGAGAAGGAGACAGCTGAGTGTTGTCGAAGAATAGGGGATAGGAGTTTGGAAGGTTGTGTCAAGTTGATAGGTGAAGAAATTGAGTTTTTGAGGCGTTGAAGGACACCAGGTTCTTCATGACCCAATCAGAAATGCAAGTAAGGTCTGAGGTTAAGCGTTCTGCAGCCTCCAGCCTGGAATCCTATAGTTCCTGTTGGGTTGGCCTTCTATCAAAAGAAGTTGAGTAGTGCAGAGTAGAGTCATCAGCGTAAGAATGGATAGGACAGTTCGTTTTGGAAAGAAGTTCATCAATGAACAACAGAAAGAGTGGGAGATAGGACAGAGCCCAGTGGGACACCACAGTTGATAGGTTTAGGGGAAGAACAGTGACCATCTACTACAGCAGTGATGATCGGTCGGAGAGGAAACTGGAGATAAAGGTACATAGAGAAGGATAGAAGCCGTAGGAGGGTAGTCTAGAAAGCAAAGATTTGTGCCAGACCCTATCAAAGTCTTTTGATATGTCTAGCGCAACAGCAAAAGTTCCACCGAAACGGCTAAGAGAGGATGACCAAGAGTCGGTTAGAAAAGCAAGATCACCAGTAGAACGCCCCTTGTGGAACCCATACTGGCGATCAGAAAGAAGGTCAGAAGTGGATAGATGCTTACCCCTTTCCAACTGTGACGCAGACGTCAGCGTCACAGTATGGAAAGGGTCAAGAGGAAATGGAAGAGGATTAATCCTCTTCTAAACCTCTCCATCCTCCTTTAAATTCCTCTTAATCCTCTTCCATTTCCTCTTAAGAGGTTCAGAAGAGGATTAAGAGGTTTAGAAGAGGACTAACGGTGACGCCGTCGGACGCCCGTCAGACACCGACGTCGGTGTCGCCGGAGTGAAGGGGTTAAGGAACTTCCGGTTGAGGATTGATTCAAAAGCTTTAGATAAACAAGAAAGTAATGCTATAGGGCGGTAGTTAAGAGGGATTGGAACGGTCACTCTTCTTAGGCACAGATTGTATGTATGCGTACTTCCAGCAGGAAGGAAGGGTAGATCTTGACAGGCAAAGGCAAAAGAGTTTGACCAGGCAGGGTGTCAGCACAGAAGCACAGTTTTTAAGGACAATATGAGGCACTCCATCAGATCCATCAGCCTTTTTAGGGTTGAGGCCAGAGAGGGCATAGAAAACATCATTCTTAAGAATCTTAATAACAGGCATAAAAGAGTCGAGGGGGGACGAGTTGGAGGAATGTGCCCTGAATCGTCCAGAGTGGAGTTTTTACAGAAAGTCTGAGCGAAGAGTTCAGCCTTTAAGATAGATGAGACGGCGGTGCTGCCGTCAGGATTAAGGAGAGGAGGGAAAGATGAAGAAGTGAAATTGGAGAAGATATTTTTTTGGCTAGGTGCCAGAAGTCTCTGGAAGGATTATAAAATGCAAAGTTTTGACATTTCCTATGAATGAAAGAGCTTTTGGTAAGTCAAAGAATAGATTTGGCACAATTTCGGGCAGAAATACAAAGATCATGGTTAGCAGGAGTGTGAAGACTCTGGTACCTTTTGTCAGCTTCCTCTCTATCTCTGATAGCATGAGAACAAGTGTGATTAAACCAAGGCTCTTTAGCATGAGAAGTAGAAAAAGAACGTGGAATGTGTGCCTCCATTCCAGAGACAATAACCTCTGTGATGCTGGGCACACACAGAGGGGTCTCTCCTGGAAGCAGTCATCATTCCACGGGAAATTGGAAAAGTACATCTTCAGGTCGTCCCACCGAACTGAAGCAAAATGCCAGAAGCATCGCCTCTTCAGTGGGTCCAGAGGCTGTACAGGAACGAGAGGACAGGATACAGAAATAAAGTTTTGATCGGAGGAGCCCAATGGAGAGAACAGTTTGACAGAGTAAGCAGAAAGGTTAGAGGTAAGGAAGAGGTCTAGTATGTTGGGCCTGTCTCCAAGACGGTCGGGAATATGTGCAGGGAGCTGAACCAACTGCTCTAGATAATTGAGGAGAGCAAAATTGTAGGCTTGTTCACCAGGCTGGTCAGTGAAAGATGAAAGCCAAAGCTGGTGGTGCACATCGAAATCTCCCAAGATGGAGATTTCAGTGAAGGGAGAGAGTCAAGATGTGGTCCACTTTAGAGTTCAAGTAGTCTAAGAATTTCACATAGTTAGAGTAAGGTGAAAGATAAACAGCACAGATGTATTTAGTAATAGAATGACAATGAAGTCTTAACCAGATGGTGGAAAACTCTGAAGAGTCAAGGTCATGGGCATGAGAGCAAGTGATATCGTTGCATACATAGAGGCAACATCCAGCTTTGGATTGAAATTTAGGATAGAGATAGTAGGAGGGAACAGAGTAGAGATTGCTGTCAGTAGCCCCCGAGACCTGTGTTTCAGTGAAGAAGAGAAGGTGAGGTTTAGAGGAGGAGAGGTGGTGCTCCACAGAATGAAAATTAGAACGTAGATCGCAAATGTTGCAGAAGTTAATGGAGAGAGTTCGAAGAGGTATCAAGACACCTCTTGAGTCAAGGGCCGAAAATGGAATCCGCTCTGGGGGCATGTTCCAAGTGCCCACACCTCTCTCCTCTCCTCGCCCTGGGTCACGTTACTGCCCTGACCCGGACAGCCCTTCATCATCCTGCGTCTCCGTCGTCCGCCATATCTGCACAGACTTCAAGGACGAAGCAGTGCTGCTATGTCGTGTCAACGCAGCGGACGGAACGGAGAAAGTAAGAAGCTGCACTATAGGTCTGGAGCTGAGTCAGGCATACTGAAGTCTCCCTGTTGGAGTCTTCAATTTGTTTGTGAGGCTGTTTGGGGTTTTGTTTACTTTTTATAAAGTAAATTGGTTGCTTAACATTTATCTTATCTGTTCCACCTTCCAGTCACAGCACCCGACTTGGTAGCCTTGACAGACAGTTTAATACGTATTATGACACTGGTTGGTGTACACAAACTCCAGTAAAGTACAACAAATCCTCAGTTATCTGGGTGCACCGTATCTGACCTAGCCCGTATCCGGGAGTTTTAAAAAATATTAGATTTTTTCCAAAAAAAAGTTTAAAAATTGTCGCGCACCACCAAAAGTCACTCAAATTGCCTGCATGATGCCTCTAAGCTCTGCCCGGGGGGCGTACCGCACCCGTAAGGCGCGCCCCAGCTTGCACATAGCAATGATATTGACGTCCTGGTCGCAGGAAAGCTGTGTGCTTCGCAGTACAACTGGCATGTAAACGTTCTTACTGAGCGCTACCGACCATATCGAAGTGACGAGAGTCAAGGCAGTGCAGGTTAAAGTGGCGGGAGTGTCAATTAAAGAACTATTCAAATGAAACACAGTGCGAACCCTAACTTAAGCCTTGATGACTGCCTACCGTAAATCCAGACTGGACTAGGTGAGTAGGACTCCATCCCTGTGGAAAAGGCGTGCGGGTCCACTAGCACTCCTGCGGGAGTCTGGGCGGAATAAGAAATGCGGATAAGTACCACCCTCGGTCCAACATGTGAAAGAAGGATTTTACCATGCTTATAGTAAGGCGAGTAAAGGGGCCCGCAGGGGTTCGGGAGTCCTGTGGGCCAGCCCGATCTGGAGGTGCGGGCTGGCCGTAAATCGTGGTTACTTTTTGTGGCTGGCCTCCCCGTAGTCCCGCTGGATGCACTGTGCAGGGTGTACCTGCCCCCTCTGGCTCGCAAGGGCAACACAATGTACCGTACTTTCCAGCGTATAACGCGCACTTTTTTCACAAAAAAAATGCCTGAAAGTTTAGCCCTGCGCGTTATACGCCAAATGTACAAATTTTTAATGATTTTTTTCTTCTTTGGAGTGTTTTTAAGGGTCTGTTTTT
Organism: Eriocheir sinensis; assembly: GCF_024679095.1. Taxonomy (NCBI): domain Eukaryota; kingdom Metazoa; phylum Arthropoda; class Malacostraca; order Decapoda; family Varunidae; genus Eriocheir; species Eriocheir sinensis. The sequence goes on along the minus strand of NC_066534.1, from coordinate 5,413,890 downwards.
CGTCTTATCCAATAACAACTGCAAACTTACCTCTATTATTGTTAATGATCCTTCATAGTCCGTAGCTGTCTTATAATATGTTACCATAGAATACAGGGCGATCAAATAACTACTATAGAAAAATTAAATCGGTGGAGGATCGCCCATGCCTTGCTGTTATCCCGTTTTTCCGTCGGGTGCCATTTGTATGATCTTGATCTTGATGTCACAGGTGGCTTACGATTGTATGACTAAGGAGCAGTACAAGCTACATAAAAAATCATATTGGAAAAAAATATCCATGTGTTCATTATTAATTATTGATATTAGTGAGAATAATGGGGTAAATATGATATCAGAAACTGTACATCATGAGTCTTGTACGAGGAGTTATTTCATGCAATACCAGCCCGGCCGCTATTTGCATTGTTTACAAACCACAAACCACACCCATACAACAAACAGCTGCATGCCGCATGTCACCAGAACCGTGTGAATTGTGTCTTGCCTAGTTGTCTGTCACAACCTACGAGTGACTGTGAGATTAATATGCTAATTATGATCTCAGAAGCTGTACATAATCAGTGTGTACGAGGAGATATTTCTCGCAACACCAGCCCGGCCGCCATTTGCATTGTTTGAAAACCACACCACACCCAAACAACAAACAGCTGCATGCCGCGTGTCACCAGAACCGTGTGAATTGTGTCTTCCCTAGTTGTCTGTCATAACCTACAAGTGATGGTGGGAATAATATGCTTATTATGATATCAGAAACTGTACATCATCAGTATGTACGGGGATGTATTTCTCGCAACACCAGCCCGGCCGCCATTTTCATTGCTTTTCTCAAGGACACTTGTCAATTCAAGCAGTAAAGATTACACCAAAAATATATAAATTTCGGGAAACTGTACATCGTCATTGTTCTTTAACCCGTACATATTTCTGAGCATTTTAAAAAAAAAAATTTCAAAATTGTTGTCTTAAAGTTTGGGGTGCACGTTATACGCCGGTGCCTGCCTGGGCATCCGTATAGAAGCCTGCTTTGAGCACTTGATGCCCGTTGCCAGCCCGGACCGCTTCAGGTATAGCTCTGGTATACCCACAGTGCTCGTAGCCACAAGGTTGCTGAAGCCAGTATTTCACAGGAACGATTTTGCTCGGGACCCAGACCTTCGGGCGGTGACTTTCGCGCAGCTGCTGTGCGAACATGACATGCACTAATCACACGAGGATGCTACCTTTGAAGGGCATTGGGCAATCTTGGTCTTGACCTTGACTTTCAGGGACCGTATACCTACTTTCAAGTAGAAATAAATGTTGATTAATTTCTGTCCGTCATATTATGTTTTAGTATAGTTATTCTTACACCGAAAACAAAAATGCATTTACATTAAATTCACACCTCACTCTTCCTCCCTCCCTCACCTCACTAAGATGAATGAGATGAATTTGAGAGTTGCTCAGTTGATACAAATACGGCTGGAGATTTAAATGTAATAGTTAACAGTTTTATAGACAGAGAAAGCAAAAGGTGAATGAATCACAAGTGCTCACGAGTAGTATTGTGGAGCGACAACATTGGATTGCAAAAGACTTATCAGAACCTAACTAAGAATAAATACGATATAATATACAAGGTCCCTCCCTACATATAACTACTCGAAGTAGCATAAGTAGAGAGAGAGAGAGAGAGAGAGAGAGAGAGAGAGAGAGAGAGAGAGAGAGAAGAGAAGAGGAAGGAGAGAAAAGAGAGAGAGACTGAGCGAGAGCTATCTATAAACTACTATAAATAAACAATTTATGAAGCTACATATAAAAATTTATAGTAGTACAATAAAGTGGAGAGAGAGAGAGAGAGAGAGAGAGAGAGAGAGAGAGAGAGAGAGAGAGAGAGAGAGAGAGAGAGAGAGAGAGAGAGAGAGAGAGAGAGAGAGAGAGAATTACATAGAAAATCAGACCACACAGACCCCATGGTCCAGACTAGGTGGTCTGTCCTTAAACCAAAGTGATTCTACATTAATCAGAAGGCTCCAAAACGTTGCATTTCTACTCTAGTTGATATTAAGTTGAAGGAAGTGACAGTCGAGCTTTTTTTTGAAGGAGTCAATCATGGTACACTGGACCACTGATGGTGGGAGCTTATTCCATTCTCGCACTACAACGTTGGTGAAGAAAAATTTGGTGCAGTCTGAGTTTACTTGTCTACATCTGAGTTTTATGACATTGTTCCTCGTGCGCAAAGTGTCATCGATCATAAACAATGTTGATCTGTCTACATTCGTGAAACCATTAAGTATTTTAAAACATTCGATCAGTTTTCCTCGGAGGCGACGTTTCTCAAGAGAGAACATGTTAAGGGTGGAAAGCCTTTCTTCGTAGGATTTGTTGTGCAAGGAAGGGATCATTTTCGTTGCCCGACGCTGAACACCTTCTAATATAGCAATATCCTTTGCATGGTGGGGAAACAAAAACTGTACCGCATATTTCAAGTGAGGTCTGACTAAACTATTGTAGAGCGGAAGTATTACATCTTTATTCTTGAATAAAAAGTTTCTTTTAATGAAGCCCAACATTCTGTTCGCTTTATTTGCTGCATCGATGCATTGCTGTGAGAATTTGAGGTTTGCGCGATTTTGACCCCCAAGTCCTTGACGCATTGAACGCTTTTGAGTTTAACGCTGCGCATTTCGTAATCGAACTTCTTATTCCTCGTTCCAACTTGAAGGACCTGGCACTTGTCTACGTTAAAGGGCATCTCCCATCTATCCGACCAAGCTGAAATTTTGTGCAAATCCTCTTGGAGGCTTTGCCTGTCTTCATCAGTGAGAACCGAGTTACCAATCATTGTGTCGTCTGCAAATTTACTAATGCAATTATTGAGTCCAACATTCACGTCGTTGATGTAAATAATGAAGAGCACTGGGCCAAGAACCGAGCCCTGAGGGACGCCACTAGTGACCGGCGCCCACTCTGAGTTAAATCCGTCAATTACTATTCTTTGTTGTCTGATGCTCAACCAATTCGCGATCCATTGGTTTACTTGACCGTCAATACCTATTTGCTTTAATTTGTAAAGTAATTTATGATGTGGGACTTTATCAAACGCTTACTGGAAATCAAGACAGACTACGTCCACTGATTTGGTTACGTCATAGCCGGTGAAGAGGTCGTTATAAAAGGTTAATAGGTTTGATAGGCAGGATCTTTTGTTTCGGAAGCCATGTTGTGAGTCCCCAATTAATGAGTGGCTTTCAAGGTAACTCACAATTTTGTCTCTAATTATGCTCTCAAGTAGCTTACCTACAACCAAAGTTAGACTAATGGGCCTGTAATTACCTGGTACTTTTTTGTCTCCTTTCTTAAAAATCGGTGTCACATTAGCCTTTTTCCAATCCGAAGGGACGATGCCTTGTTGCAAGAACATATTGAATACGGTTGTGAGGAAGGAAAGTATTTCGCTCTTTGTTTCTTTGAGCAGAGTTGGATTTACTTTGTCAGGTCCAGGACTTTTATTTGTTTTAAGTGATTGGAGGGATTTAACCCCTAAAGGGCCGGAGGCGGCTATAGCCGCTTTTCCACGGAAGGGCCGGGGGCGGTTATAGCCGCTTTGCTTTTTTCGCGCTAAATTTATTTACTTTTCGGTAATTTTCGATGACCATTCGTTGGCAACACTGCCAGAGATATGTTTAGGCTACTGCTTCAGAATCTTGCCCGCTCTCACGATGGACAGGCGTACTGACACGGATTCTGATGCGTCCGATTTCCTGCCAGACCCTGCCGAGCCCAGCAGAGCAACACGAGAATGAGAAGAGTATGCTACAATGACTCCCAAACCACACATCACAAGACTGTGTTACATAGAGAAAGCTTAGAATATTGACTATATATAAGAATTAGAGCATGGGGGCATCCGTTTTCATTACGCACTAGTCAAGGCCACACAAACGAACGCAGAGCGGGCAAGAGCCTCGCTAACTCCAAAAGTCTCTCCTCTTCAACTCAATATTTCTCCAAAACCACAGCACATAGAAACGTTTTCATGCAATAATTAAAAAGAAGAAGAGTTGATGATGACTATGACGACAAAGTAATTTGTTATTGCATTGTAGTTCAGCAGAATCAAGTGTGTGAATATAGGCTATTTTCGGTGTTTGGTGCTGAGGTGCCGGTCCTGTGGATGTTGTAGATGACCACCCAGGCCGGCCCTTTAGGGGTTAAGGACTTCATCGGGTTTTATTTCAAAGTTAGGCAATGCATGCTCGGGATTTACATTAGTACTGGTGTTGGTGGTAGTGGTGGGAGGACTGTCAGTATTGAACACCGAGGAAAAGTAATTGTTTAATAGGTTTGCAACGTGTTGGCTGTCAGTCACTAGTGCACCATCAGTTTGTTAAGGGTCCAATTCCACTTCTGATCGCCTTTCTGTTGTTTATGTAACTGAAGAAGGATTTCGGATTATTTTTACAGTTGGCTGCAATAGTTTCTTCATATCTACGCTTTGCCTGACGTACTAATCTGTTTATTCGTTGCCTGGCATCATTGTAGAGTCTAATGTTTTCGGGCGAGCTTTGTACTTTCTTTAATCTGTAAAACAATTTTCTCTCCTTGACTGAGTGTTTAATTTCGCTATTAAACCAAGGTGGGCTTTTATTAGTGTTAATTCGCTTCGCAAGGGGACAAATGTATCCTGCTGGGTGAGTAAGTGATTTTTAAGGCTTAGTCAGGCATCCTCTACATTGCCGTCATCTGATAGTCGCATTTCTATTAGTTTTCGTCGGATTTCTACGAAGTTGGCTCTTTTGAAATTGGGCACCTTTACTTTATTTTCAGTCACCGATGTTTGAGCTCTAATGTCAACGCGCACTAATTTATGATCGCAGGAACCGAGGTGTTCTCCTACCGTGACATTACTAACTAGGTTATCTTGGGTCGTTATAACAAGGTCGAGTATGTTATTTTGCCGAGTTGGTTCAGAAACCATTTGGCTTAGATAATTTTCTTCTAAAAATTCGATCATTCTATGTGACTCACCTTCTGTACCTGACAGTGTCGCCCAGTCGATATGGGGAAGGTTGAAGTCTCCTAATATCAGTGAGTCGCTGTTGTTAAGTGACTGCCTTAAGACGCTGTACATTTCAAGATCAGCATCGAGTGATTGCCCCGGAGGCCTGTAGGTGACAGATATATTTTGGAGAGGAGAGGAGAGGAGAGGAGAGGCGAGGCGAGAGCGACGTCATTGAGGTGGGAGGAGCAGTTGAACCAGCCAGCCAACCAGGGTAGAGTGAGACGCGCTGCGGGCTACCTGTGCAGCAGAAAATAGCTCCAGCCTACCCATTCTAGTACCCCCTCTGGTTCATGAGCATGAGTCCACTCCGTGAGCTTTTGTTCACGGATGGGGCATGCTGCACCAAAAGCATCCCCGTGAAATACCGGCTTAATGCACCTACGCAGCGATAAAGCCACGGGTGCACACCTAAGAACAGCACAGAGCGTCGGCCTTCCAGTTTTGTAAAACAGGACCCGTAAAAAGTTTCTTGTGCCAGTGCTGGGTCTGCTAGAAAGCCTACGTGGTAAGCACGATGGTGCAGACTTGGGCGGTTAAGCTGCCACAAATACCTGGACTTTTCTGGGTTGGGTCCAGGCCCCGCTCCTGTCATGGGCCAGGCAGGGGAACATTAGCTGCTGCCTGTGAACACGGGGCAAGACACTCCAGCAATGGGTTAGCAGCTGAAGCTGTCGCGCCTAATTGCCGAATCCCAAGTAACAGATCCCCCCAAGATGCAGCAGGACTGCGATAAGCCAGGGAGAGATTGCCGCAAGTGCTAACCGTGACGACGCTGCTCGAACCCTTTTCTCAGCACCCGGAGCACGTCAATCGCACGCATTTCACTCCCTGGTGCAGAGTGACTGCTACAAAGCCATGGCAAGTACCATTTTATGAGTATGGACAGAAGCACCTATGCAGTACTGTGCCATTGCCTATATGGCAGGCCATGATCGGAAGTTGGGTTTTCGGGTCCGTAGACTTAACCTACACCATATCTGGGTTTTTCCCATATCCGGGTGCCCCCGTGGCTCTATTAACCCGGATACCAGAGGGTTTACTGTAGTTTTAATTACAAGTGAAAGAAACAGGGAAGAGGAAAGTGGCCTGCAGTAGTTATATATAATTTTCAAACTTCCAGAAAAAAATCATACCTGTAGCTAGAACCTTTATTTTTTTAATGTCAAGAAACAAAATTCTGTATTTAAGATCTTACATTCCATGATTTTTGTATATACTCAGTAATTAATATGTTGTGTTGGGCTACTCATACACATATTGCCGCCACACACACAGACTATTTGCATTAACCATTGATCACCAAGGCTACAAATACAACGTTATCACCAGACATGTCCAGAATTCCAGACAAACTTTTGAGGTCAGAAAATACATTTAAAACTGGTACAAAGTTTATTTCTACATCCTTGACATCTTGGCAGAGTTCATTCACAAGGCATAACTTTTGTGAAACTCAGACAGCAACACTGCTGGTAACAGAGGCTCAAAATGATTTGCTGACAGAGCAGCTGAAGATAATGAAGCTGCAACAGGAAGGAGAGAGGGAGAGAACAATCAAGGCTGTGAAGCTGTTTAAGGCACAGTAGGAATGCAAGAGGGAAAGAACAGCTGAGCAGGTGAAGTTGCTGAAACTGCAGCAGGAGGCATAACGCCTAAAAACAGTTTTACTAAAACAACAACTGCAAAAGGCTGAAGATAGCAGGAGAGAACAAGGAAGATTGCATGTGGCAGAAATATCTACCAATTTTACTCATGAGGAATATGTGTAAGAAAAAATAAAAAGAACACATTGTAATTGTTTTTTATTTTAGACCATAAAGGAAAGGTTCATTTTATGAGGCCCCACTGAATAGCAGCTGTGAATACTTTTAATTTACAAACTTGCATAGGCTCATATTTGACCTTAGTTCTGGCACGGATGACCAGTCTACAATAGCAGCAAGACTGAGGACTCTCAAAAGTGCTCCCTGATGATCTGTTCCCGCTTAAGGCGACCCTGCAGTACTTCATCACTGTCATACCTTGCTTCAACAAAGTTTTCTATGACATTTAGATCATTATTTTGTAAGTTTTCGTTTACAGCATTTATATCATCTTCCATATTAAGCCTTGTCTTAACAGCAATATTGTGTAAGATTGCTGAAGCAACAATAATAGCCTTTGTTGTTTCCAAGTTTGTTCTTATGCTTTTCCCCAGGTACGCGAAGCGACGCTTCAAGACTCCAAATGCCCTGTCAATTGTGTTTCTTGTTTGGATATGACTAGCATTGTACCTTTCCTCATGAGGGCCATTAGGGGACAACAATGGGGTCAAAAGATATTGTCTATTGGAATATCCACTGTCACCCAAGAGATGGCCTGGCAGGATACCATCTTGTAAATCATCATGAATTCTACTATTTTCAAAAATACTTGCATCATCGACACTACCAGGCCACCTTGAAACAATATTGTAAAACAACAAGTCAGGTCCACAAATGGCCTGAATGTTTAATGAGAAGTACCCTTTCTTACACTTGAATATCTCTGAGTCATTACGAGGTGGTTTTATAATTTGAAAGTGGGTGCAGTCAATGCAACCTACAACACCAGGCATCCCAGCAATTGCACGAAAGTCCTCGATAACTTTGTGCAACATATTTCCAGTAGGAAACGTTATGTACTGGTGAATAAGACCAGCTATGGCACTGGCAACTCTGGCCAGGCACTGACTTACTGTTGTTTGAGATACATCAAAATAGTCCCCAATCACTTCTTGATGACTTCCACTGGCCATAGCTGCCAGAGCCAGCAGGACCTGTAGGTGCGGTGGCACACGACAACCTGAAATAAAAAGAAAACATTACACAGAGTCTGTCTATGTTATGAAGTTACAATTAAACAAGCTACAACATGACTGCAAGACAGCCATGGCTTTAGTCAAGATGAGCCTAGACATCCTCAACCAAGGGCCGTCAAATGAAGAAATTCAAGGAATAGGAAAGCTGGTCACGAACAAGGGAACAGAAATGTTAGATATACAATTGCTGTCCATATAATTTTGTAACGGGTTACCGGGGGGCGTTTAAAGGGCGTTGATTAAGACTTCAACTTCCTTAAGGCGAATTATATTCGTAGCCTATATGTACAAGGAGTGTCGCAGCGAGAGCGACTGTCGTTGTGTGTCAGTCGGACTCTCGTGAAGGAGTGACGAGTTACAGGTTCGAAAATAATTGTTACAATTGGTCATGTACGTCAAGACCTCCACACACTATGAAATGCGATGTATACAAACTGAGACGGTAAACACTAACGGACGACATTCCTATAAGGTGGCGTGATCTATCTGTCATGGGTTTTTTCCATTGACAATTGTATGCCTAATTCGTGGTGATATTAAATAATAATAATACTACATTGATATCCTACTATAACAACTTGCATGTATACAGGATATCCCCCTCAGCAAGAGTATAGTACCCTCTCGAGTTTCACGTTATCCAAGTTTCGCTATCTTCGAGTTTCATGGTTAGTCCTAAATTCTTACCATCCTGACTTTCGCGCATTATCACCCCGAGTTTCGCGTTGCTTTGACATGTATGGGTCACGTCTACTTACCATCAGCGTCACGCACGATACCTTAGAAGGTAGTATCACACTGGACGTTTTCCTCCAAACATTGTGGCTATGGCAAAAGAGAGAGAGAGAGAGAGACTTATTAACACGTTAACCGCATTTAAACTTCCCGCCGCCTCCTCCCTGTCACGTTTGGCTCAACTCGACGCGGCCTCAATACCACGTGAGCCCCCGACTTGAGAGGAGGTGTGTAGCTTCACTCTGGTTATGAGCCCCTCTCTTGAAAGGTGAGATAGAGAGGATGAAAACAAGGAGAAAGGAGAAGGGTGTGGGGAGGGAGGGTCAGAAAGGAGTCAGGTCAGGGCTTTGGTCAAGACATGACCTGACTCAGGTCAGGTCCATACCTATCACACACACACAAAGGTGAAATGAGAAGGATGTGGGGAGGATGGGGCAGAAAGGAGAATCAGATCAGGGCTTAGGCCAAAACATGACCTGACTCAGGTCAGGTCAGGTCCTGACTTGTCACACACACACACACACACACACACAGAAGGGGAATGAGAATGGTATGGGGAGGGAGGGGGAGAAAGGAGAGCCAAATCAGGGCTTTGGTCAGGATATGATCTGACTCAGGTCAAGACATAACCTGACTCTCCCTTCTGCCCCTCCCTTCCCCCATCCTTCTCATTTCCCTTTGTGTGTACTTACCTATTTACCTATTTGTAGTCTACAGGGCCCGAGCTAAGCTCTGATAGTCCCATCTCCATATCTTGTGTGTGTGTGTGTGTGTGTGTGTGTGTGTGTGTGTGTGTATTTACCTAATGTGTGTGTGTGTGTGTGTGTGTATTTACCTAGTTGTGACATATGGGAAAAGAGCTATGCTCGCGCTGTCCCGTCTCCACAACTTGGGTAACGGCAGCACAAGCCGCGGCAGCCCTTACTTTAGCAGACGACGCCATGTCAATACAGGGCAAGTGCTTTGTTTATGTTGTGGATGTGGATACGGGCAACCGACCTTGGCCATGTGTGACGCACACCCGGAAAAGTTGGATTTGGCGGTTGCCCAAGCTGCCTCTAACACGGTGGGAAGAAAAAGGCCCGGTGTGACACCAGGCTACGGACAACCAACAACTCGCTCCTGGATGGGCGCACAGGCGTTGCCAGTAGCCACAATGGTTAGAGGAAAATGGCCAGTGTGACACTGCCCCAAGGCAGCGAGGCCGCTGACCAGGTGAGCACTGGCAAAAACGTCATCGGACTCCGATCGAATCACAAGCGTGTTTTCAGAGCTCAGCCAATCGTAAGGCTTCATCTGTGGCTTTAAAACGACCCATTCTCTCTCCCTGTTTTCTTCCTTTTTCCAAGGTACGTATTCTGAGATAATAAGGGAGTAAAGGAGGAAAAAAAGTGAGCTGCGGGGGGCAGCATGAGCCAATTATAAAAGCGCCACTATAAATAGTTGCCTGCGTCATGACGCCCTCAGGGTCGACCATCAGGCCCAGATGGATAGTCTACTGGCGCAATAGCCCAAATGTATGAAAAAAAAAAAATAAATAAAATCCATGGGTCAGAACAGATAAGCGCTTTTTCAGCGTTTTCAATACCTCAAGTTTCGCAATCCTCAAGTTTAGCGCTATACCTTCAGAACAAAGCGAGCGCGGAACTCACGAGGGAACTGTAGGCAGGAGGCATAAGGGATTTGGATAGTATGGGGATGAGCTTGAGTTGAAAGTCATGTGAAGCGGGGCTGTGGGAGGAGGGGAGGCATGCAGTTGGCAAGTTCAGAAGAGCAGTCAGTGTGAAAATATTGATAGAAGGTAGGAAGAGAGCCAACACAGCGATGGAATTTAAGAGGTAGAAGACTCAGTAAGAGGAGAGGAGTTGATGAGACAAATATCCTTAGACTCCACTCTGTCTAAGAGAGCTGTGTGTGTGTGGAGCCCCCCACATGTGAGAAGCATACTCCATACAAGAGCGGCTAAGGCCCTAGTACAGTCGTCCCTCAAATAGTACAACTTCCTATAGTAAGGTTTCAGTTTTATACGGATTGTCATGTAAGAATTTTTTTAGGATTTTTAAATTTCCCACTCGTCGCACCAAGTAGCCATGGCGTGAGTGGCAACACTGTTCGACCAAAACACCTGCTGAAAGCACTCCAAAGCGCCCGAGAAAGGTGTTCACCTTGCAGAAGAATTCAGATTAAAAAGTTACGTTTTGGGATGAGTTACATTGCGGTAGGGAGAGCATACCACGTGAATGAGAGTAGTGTTCGCTGTACTATCTATCATAGTGTAAAAGAAATTCTTGCCGCAGTAACTGCCAATGCTCCAAGAGTAAAGACAAAGGCCGTCCTTTTACTAAGCCTCGTCGTTGCTATGGTAACGGCGTCTCACTCGCAGCAAAATGGGGTACGCTAATCTTCCTGATGCAATGGAACCACTTATGTGTTTGTTTGGGCCGCCATATCTGCTGATGACATCATCACAGCACAGAGGCGTTTCACCTCTCAAAGCCAGGAGCGGAGCGGACGTGCCGAGTAGGCAACTCGTGCTGCTGCGTCACGCATTTAAGAGCACTCAGGATGTACCGAGAGTCCCGATTCCCTCTCTCAAACACAGCCCAGGAGTGTTTCTAAGGGGGGCACTAATTTTATACAGATTTTCGAGTAGTACGGGGATCTTGGGTCCCTAACCCCTGTACTATTTGAGGGACGACTGTACTATATGGATAGCAACTGTACAGGGGAAAAGAACTGGCAGAGGCAATACAAAAAGCCCAACCTCGAGGAAGCTGATTTAGTGAGAGATGAGATGTGAAGTTTCCAGTTAAGATTTTGAGTTAAGGATAGACCGAAGATGTTTAGAGGAGAAGAAGTTGACAGTTGAATGTTATTGAAGAATAGGGGATAGGTGTTTGGAAGATTGTGTCGAGTTGATTGGTGGAGATACAGTAGACCCATGATATAACGGACTAATTGGGGGGAACTAAGTCCGTTAATGCCGAAACTCCGTTATAAGCGATGGAAATTTGCACGTTGTCTGTATAGCCACACAGCACACTTGGCGACGGACTGCGAGGCACTCAGGCTGCAAGGTTGGCAGTGGAGCCCTGCGGGGGACCGTAATGTTACGGTTATGGGTAAAATTCTTTGAGTAAGCCCATCTCAAACTGGCAGATGAAACAGTTTCTTTTTTGGTAGTTTTCGGTGTGTTATGAAATAATCTGATAACTGTTTCTGTCACAAATCATTGACTTAAATGCCTGTTGTACACCCGCAGCCAGCTCCAGCCACAGCTGCAAAATAGCTCGCAGAGAGTGGTTCAATTTGCTTACTGTTTAACATATCACTCACTGCTCACAAAGATCATAAGTGGACAAACTAGAACAAAACCAGGCAAATTAATGTTTTTTCTGCTATGTATTCCCCAGTGCGCATGTGTGGTGGGCAGCAGAGCAAATTATTTCTGCAAGAAGGTATTACTTGCATTATCAGCCCGCGAAATGGACCATGCACGCCGCCGCCCTGTCCCATCAAGCGCTGCATATTTCCGCCAACCCACACCACGTGCCAAATAAATTTAAACTAACCAAACACAACTTCTTGTGGTATAAATACATTCTTCATTTGAATAGAAACCACAAGGAGGAAAATATTTCTTCAGGTGGACTGAAAAGACTACGGTAACCAAAGGATGGGACACCAGATAAAGGGAGGAGGACAAGGTGGCTAGCAGACGCTGTTGTAGATACCGGGCGCGGTTGGTTAAAAAACTATTCTCGGTCAGTCCCCGTGAATTTCTGACTGTCTGACCTTGTCAGTTATATCCGAAATCCATTATAAGGGGGTCCGTCATATCAAGGGTTTACCGTATTGAGTTTTTGAGGCATTGAAGGACACCAGGTTCCTTCTGCCCCTATCAGAAATGGTAGCAAGGTCTGAGGTTAAGCATTCTGCACCCTCCAGTCTAGAGTCATGTAATTCCTGTTGGAGGGGTCCTCTGTTGAAAAAAGTTGAATAATGTAGAGTCATCAGTGTGCAAGTGGATAGGACAGTTTGTTGTGGAAAGAAGATCACTGATAAATATCAGAAAGAGTGGGAGACAGGACAGAGCCCTGCGTAACACCACCGTTGATAGGTTTAGGGGAAGAACAGTGACCATCTACCACAGCAGAGATAGAACGGCCGGAAAGGACACTGGAAATAACGGTATAGAGAGAATGAGAGTCCGTATGAGAGTAGTTTAGATATCAGAGTTGTGCCAGGCTCTATCAAAAGCTTTCAATATGTTTAACATAACTGAGAAAGTTTCACCGAAACGACTAAGAGAGGATGACAAGGAGTCAGTTAAGAGAGCAAGATCACCAGTACAATGTCCCTTGCGGAACCCATACTGGCACTCAGATAGAAGGTCAGAAGTGGATAGATGCTTATGAATCTTTCGGTTAAGGATAGATTCAAAATCTTTACAAAGACAGGAAAGTAAAGCTATGGAATGGTAGTTAGAGGGATTGGAACGGTCACCCTACTTAGGCACAGGTTGTATGTAAGCGTACTTCCAGCGGGAAGGAAAGGTAGATGTTGAAAGGCAGAGACAAAGGAGTTTGACAAGGCAGGGTGTTAGCACGGAAGCACAGTTTTAAGGATAACAGGAGGCACTCCATCAGGCCCATAAGTCTTCTGAGGATTGAGGCAAGAGAAGGCATAGAAAACATCATTCTTAAGAATCTTAATAACAAGCCTAAAAGAGTCAGAGGGGGGATGAGTTGGAGGAATATGCCCTGAATCATCCAGAGTGGAGTTTTTACAGAAAGTTTGAGCGAAGAGTTCAGCCTTTAATACACATAGATCACTCTTTCCTTTACGTCCTCCAACTCGAGCAAACGCCGACAAACAGACAAGTATTCCGTGGACTGCTGCAGACAAACCGCGTGAGAAAAAAATGCTTGTGTGAAGACATGCCTCCTAGACACCCACCCACGCGGCCATACTACCGCACAGGAAAAAGACTCGTGTGAAGCAAGCCTTAGAGTGTGCACTTTGTCAGGCGTGGAGCAGTGTCACAAGAAACAGTGAAGAAGCTTGCAGACTCTCTCCCCAGTCATTTGATGGAGGTGCAAAAACAGAAAGGCTACCCCATCAGTAAACAGGAGGTTAGTTAATAAGTATTCAGAACAAGTATCATTTCATTTCATTCCATTTTCATGAGTAGAAGTTATTATGCGCACGTTGTTTTGCTCGCGGTCACATTGAGAGGCGCCGACTGTATTTGGTTTGCCATTTTGAGTTTTGACTAGAAAATTGATGGAGGTATTGAGAGCAAGTGATCGCAGAATGCTGAGGTATATGGCGGGGATCAGGTGGCAAGACAGGGTGTCCAGTGCAGGTGTAGCTAACAGATGTGGAGTAGAGGACCTGGAAACTGTGCTCAGAAGGGAAAGACTCTGATGGTTTGGACATGTAAAGAGAGCATGGGAGGATACAGGATACAGTCTACCAGTTGGTAGACCTAGGCAAATGTGGAGAAGGTGTATACAGGAAGACTTGGCATTGATGGGATTGGATGAGCATCAGGCAGAGGACAGAGTAAAATGGAGGAGAGCCATAAAGCGTCCAACCATTCAGGAAGAGTGAAAACGGACTTTAAACGAAATGATGATGATGATTTTGAATTTTGATAAATTTTGAAAATGTATTTTTTTTTTTTTCACAACAAAGGAGACAACTCAAAGGTACAAAAAAAGGAAAAAAAAAAAAAAAAAGCCCGCTATTCACTGCTCCTAAAAAAAGAATCATAAAAGGTGGCCAAAAGAGAGGTCAATTTCGGGAGGAGAGGTGTCCTGATACCCTCCTCTTGAAAGAGTTCAAGTTGTAGGCAGGAGGAAATACAGATGAAGGAAGATTGTTCCAGAGTTTACCAGCGTGAGGGATGAAAGAGTGAAGATGCTGGTTAACTCTTGCATAAGGGGTTTGGACAGTATAGGGATGAGCATGAGTAGAAAGTCGTGTGCAGCGGGCTGTGGGAGGGGGAGAGGCATGCAGTTTGCAAGTTCAGAAGAGCAGTCAGCGTGAAAATAGTGATAGAAGATAGAAAGAGAGGCAACATCGCGACAGAATTTAAGAGGTAGAAGACTATCAGTAGGAAGAGGAGAGCTAATGAGACGAAGAGCCTTAGACTCCACCCTGTCCAGAAGAGCTGTGTGAGTGGAGCCTCCCCACACGTGAGATGCATACTCCATACAAGGGCAGACAAGGCCCCTGTATATGGATAGCAACTGTGCGGGGGAGAAAAACTGGCGGAGACGATACAGAACGCCCAACCTCGAGGAAGCTGATTTAGTGAGAGGAGATATGAAGCTTCCAGTTAAGATATTGAGTTAAGGATAGACCGAGGATATTTAGTGTTGAAGAAGATGACAGCTGAGTGTTGTCAAAGAATAGAGGATAGGTGTTTGGAAGATTGTGTCGAGTTGATTGGTGGAGAAATTGAATTTTTGAGGCATTGAAGGACACAAGGTTCCTTCTACCCCAATCGGAAATGATAGCAAGGTCTGAGGTTAAGCGTTCTGCAGCCTCCAGTCTGGAGTCGTGTACTTCCTGTTGGAATGGCCTTCTATTGAAAGAAGTTGAATAATGCAGAGTGGAGTCGTCGGCATATGAGTGGACAGGACAGTTTGTTACGGAAAGAAGATCATTGATGAATAACAGAAAGATAGTGGGTGATAGGACAGAGCCCTGTGGAACACCACCGTTGATAGGTTTAGGGGAAGAACAGTGACCGTCTACCACTGCAGAGATAGAACGGCCGGAAAGGAAACTGGAGATAAAGGAACAAAGAGAGGGATAAAATCCAAGAGGGCAGTTTAGAAAGCAAAGACTTGTGACAGACTCTATCGAAGGCTTTCAATATGTCTAGCGCAACTGAGAAAGTTTCACCGAAATGGCTAAGAGAGGATGACCAAGAGTCAGTTAAGAGAGCAAGAAGATCGCCAGTAGAACGCCCCTTGCGGAACCCATACTGGCAATCAGATAGAAGGTTAGAAGTGGAAAGGTGGTTTTGAGTCTTCCGGTTAAGGATTGATTCAAAAAGCTTCAGATAGACAGGAAAGTAAAGCTATAGGGCGGTAGTTTGAGGGATTGGAGCGGTCACCCTTCTTAGGCACAGGCTGTACAAAGGCATACTTCCAGCAGGAAGGAAAAGTAGATGTTGATAGGCAGAGACGAAAGAGTTTGACCAGGCAGGGTGTAAGCACGGTAGCACAGATTTTAAGGACAATAGGAGGCACTCCATCAGGTCCATAAGCCTTCGGAGAGTTGAGGCCAGGGAGGGCAGAGAAAACATCATTCTTAAGAATCTTAATAACAGGCATAAAGGAGTCAGAGGGGGGATGAGTAGGAGGAATATGCCCAGAATCGTCCAAGGTGGAGTTCTTACAGAAAGTTTGAGATAAGAGTTCAGCCTTAGAGATAGATGAGACGGCAGTGCTGCCGTCAGGGTTAAGGAGAGGAGGGAAAGAGGAAGAAGTGAAATTGGTGGAGATATTTTTGGCTAGGAGCCAGAAGTCACAGGAAGAATTAGAAGAAGCAAGGTGTTGACATTTTCTATTGATGAAAGAGGTTTTGGTAAGTCAAAGAATAGATCTGGCACAATTCCGGGCTGAAATGTAAAGTTCATGGTTAGTAGGAGTGCGAAGGCTCTGGAACCTTTTGCGAGCTGCCTCTCTATCTTTAATAGCACGAAAACAAGCATGATTAAACCAAGGCTTTTTTGCATGAGGAGTAGAGAAAGAACGTGGAATATATGCCTCCATTCCAGAGACAATCACCTCTGTGATGCGCTGGACATACACAGAGGGTCTCTCTCCTGGAAGCAGTAATCATTCCTTGGGAAATTGGAAAAGTACATCCTCAGGTCGTCCCAGTGAGCTGAAGCAAAATGCCAGAAGCATCACCTCTTCAGTGGGTCCAGAGGATGTACAGGAGCAATAGGACAGGATACAGAAATAAGGTTGTGATCGGAGGAGCCCAACGGAGAGAACAGTTTGACAGAGTAAGCAGAAGGGTTAGAGGTAAGGAAAAGGTCTAGAATGTTGGGCCTGTATCCAAAACGGTCAGGAATACGTGTAGGGTGCTGAACCAACTGCTCTAGATCATTGAGGAGAGCAAAGTTGTAGGCTTGTTCACCAGGCTGGTCAGTGAAAGAAGATGTAAGCCAACGCTGGTGGTGAACATTGAAATCTCCCAAGATGGAGATTTCAGCGAAGGGAGAGTGAGTCAAGATGTGCTCCACTTTAGAGTTCAAATAGTCAAAGAATTTTACATAGTTAGTAGAGTTTGGTGAGAGATAAAGAGCACAAATGTATTTAGTAATAGAATGACAATGAAGTCTTAGCCAGATGGTGGAAAATTCATAAGAGTCAAGGTCGTGGGCACAAGAGCAAATGATGTCGTTGCACACGCAGGCGCAACATCCAGCTTTGGATTGAAATTTAGGATAGAGTTAGTTGGATGGAACAGAGTAGAGATTGCTGTCAGTAGCCTCAGAAACCTGTGTTTCGGTGAGGAAGAGAAGGTGAGGTTTAGAGGAGGAGAGATGGTGTTCCACAGAATGGAAATTAGAACTAAGACCACGAATGTTGCAGAAATTGATAAGGAGGAGGTTTGAGGAGTTATCAGGACACCTCTCAAGTCAGCAGCCAGAAGGGGAATCCTCCCTGGGGGAATTTATGGTCGGAGTGAAATCAACCGATTCGCCTCTGCTCTGCAGAAAATAGTCGAGTTCACGATTAAAAGTTAGTCTGAGGGGGGAACTAAAGAGAAAAATCAAGGTTGAATTTATATTAGTATTATGGAAACTTACCTAGCCTAACCTAGAGAAAACAATGGCTCTGGAACGTCAGAGAGAGAGAATAAACACCTGAAGATGAATAAGAAGAAAACGAATGCAGTTAGTTGCAGTTGAGTTCATGATGAAAAGTTAGTCCGAGGGGAAACTAAAGAAAATTACTGCAGGATTCACTAGCACAGACAGAAATATCTTACGTGGAGTACTTCTGTCCGTATATATATACTCATGCACATTGGTACGAATCATCAACGACTGCGGGTTACGTCTCCAGGCATTGCTAGCCACTAGAAACATACACCACAACACGAAGTCTCGGAGTAACACAAAGTTGGCGGCCTGCCGACTGCCTCATGACGTCACGACCAATCAGCACCCATTTCCAGGTCACGTGATTTTTCCTCAACTTTAATCCATATTTAATACCACATTTTCTATTTTACATGAAGAAAAAATAGTACCATAGCTGAATTTAGGGCCTATTTTATCCATACAGACAGAATTTGAAATAAATATGTTGACCGGAAACATGTCCATTAGAGTGTGCTCTTTGGATTTTCCTGTACATCCCCAAATATCATCAGTACAAAATATCAATTGCTAAATTTTGCATTTTCATTATGGAAAGATACTATTTGAAGGGAAGAGTTTACAATTTGATATAACTGCTTACCTCTTCTATCAGTAGACTGTGGAAGGCAATCTCCAATCTTGAGAATGATGTCATTGACAGATTCTTTCTTCAAGCGGAATTGCTCAGTAAATTCCCTGTCACTCATTGCTGTGAATGGGTTCATCCGGTCTGGCACAACTCGGCGCTCCCGTCGCAGTGTTTTCCGCCCTAGGGCTGCTAAGGCTCTCTGACCAGCAGCAAACTCCTCCCACTGCTGCCAAGGGTTGAACATTTTTATTGCTCTGAAAAAAAAAAATACACTTAAAAAGATTGGTAGATATAGTCAGCTTCACAGCATATTGCACACAAAAAGAATATTTTGCTTCTTAAATTATATGACAACTTTCTAAAATGACAGTGGGGGAAAACTGAGCATAGATGGTAGCCTATTCACCAGTCAGTGCCTCTAAATCTCATTGACTAACTGTGGTATCTATTCAAGGGTAATATAATTGCAAAGAGGGAAATAGGGAATCCTTCATCACCCACCCTCTCCCAACAGCAAGCTTGGTGACCTGGCAAACTTGGGGACCCACCCAAAACCCTGCCCTACTGAAAGGTCCCCAAGGTGCAGTTGGGAAAAGTGAGGCCGAGAAGGGGTGTGAAGCTAAGGTAAAGAATTACCGGGGATTACTGAGGGTGGACTTAGCGACAGAAAACATAATTTGTTAAAAACCTCCAGGACAAGCCACTATTATTTGTTCAGTGTATTGAAATCAGTTCCTTTTTTTAATGTTATGCTTACATAAGCAGTTCAGTGAAAGGATAATTGGGTACAATTTCAGAGTTGCCTGTTTCCAAAAACTTGGACCAAACCATTTGTTTTATGATAGGCTTCAATGAATCTGCTATTAATTTCCAGGGAACATATATCTTCTATTTTTAACCTAACTTTAATCTATTCCAACCTTAAGGAGTAACACAATTCTTTTCCCCAGTAATGAATAGTGAAACATAAAAATTGTTTGCACAAGTAAGCACTATTGTTTTCACACTATTCTCAGACTGAGTAGCCTGTGGAGAAGTGGTAAATGACAAGATCAAACCACAGTCGTGTTATGCATAGTAGCCCAGTCATTCAAAATGCCCGAAACATATAAGTTATAGTTTTATCCTGACTTTTTATGGCTGGGTATCCTTAAATACTGTCTTATTTTCCCCTCAACGGTGTTATAGCTTCATTCTAAAACTAGTAACCATCAAGGCACTTAATTTTTCAGCACAGACTGCATGTGGTTTGGCTGCAGTGAGGCTGCACTAATTTAAAAAGCTGTGTTTGGTATTCCCATTATTAAGAATTAAACCTTACAAAAAGGTTGTAAGAGGAATATTGTATTCATTTTAATGCTTACCTTTGTAGATTTTAAGGTGAAAAGATGCGAGGAGGCCCAACACTGGCTGACTCTTGTAGACCGCAGCACTATCGTATATTAACAATCAAAGGAGAACACCAACGTCTTTAAAAACTAAAAAAATATAGTCACTTGACCCCTTCACTACGGCCGGGCCAAAATAGTGCCCCGCGCTGTATCCGGGATCGCCACGCGCGCCAAATTTCAAATGTCGCAATTGAATATAACAAGTTTTCAGCCATAAACTCAACACAATCATCATGTATTATAAATGAAAACATGCAGAATTAAATGGTGCACATAAAGAAACATAAATTAATTGATAATTTTGAGATGTAAGCATAAATATAGAGATAAAAAACTCATATATTGGCCAAAGCGAGCAAGGACGCAGTATATGCGCCCTCGTGTCGAAGGGGTTCACTAAGCAAAGACTGCGATATAATATTAGTCATAAAAGTAATCTGATAATTTTAAATACATTTCCTTCTATAAAAACAAATAAAACAATGCATTTATTTGTGAAATATACAAAGGGGAAGCTCAGTATGTCCTGCTTCTCACCCTGTGGAGTCAACACTTTTTCGACCCTGTCCGGTCCCTCTTGGGGTAGTATGAAATAAGCCCAGCTATGCGGGGATGTTTAATACTGCGGTTTATGGCCAAGAGAAAGGGAAGGGGAGGGGAAGGGAGACATTAATGCTACAGTCTTTAGATTCCACTCTGTCCAAGAAAGCTGTACACTGCTTATGGAGTGCGCTATGGTGCGTCCTCCTGCCCGGCCGCCAACCTCCCTCTTCTCGCATGCCACGTTGACGCTGTATAGTTCTTGCTTTAGTGATGTTTGTAAGCAGTATGATTGTCTCTTTGACTACATACATGCACAACTGAATAAAATTTATAATAACTAAATATATACTATTTCTGAGGGTAAATTTATACCATACATTCACTTTTATTGTTGTGTCTGTTGATCTTACTGTCACTCATTATTGTCTTGGTAATAATGTGTAAGAAACACAAAACGTTTTTGATGTAGCCTAGTTAGTGTCCTTTTTCGCTCATTTAGAACTGCACTTGGGTGTGGTACACCTCAAAACAAGGGGCTACACAGCAGAGATTGCATTTTGGCTATTTCCTCCTCCACTTACCCATCGTCTGTGGACACCATACTCTTCCGTAGCGTGGCGTGATGACGGTAATTTCACAAAGCCACTGGTATCACCATGAGTGGCTGCCCTAGTCACCAAGGGTATGATGGGGGTTTCAACCTCAGCCAGTTCATCCTGAGTTGGCTCATACTCATCCCCAGATGAGTCAGACTCACCGAACTCACAATCAGAGTCCAGAAGCATATTCAAAGCCTCTTGGGCGGAGAGAGTGGAGCGGCAGCAGTCATACATGACAAACTTTCCTGACTACTGACAAGAAGGTTCTGTGACTGTCACCGCGGCACGGAAGAGTGGATGAGTTACTATTTCTCATTTTTGCCCCAAATTGTTCATTTTTAGTTCCTAATTGTGAAGCTGTAAATGCACCCATCTGGTAGAACATTACAGCAATAGACTCACCAATCCCTCCTCTTGAATATGCAAAAGACCTGAAGTTCATAAAGTGAATGGCTTGGCCATGGTGAAGTGAGGAACTTGGTGTCGGCTATAAACGTCAGCGGGCCCTCGGCGTACAAATGCGGTGACGGCTATAGAAGTCAGCAGGACTGTAAGGGTTAAGGGCTGGTTCGCCAGCAGTTTTTTGGCCCACCCAACTTTTTCTACTATATTTCCTTCTCATGATATAGAGAATGGATGGGCCAACATGGTGAGTAAACCAGGTGAGTGTGTGGAGCTCCCCACTTGAGTTGTAATAAAATGAACTAAACAAATGAGGTCCCATCTGAGCCTCAGCCAAACTGAGTGGAGGCTTTACCGTCTTGGTCAAAATGCTGAATTATGTGACTGGATTCCCCCCCACTACCACAAAAAAATCATGTTTGCATAGGAATTAGCTGTAATCTGATATGAGGAGGGCCTTTGGGTTGGATATAAAGCTGTTAGGCAACTAATGAGGAGGCTGTTGTTGAGTGGCCAGTTCCACCCTCCACTAAAAGATGGCAATTTTCAGTCATTGCCGTGTGACCAAAGGGCACCCACATGCTGTCCTGATGAACACCTGTCAACCTAGACTCTACCAAAACAGAAGAAAGATAGAAAAAGAAGTGTAAGGCTGCAGCAACCATATATAAAAGAAGACATTATCAGAGAATACCTATTTGAAAATAAATACAACAAAGAAGCAAAATGAACATTACATAAATTTTAGATGAAAAGAGAAGGAGAGAAAAGGAGGAAATCAAGAGTCTAAAACATTAAAAGACAACATCATGGAGTGGTCACAAAGGCAAAACTCACAACCTTAAATTGAACTTAACTAGGGTGGTCAAAAGGGGGGTGAGGCTGTCAAGTTGATGACATCACAAGAGTAGGCAGATTTTAAGGAAATTAGCAAGTAGTCAAAATTGCCAAGAAAATAAAACTACTACAAACCGACGCTGTGACGGGTGAGCGCACAGCCTCCAAGAGATGGTTCAGAGGCCAAGGCGTGCTTATCCATCAAGGTGTCAGTTTGCAGTAGTTTTATATTCTTGGCAATTCTGACCACTTACTTTTTTCCTAATCGGTACACGTTACATACCAAAAGAATCGGAAGTGGGCCAATTTTGAAACATTGACTGAAAATTCAATGCAAGCAAACCTGTATGTTACAACAAATCGAAGAAAAAAAAAATTTATATTATATTTTCCTTCATTCATCTATAAGTGTAGTCTTACTGCAATTTATATGGTTAATCTAGCTAACTACTGCTTCTAATATACCGAAAAAATAGCATGCAGAGTGCATAGGATACTTCATTTGCTTCACATTCGTTAAGGTTTTAGTTACAAATTCATACCAATTTACAGCATCAACGGCTTAAATATGTGGGGATGCCTTGAGATTTTCTAAGTCCAATGTTTATCTGTTTGGCACAGTCCTCTTCATCTGACTGAGCCTCTTAACACCTTGATATGATGCCGTAGCATGTAGTTCATGTGTTAGAAATGTCTGCAAATGTATTATCCCTATGATTCTCATGAGATAACGTTACACATCCGTTAGCTCGTTCTCTATAGTCTGGCTATCAATAATAACCATTCGCATCGGTTTAATATATTTAAATTAACTATACCCTGCCATCATGTATCAATCCGCCGGCCTGTGGGCACTCAACTTGCCATGCAAGCATCAGTCTCACCTGTGATGGCAGCCTGTGTGGATTGTGACTTGGGTATTTTGGACTTTTACAAGAAATATTCTGGTAATCCAAAGGATTTATTCGATATCTGCATGTGCCATAAACTTATTTTGGAAGCTAAGAACTGTGATGAGTGTGAACGACCGGCTATGCTAGACTTAAATAGGAAATTATGGTGCTGTCAGAAACGGAACAGCCGGTCAAAGAAAAAGAAGAAGTGTTACTGGAGCCAGTGTGTGTTCAAGAATACGGTAAAACTGCAGGGCTGGATGACAGCGGCCATAAATCTGTTTTATATTGTACCCCAAAGTAATTCGGTAACAATGATCTAGCATCAACTTGGCAGAAGTGGACGGGTCAACCATCAGTACTGTACCATATGTAATTGTTGATTGTTGGATCCCACCTCCCCTCTCGGTGAGTATTGCATGATTATTTTCGTCCATTATATATGAAACTTGACATTTCCAGAGTTGCTCTACTTCTAGGGTCTTTTTCCCTAGGAGGTTATAATGTGTGGGGGGGTTCCAGGGGAGGGGCAGCCCCCCTGGTTAGGAGGGGGGTCAAGGGGGGCAAAGCCCCCTTGTTAGAGGTTAGGTTATGTAAAGTTCGGTTGGGGTAGTTTAAATATATTCGACATGACATTTCCCTAGAGTTGCTCTACTTCTAGGGTCTTTTTCCCTAGGAGGTTATAATGTGGAGGGGGTCCAGGGGGGACATAGCCCCCTTTGGTCAGGAGAAGGGTCAAGGGGGGCAAAAAAAAACATTAGAGGTTAGATTAGGTAAGGTTCGGTTGGGGTAGTTTAAATAAATTTGACATGACATTTTCGTAGAGTTGCTCTACTTCTAGGGTCTTTTTCCCTAGGAGGTTATAATGTGGGGGTCCAGGGGGGGCACAGCCCCCCTTGGTTAGGAGGGGGGTCGAGGGGGGCGAAGCCTCCTCGTAAGAGGTTAGATTATGTAAAGTTTAGTTGGGGTAGTTTAAATATATTCGATATGAGGTGTGGGCTGTCGAAAATTACGCAGCAGGCGACGGATTTGGGCAGCGGTGGGGGGGGGGGTTACATGCCCAACACTCGTCAACAGACCAGCTACAGCGGTTGTTATAATAGATTACAAGAGTATACGTTAGGGACTTTCCTTACTTTCGAGACCAGGGAATTTTCCTTATTTTAGGGCAGTTCTGGAAGCCCATTTTTCAGTGATTATGCCTTCCCCCCAACCCCCCCATTCCCCAGGCTTGTGTTGGGGGGTAGGGGGGGCTGGAGTGGTGGAGAAGAAGTAGTTGTTCTGTAGTTTACTTTAAGGCCCAGTCACACTGGCTCTACGACCTACCGACGACCTCCAGCGACCTGCAGGTTGCGGAAGGTCTCACATGGTCGTGCATGCGATCGTCATGTGTCTCCATCTGCCCTGCGACCGATGGAGGTTTTAGGTCATGCTCTACAACCTCCAGCCAACCTCTCAGGTCGCTGCCGGTCATAAAAAAGGTTGCCGTCTGGTGGCCGAATGGACTGCGTCTGGACGGCAAACGGACTGCCACCGGTGGCCGACAGGTGACCATTAACTGTTGAACGGCGACCGGATGGCAAGCGGACGCCGTCTAGTTGCCGCCAGATAGTAGGAGGTCACTGATGTTTGCCATCCACTTTTCATCTGTCATTGGCCGTGGTCAACGTCCGGCCTTCCACCACATGGCGAGTTGTGCGGTGACTGGTGGTAGGTCAAACCACCCTTGCCCGGAAATGAGGTACATTCCTGAGCAGTGACGTTCCACGCCCCTCAGCTCGTCCAAGCTCCGTCCCAACTCAACCTGCTCCACAGGTCAAACACACGGGCAAATGTGTATGGGTCACCTCTGCCTAACCAAAATAAATCACTGCAGGACATGATGTGCACAGCAGTAACAATGAGAGTCTGTAAAGCTATTGGCTTTTATCCATTTCAAAAAGAATTGTTAATTTCATCTGCTCTGCCCAGGGTGATGGAAATGCATTAGAACGAATATAATGTAACATACATACCAATAACCGGTTAAACGAAGATTGTTTAGAGCATTTTTTGCGTGTCTGCGGCACATAGGGGGCCGGGTGATACTATTACTGTAACACGTCAGCTGCAGGTCGTTAAGGGAGGTCACTGTCCTCATTGCGACAGGACGCGTACTGGTCCTTGCCTGTCGGTCACCGGTCGCCGTATGGTGGGCGTCTTGGCCTGACTCCTGGTGTGAGGTCAAGGTGTGATTCTTACCATGGTCACCGTCCAGCCACCCACTGGACCGACACTAAATGACCATCGGTAGCCATTCGGTCGCACGACTACTTTGCCACCAACGTGGTCAGGGAGCGGTGGGTGTGAATCACAGCATTTTGCAGTCGCAGGTGGTCATTAGCAGGTCGTAAAGTCAGTGTGACTGTAGCTTTACTTTGTGTACTTTGTTGAATCTCGTCAACTACGGACACAGCTGAGGTGGACCTCCACTGCTTCCCACTGGCTCCTCTCCTCTTGTGCCTTGGAGACTATTCCCGTTGCCACTGGGATAACCTGGCGTTGGTGGCTGGTCAAGTACTATTGACAGCCACTTGTCCAGGTGGTACTTGAAGGTGTCGGGTGTTACTGCAGTCAGGTTTCTTATGCTGGGAGGCACTGCATTGAACAGGCGTGCTCCAGTGTGGGTGATGCTGTTGTGCTGTGACTCAACTTGTGCAAGATGGTTTTCACTCTTGAGGACACACCTTCAGTCCTCTTGATTTACAAAGATTTACATAGAAAATCAGACCACACAGACCCCATGGTCCAGACTAGGTGGTCTGTTCTCAAACCTAAGTGATTCTACAGAAGGCTCCAAAACGTTGCATTTCTACTCTAGTTAATATTAAGTTGAAGGAAGTGACGGTCGAGCTTGTTTTTGAAGGAGTCAATCATGTTACACTGGACCACTGAAGGTGGGAGCTTATTCCATTCTTTTCTAGCGTTGGTGAAGAAAAATTTGGTGCAGTCTGAATTTACTTGTCTACATTTGAGTTTTATGCCATTGTTCCTCTTTCGCAAAGTGTCATCGATCATAAACAATTTTGTTCTGTCTACATTCGTGAAACCATTAAGTATTTTAAAACATTCGATCAGTTTGTAGCACAGCCTGCCGTGCTTTAAGTGGTGGTGCTCCTGGAGGCCGACATTCGGTACCAGCTTCTCAAGAGTTTTCCACACGTACATGATGGTGTACCTGTCTTAGCACTGCTGTAGTGAGTAGAGATGCAGGTGTTGTAGCCTTTCCCAGAGTAAAGCTGTTCGTCACTCAACCCAAGACGGCGCACCATGACTGGCTCAGACGATGTCACGATGACTGTCAATGGCAGTGCACTAACATGATCGCCACTCAATCTCATGTCCCGTACAATTTTTTCTTTGATGCATAACATAGACCATAGTACATACTATATCTATTTTTTTAATTTCATTGTAACTTCTCTATTTTATCATTCTCTCTCTCTCTCTCTCTCTCTCTCTCTCTCTCTCTCTCTCTCTCTCTCTCTCTCTCTCTTCAATGTAGCCAAGATCAATAGTTTGATTATAATAATAATAATAATAATAATAATAATAATAATAATAATAATAATTTCTTATTATTATTATTATTATCATTATTATAATTATCTCCTCGTTGAAATTTCCACGTGGTTTCTTCACTGAGGCCTGAGACCGTGAGATGCCAGGGCTTACAGCTTTCCTACGGGAGTCGCTGTTACTAGTTGCAGTTGATGTGTTTTGTCTAAATATGTTGGACAGTTTGAATAATGTTTCACTCTTCCCGTCATGACTTTCCTATATTAGTAATCTTTTGTTTTCGTTCAAACGCTGGAGAATTCCTCCCCTTCCCCTTCACTACCCCATATCCCTGGCTAGTGCTACTGCAGCTCACACCACCCTTCCTTCCTTCCTTCCTTCCCACCCCCCACTTCCTCATCTCTCACATGACGCTGATCTCCTCCTCCCCCTTCCCTGTCCCCTCCCTCCTCCCTCGAAAAGTTGCATTTCCTTCACTCCCCCTCCTCCCCTTCCCGTCCTCTACTCCCCAACCTGTCCCATCCCTTCCTCCTCCTTTACCTCCTTCTCTCCCTTCCCCTACCTCCTTTATTTTTTTTTGTATCTCACAAGTTATTAGTTAGTCAATGGATAGCCAGGATAGCCACTGAAGTATTTTTTTATATTGACTAGTGACTACTGCTTCCGCAGTACCGCACACCGCGTACCGCACTGGGGAAAAAAAAAAATGGGACCGCACTACTGCAACCACACTACTCCGGAAAAAGTACCACACTACCGCAACTGCACTACCGAGTTTTCAGTACTGCACCCACATCTGGAAAATAAGGGATAATATTCACGAAAGCGCAGCCTCCTCTGGCGGCGGTGCAGCCGGTGCTGCGAGAAATACCTCCCCGCAGAAATAAGTCGCATATATAAGAACATAGGGAAACTGCAAGAGGCCGAGTGGCCTTCACAGGGCAGCTCCAGAATCCCCCCCACTACTCACGATGGGTGAGGTGTAGTTTCAGGGGTTACAGGTAGAGGCTTGATCCTCGTTTACCTTTGGTGCGGGCGTACGCTCCAGTACCCTGTCTCCTTACTGCACCCACACCTCACTGCCACCTGTCATCCTCGTCCATGTAGCTATCCAGTCTACTTTTAAAACAAGCTATCATCCCTGCACTAACTATGTGATTGCTGAGTCTATTCCATTCCCCCACCACCATATTACTAAACCAATGCTTGCCTATATCTCTCCTAAATCTATACTTTTCTAATTTAAATCCATTACTGCGTGTTCTATCCTGCTGGCTAATTCTCAGTACTTTACTTATATCGCCTTTATTGTAACACGACCCATTTGAATACTACTATCAGATCTCCCCGCACTCTTTGTCTTTCTAGTGAATGTAAGTTTAGATGTTTCAGCCTATTTTGATATGGGAGGTTCCTCAGCCCCTGAATCATCATGGTCATCCTCCTCTGAACTGATTCTAGCAAGTTGATGTCCATTCTGTAGTGTGGGCACCAAAACTGGACAGCATAATCTAAGTGTGGCCTAACTAACGCTAAATAGAGTCTGAGGATGACCTCAAATATATGTGGGGGGGTGTCTAGGAGGGGGCTGTGCCCCCCTAGTTAGAAAGGGGAGTCGAGGAGGGCGAAGCCCCCCCATTAGCAGGTCGTAAAGTTTGGTTAGAGTAGTTTAAATATGCTCCCCCACCCTAAACTCTCTGCGAGCTATTTTGCACAGTCGCCATGGCCTCCACCAGAGGAGGATGCGCTTTCGTGAATATTATCCCATATTTTCAGCAAAAAATAGTCCTTGAATTGGATTTTGAAAGTGTTTCCATGATTGTTGAACGTTTGTAGAAAAGATGTATGAAGAGCTAGTGATGTTTCATAAGGTAGGTAATGAATGATACTAAATGGTACTAAAATGAATCTTTACCAATACTTGCTTATTTTGGAGACACTGCTGGCTAACTTCACAAATATTGATGACTGGATGTTCATGCACTGATACACAGGCACTATATGTTGCCTTGGTTGTGAAATCCCATGGAAATTTCAAGTATTTGGAGAGGTCAGGGCAGGTATTTTTTTTAGGGAAATTTTGGAAGCCCATTTTTCAGTGATTTTGCCTTCCCCTCCAAAACCCCAGTTCCCCACAGGTCCCCAGGCTTGTGTTGGGGGGTATGGGGGGCTGGAGTGGTGGAGGGGGAGTAGTGGTTGTTCTGTAGTTTTACCATTAAGTTATCCGCATGATATGCAGCAATAGTATGCTCAGTTTTTCTAAATACAATATGGTAGTTTGCTAATATTGGGAAAGAGCACAACATTTCAATGCACTGAAAAACCTGAAGATCAGCCCACCCTTGTGACATCATTAATTCGAGACCCACAGGTCAGTATAGCCTATTTCAGAGGCCATAGTGAAGACTTCCCAATTAAGTTAGATTACACTGAGGGGTCGAAGGGGGGCCAAGTCCCCCTGGTCAGTTTGTTAGGAAAAATAGTGTTAAACACTGGAGTGCGACAGATATTTTATTATATAAATATGAATATTATAGGGGAGAGGGTTATGGCTGAAATACCCACCCTAGCAAATCTTGCGTATACCCATATTCCTTAAAGTATAACCATATACAGCTACTGTGCTCACCGAAGCCGCTGCCGTCCATTCCCTTTGTACCAGGCACAGTGATGGATGGATGTTTATGAATACACCACTTGACAAAATTTGACAGAATCAGCAGCACCGCCCGACTCTTCTCACAGCTGCAACGTCAAACCCTTGGAGGGAGAATGGAACTTATGGCAGGAGAGGAGTAGTCGTCGTCGTCGGTCGGGAATTTTGCCTTTGTAACGGCACTCCTGGATGTGTCTTATTTTCCTCTTTTTCTTTCGTTCTTTTTTTCTTTTATTGTCCAAAACTTATGTACTGTTGCTTTTGTTTCTTCGGTGTGGTCATTTTCAAATAAAAATTCTCCAATGGTGTCGTCCTCTTCTACGTATATGGTTGTTGCATGCAGCCTTTCACATTTCTTCCTTTCCTCTGCATGGGCCGGGCACGGTGCCAGAGCAGGAAGTGCCTCAGATCTTCTTTTTCAGCTCCACACATGTCGCACTGGTTTCCTCTTGCTGGTGTCTGTTCCTGTCTTTCAGTATATATCTCCTCTCGCCCTCTCATCTCTTGTCTCCATTTTCTATATATCTTAAGGCTTGATTTCTCATTCATTTGTCTCTTCCACTCTCTTGTATACAGCTCTCTCATTCTTTGCTTTATATATACTCTCCTTTGTCTCATTCCTCTGTTGCTCTCAGTTCATTCAGCAAATTATCTTTCACCCCACCTATACTTTCTTCTCTATATCATCTCGAACCTCTCCCACCCTTCTCACCAAATCATTTCCTTCCCTTTTGAACATACTTAATACTTCGATCCACTGTCCCTCCCAAGCTTATCCTGTTCGTAACACTGCCTATATTTCCCCCCTGGCGCCGTATGTTCAAGCGGTCGTATCTCACCATTTGGGCCTTACTCCTCTACTATGGTCGCAAGTGCTGCCCCGTGCTATATTAAAAAAACGTCGTAGGCGCCATCCTGTGACGTCAGGTCGCCCCTGGCGCCGTTGATTAATTCTCTTATATGTTTGTATACAGTTTAAAAAGTGTGTGATCGGGTTGATCACAATTAAGAGGGGGCCGGGATAGTGTTGTGCTGGAAGCTTCCCCCGGGGTCTATGGGTCTCTGGAAGACTCCGGGAGGAGCCAGCAGGGGGGCGGGGAGCATGGCCCCGCCCGCGCCCAGCGGTCAAGACCCAAATACACTGCCGTATTTTGGCCACGAACTTGTCGCCGAATCAGTTCGTGAAAAAAATCGGAGACCGGTTCGCCGATATGACCAAGATTCTTACAGTTCGTGACCATTCGGCGACATGTCGGCGAATGCTCAAGACAATTCGGGGACAATTCGGAGACATGTCGCCGACTATTCGGCGTCCATGTCACCGAGTTCAAAATCTGAAATTTTAACGGTTTTTTTTTTTATCGCGGAATAAATGGCGACAAGTCTCCGAATTGTCTTCGTATGTCCCCGAAGTGTCGGCGACATGTCGGGGACAATTCTCCGACAGTGCCAAGATCTCTGACAACTGATCATCTGATGCCCATGTGGCATATAAAAGCACGGGAATCCGGGGTGCAACACACTTCTTCACCGGCAGCTGAAGAGCCCACCTCGTCTCTCGCAACTTGTTGTGGTCGAGTATACCGTGTGTGATAATATGTGGTAATATGTATGATAGTATGTGTAATGAAATGTATAATTGTGACTTGTTTTTATTTTGCCCTCCTACAAATATTCGAATGAATAAATGTTTACGTAATATTAATAAACAAACCAGTAGCTGAAAGAAGAAATAAATTTAAATAACTAAAAAAATAAACAAAGGTTAAATAATAGCAGAATAATGATATTAAGAAATAAATAAAGTAATAAATAGTAAGTAAATTATGAAATAGATGAAAATGTTAGTTTCATACCAGTTATATAAATTCATGATTCTTCTTGTTTTTCATATTTTGTGTTGTACTATTTATCATTATATGATTTTATTCCATATATATATATATATATATATATATATATATATATATATATATATATAGAGAGAGAGAGAGAGAGAGAGAGAGAGAGAGAGAGAGAGAGAGAGAGAGAGAGAGAGAGAGAGAGAGAGAGAGAGAGAGAGAGAGAGAGAGAGAGAGAGAGAGAGACCCCCGTGTACACCTCCCACCACCGCGACCCAATTGCCGCGCCGTGATTAATTCGCCGAATGTTCGCCGAATATTTTGGGACATGTCCCCGAATAGTCTTGGCCATTCGGCGACATGTCGGAAACATGTCCCCGAATAGTCGGCGATATGTCGGAAACATGTCCCCGAATAGTCGGCGACATGTCGGCGACAAATTCGCCAACAATATTAAAATTTCAACGATCAAAATTCGGCGACAATGCGCAGAACACCGCGAATTGGACGCCGAATTGTCAGGGAAATATCGGCGACATTTCGGCGACAAATTGGCGGCCATTTAGCATTCGTGCACATTTGGCGAACGGCCGCGAATTTTTCATGCAACATGAAACTTTCGTGGCGGTCGACGTGACCAACTGTCAAAAGTCGTGCGGTGGACGCAGACATGTCCCCGAATGGCCAAGAACAGGCAAGAAAGATGCCGAACTTGTCCACGACACAGGATGACCTGCATATTCGCGTACATTCGTGAACCAAAATTCGGCAGTGTATTTTGGGCTTCAGGCGCCAGGCGGGAAGTGTTGCCAACTCGCCCAGATTTTTTGCTACATGTTCATTCTTGTATGATCGAATATACTGTAACGTTCTAGACTGTACTGTTCGGTATATATATAAATATATATATATATATATATATATATATATATATATATATATATATATATATATATATATATATATATATATATATATATATATATATGAGAAGAGGGCGAGAGGGGTCAGGTCCAGTCATAGTAAGTCATATAGTCAGCTAGTAGTCAGTGAAGAGTCAGAGTGAATTGTATTAAGGAGAAATATTAAACTTCAGAAGCTGTGCAAGGTGTTTTACATAGCTCCCTCCCACGGAGTCTCCTGACGGCGACACGGAACCCATGCAAGTAACATGGCCGGCATAACAATATCATTTCCATGTTTTCTGCACACTCCACTCCAAAAAAATATTAACTCCTCCCCCACCTTTCCTCTCCAGCTCCACTCCATCCTCCCCATATATCCTTATATATATAGAGTGTCTTTTTTTTATTTATTCTCAGCCTTTTCCCCTTTACGTATTCTTATATATACTCCCACATCTTTTTCCCTCCATATCTCTCCTATCCTTAATTTCCTTTGTTATCTTCTCCTCTTGCTTAAACATTTCCTTCCTTATTTTTATTAATAACTGTGTGTAGACACAAACTGTCTCTTAAATTGTTTATGTTCCCAGAGCTCGTTGGGTGCTGCATGGCTCCCTGCTGGCTGTTAGAGGAAGGTGTCTGACACAAGCTATAGTGTGCTCAGTTTCAGTGGACGACCCGTATGGCTGTGAAACAAAAATACAAAAGAGAGCGTGTGTTAGCGTTTGAAAAGCGCGGCGAAAACAGGGCCAATAATGGCGTCCAAATCTTAGGTTGTCGCGGTGCGAAAAAGTGAAGTAGAGTCCATCATCTTGGGACTGGCAAGAAGCAGGTGTCGGCCGCTCCCAGCCTCACCGAGGCTTAGCTTTGACCTGACTGCGCCCTACCTAGACCTCACTATAGACATGAATCACTGCATTCAGTCATCATCAAAGCCAATGGACTGTGTGTGGACTGTGGACGTGTCTCGCTGGCTGCTCACTATGCCAGTGTCCTGTGCTGCATACGGCTGCAGCGCGAGGTTTGATAAGGAAAAATACCCTACACTTACATTTCACAACTAAGTAATATTAGGTGTAATCTAAAACTAAACTGAGGTGAAGATAAACTACGCAGTAACTGATAAATGGAGTAAGATTTCATGATTAAACTACGGCCTTCAGCCTACTGAGTGTGGTGTTATAGCTTCTTATTAGGTATTATGGAATTAAATCTTCTTAAAAGTAGTTGTCTTAGCAATGGTGAATATAGATAAAAAAAATGAACTTCTATCGTCAATATAGGCATTCCTTAACACTTATTATAAAATCTTAGTTATATGCGACAAGTGAAAGTTGATCCTTCACTCACTAGTTAAAGTAAGGGATAGAGGAAACTTGGTATATCCTTCTGATGGTGTTATTGATATTTGTATCACTTCAGAAAAACTGTTCAGAGAAAGAGTGTCAAGCAACAATTTAGGGCGTTGGCCAGCGCGAGCAAACTGGCTTCACTTTCCTGGGACACCTCACCCAGCTCGCGCCGTCTCCTCCTAATAATCCTACCTCCATGGTCGGGACCAAGGCAAGTATAGAGAGGTATCGTCACTCTCATAGAACGTGAAGAACCAAATTTTGAAATTAGCTTTTTTATTAGGACTTCTCGGATGTTTTTTTTTTATGTTATAAACTACTACAATAAAATAAAATAAGATGTGTTTTTTTTGTTATATACCCTATGAAGCAATTGTCGGTGAATAAAATATATAGATAGAAATGTTCATGGCATCTCATTCTGGACGATGATTGGCTAGCGTCTCGATAAGCTCCGCCCCTTCCTCGAGCTTAATTAAGCCCCGCCCCATCCTCGTTGTCTGCCCAAACCGACGACTTCACACACCTCACTCTCACCCTGTTTCCTGACCCCAACACTCATTTTTACGAAAAACTGAGACCACCATCATCTTCCTGAGAAAATTCTGCATCACACTAGTATAAAATTGTAACAATAATGTAAAATTACACATACGAAAATCAGAGTTAAGTGAACTATGGAGTACACATTTTCTTGCACTCATTTCCCTTCAACTCCTTAGTACTCCGCTGGTTTTCGTCGCATCACTTTTTCAAGCACAGATCCTAAATCTGTATGCTTTTCTGATTCTGATGGTGTTTGGTACGTCCCGAGGTAAAGTTATACATAGGGTCAAAATCGCCTCTGAACATAAAGGCGGCTTTACACCTGGCCGGCAATACAGCCGCGACGATCTAGCGGCTAGATCAGCTGGGTGCTCTCGGGAGCATGTACGTTCACACGTGGGAGGAGCCGCCGGGAGCATCAAGCCCAGCCAGCAAAAAATGTGGGCCCCATATGGGTTTGTGAGTGGGCGGAGTTGGGCCCATGTGGGCAATATGTGGGCAATGTTTATAAGCATGGGTCTGATGTGAGACCCATATGGGCAATGTGGGCCATTTTGGATCAGCTGTCAGGAGTGTACGTTCTAAAACGCATTTTGTGAATTTTCTCTAATTTTAAAGGTCATTATAGTTTCGAATCCTGAAAAGTTAAAATAAAACTTCATTATTAATCTGGATAGCACATTATTTTGTTGCAAACCTGTTTAGTCCGGCCGAGGAAAAGGCGCAAAGAGCGAGGAGATGACAGAGACAATGATTGTGGTGTTCCAGGTGTAGAGAGTAGTGTGTAGTTTGTATATTGTTCATATGTTTTTGTTTTGTCTTTTACGGGAGCTGCCGTTTCAAAGGCCTGACTCAAGAGGCATCTTGAGTCACCTGTAACATCAAGATCAAGAATATTCAAAATGGAGCGGAGAGAGAAGAACGGGCTTGATTCACCTGATGTAACGACGATTTTGCGACTCTTCTGACCCTAGTTTTTGCTGTGAGTAAGCCTACTTATTCTTGAAGATGCCTGTGAGCACCTGTGGTGTGTGTGAGAGTGGTGTGACCACCAGGTGGAGTGGAGTGGCGTGTGAGAGGGGTGAGCTTTGGTTTCCTGTGTTGGTATCAAGACCAACTCGAAACTTGGAAAACAGGAACCTTGTGGGTAAATGTCCAGAGAGTTGCCCATCTCACCGCGGTACTTCTCACCCTAACCATGGGTTAGATCTCATAATTCTATGCATTTTGAACCCCATATATATGCCTCGCAAATTGATAGAATCGCTGCTAGCGATTTTTGAAAAGTTAGTGTTTTGGTAATTATTGAAAATCACTCCGCGCCTCCAAAATACGATATTACGTCTCCATATTGTACTTAATTGGACGAAATACATGTCCCTTAACCATAATATGAAGGCGGAAAAACTTAAAAGTAATGAAAAAGTGGTAAAGGTAGTGAAAAGGCATATTATACATACGCGGGGTGTGTTTGCATGGTGACGCCATTGCGATGTGAGCAGCGCTGCCAACGATCCGGTTAGCGGTGGTACGCTAGGTTAGCGATGGTACGCTTAGCCTACCATTAGCCCACGCATGTGAGACCAGGTCCACCACGCGTGGTTATTTTTTTTTTTAGAACACGTACCTTTACCCAAAGGCTTTTGTGAAGGTTTGGGCCGGGTATAGTATTAGGTAAAGGTGCGTGTTCTAAAAAAAAAATAACCACGCGTGGTGGACCTGTCTCACATGCGTGGGCTAATGGCTAACTAAGCGTACCATCGCTAACCTAGCGTACCATCGCTAACCGGATCGTTGGCAACACTGCTCATTTCCCAATATGGCCGCCATCAAAACACATCGCGCGCATGTATAATATGCTTTTTCACTACCTTTACCACTTTTTGTTTACTTTTAAGTTTTTCCGCCTTCATATTATGGTTAAGGGACATGTATTTCGTCCCTTAAGTACAATATGGAGGCGTAATATCGTATTTTGGAGGCGGGGGAACAAAGTATCCCAGTCCCCCCGTGACGCCCCGAGGCGGCCGCAAAAAACTCACTAACTTTTCAAAAATCGCTAGCAGCGATTCTATCAATTTGCGAGGCATATATATGGGGTTCAAAATGTATAGAATTATGAGATCTAACCCATGGTTAGGGTGAGAAGTACCGTGGTGAGATGGGCAACTCTCTTGACACATACCACCTTGTGTACCTTAGGATGTGACGAAAGGATGAAACTGTTGAGTACGTGGTGCTGGAATGTGAGAAGTATGATAGAGAGATGAGAGCAGTTCTGTTAGAACTGGGATGTAAAGGATGAAAGGTAGAGAATGGATGGTGTTGCTGCTGGGACTATGTGGGGAGACGACTGAAAAGATGATTGTTGCAGTGAAGGAGTACTTGGAAAGAATGTGGTGTGCCAGGTTTAGAGGATATATTGTGCATGCTGTGTATTGTTCCTATGTATTTTTCGGTATTATTATCACAGTGGTCAGAATAGGATTTTGGGGTTGAAGCTACTTTTTTCTGATAGATTTCGATGTGCTGATTATAAATCTGACAATTTTTTCCATCGCAATTCCCCCCCACCCTCACCCCCTATACTTTAGGTAAGATTAGGTTAGATTAGGTGGGTTAGGTTAGGTTATGTTTGATTAGGTCAGGTTAGATTAGTTTTGGTTACGTTAGGGCAGGGGTGATTTTTTTAATTGAAAAAATATTAACAAATGTTTTTTTTTCCTTCCCCCCTGGAATTTAGGTTAGTTTTGGTTTGGTTAGGAGGGGGTGAAGGGCAAAAAAAAAAAAAAAAAAAAAAAATTGCGATGGAAAAAATTATCAAATTCATAAAGAGCACGTCGAAATCTATCAGGAAAAAATAGTTTCAACCCCCAAATCCTATTCTGACATCTGCGATAAATTTACCTACTTTTCTTTACAGGAGTTGATGCTCCAAAGGCCTGACTCAAGGGGAAGCTGTTGAGTCTCCTGTAAAATCAAGATCAAGCGGTTTTTGGAGGGAAAAACACCATAACCAGAACCAGGGAAACTCCTCCACTCATTGACCTCACTCCACATCCACAGACCCACAGTATCTGACCTGAGTGGTAACCAAGACCCTGGCCTGGCCTTCAAGATCCTAAAACTCACCAGAATCTTCCTCAAGAAAACGGAGTAACTCAAGTCAAACAGTCATCCACCTGCTACTTGCACCTTTGGGGCACTACCTAGAGGCTGTGGTACCACAGCCTACAGTACAGTACAGTAAGTGCAGTACAGTACAGTAAGATCGCTCTCGCGCCCCCCCCCCCCCCCGTCTTTGGTGATTTCCTTGTTGCTCTGACCTGCCGTTTGCATCTAATACTAACAGTATGATGTGTGTGGATGTGTTTCGTGTGGTGTAGTACAGTACGGTACGTATGTTGCTCGTATTACTTGTGTAACAGTGTGCAGTTGCCTTTTTTCTTTCCACCGTCAGGAGAAAACCTGTTTGGGCCGAAACATATGTGTCTCAGTGTGTACATTTTTTTCTAGATCAATACACATCTATATAGGTGTGTGAGTACGTGTGAGTGGTTATTCCTTGTGTTTGAGTGCGGGTTTGGATGGTATACTTACGTAAATTGGGCACTCATTACCATAGGTGGGCACGATAACAGAAAACCTTATTCCCGATACCCGATAACTGATAATGGAAAACCTTATTGGTGATAACCGATACTCGTTAACTGAAGACACAAATATAGGCGATAACCGATACCCGATACCCGATATAAATCCACACTTCCGATACTAGCTAGTGATAAGTCCGATATGCGAAAACGATACTATTGATATTTCAAATAAAAACATAGATGAATTCAAATTTTCATTATCTATATTTCTGAAAACTTACAAAACCTAAAAAACACACGTTGACGCGTACCTATGGACGGTGATACTAGACAGGGCCGAGAGAATACAGGGTCCACGCACGCGCACCTTAAGCCGATGAGGGCGGGGCTAGAGCTGTGACGTCACAGAGTGCGGGTTGCTCTCTCCCCTACCCCCTCCCCCTCTCTCAGGCTTCTCTTTCTCTCTCTCTCTCACCTGCGGCCCACAGGGTGCGGGTTGCTCTCTCCCCTACCCCCTACCCCTCTCTCAGGCTTCTCTCTCTCACCTGCAGCATATTACCACACTAATATTGTATGTAATCCAATTCTGACTGACTTTGAGGCTTATGTATTGCGGGTGGCTCTCTCCCCCACCCCCTTCCCCTCCCTCAGGCTGGTATCTCTCTCTCTCTCTCACCTGCAGCATAATACCACACTAATATTGTATGTAATCCAGTTCTTGCTGACGACTTTGAGGCTTATGTGTTGCGGGTGGCTCTTTCCCCACCCTTCCTCTCTCTCTCTCTCTCTCTCTCTCTCTCTCTCTCTCTCTCTCTCTCTCTCTCTCTCTCTAAGCAGCAGCATATTACCACACTAATATTGTAGGTAATAAAATTCTTATTGATGACCTTGATACTTTTTTACAGTATATATTATGAGAATATGCTGTCAGTTGACATTCTCACTGCACAAAGGATATGAAAGTGGTAGGGGACTAGGGGTCACATTTAATGATACCACTATCAAAAGTAACAAAACACTGGTGCATACTTCGGAAAAGGCATAATAATATGTTATGAGGCATCACTAAACGATGCGGGCGGCCTGAACCGGCAGCTGACCATGCAGTAGCGCACACCCCGCCACGGTTGAACCCAGACTGGCCGCGGCAGCCACCTCGGACTCTTCCCTGCACGCACCCTGTGACGTCACGACCTGCGCGGCCCGGTGGAGTTTTTGGTGGCTCCTTGCGCGGACCCTGTATTCTCTCGGCCCTGATACTAGAAACGCCTGAACCGGTGTTGTGTTGTTTGCCGTTCCCACCGTCAAAAGCTGGAGTTTTTGTTTACAAACACTGGTCTCTTGTGAACTGGCCCATCACTACTTATTCAGCTATTCTTACTTATTACCATTAACACTTTAACAGTCACTTCAGTAAAAAAGCACTGAAGCACTGGGAACCGGAACACTGGCACTCACTCCGTCATTCGAGACCCAGCTAAGAGGCCACGCACCACGCCGCCATGTGGTAACACAAGCTGCTGGTCTCTGTTTGCGCTCTTTACAACGGGATCACAAATTTCAGGCAGTGAATAATCATTTTTGGGCAAAGTAACAAAGTAACAAAAGTAACAAAAAAAATGACCTAGTGTTTTAATGTTGTGATCTAAGTATGAAATCTATTCACCGAACATATTTCATACCCCGAAGTTTTTTTTCATACAACACCGGGCGCGCGTCTTTCCGACACCCTCAGCCCAGTTGTTGGGCCTCCTCCTTGAAAGAATTGGGTATCTCTCTACCAGCCGTCTGGGGGGTTGCGCGGCATGCACCGCCTTCTTCCACTGGGGTATATCCCCAACAAAAAAAAAAAAAAAAAAACGCCGGGCGTCCGGGCCACGCATGCGCAGTAGGGAGAAGGAGACAACGTTTTTTTTTTTTTTTTGAGAGGCGGAAAAAAGTAGCGATTATCGCTAGTTTAGTTACAAAATTAACGAAGATACCGATATTTATATAAATAAGTAGCGGATGGCCGATAACCCGATTTTGTTATCAGCGATAAAGTATCGCGATAACTTATCGCGATAACGCCCAGCTATGCTCATTACGCAGAGTGCATCCTCGCGCTCACACCCATTCCTGCTAATGTAACTAAACCTAACCTAACTAAAACTAACCTAACTAAAACCAACCTAACCTAACGTAATCTAACCTAATTTAACTCTGGTTGGAATGGTGTGAGCGCGAGGGTGCACTTTGTGCAATGAGTGCCTGTAAATTGTATGTTGGTGTGAGTGTGCACTTGCCAGCTAGTGTTGTTGCGTGTGTAGTGGATTGTTGCTGTTGACACCCCCGGTGGTGGCCATCTGACGTACGGGTGAGGAGAAAAAGGTGGGTGTGCAACAATAATTTAAATTTAGGTGCCAGCTGTTCATTGATTATACCGAATTTTCCCTTGCTTTGGTGGGTATTTTATGTTGTAGGTACTATTATGTAGTACATGTAGTAGGCCTACTGTACATGTTTATATACTCTGTATCTGTTCTTGAACTTGCCGGGTACTGCTGTATATATGTAGGCTGTGTGTTGATAGTTATAGGCCTGACCTTGCCCTATTTGTTGTCTGCAATTGGACTGAGACTAGTGAGAGAATTTTTACCGAAAATTCTGCCTCTCTTGCTATAATACTTCCTAGCTATATACTGTTAGGCACGGTAGGCGGAGGTTTGCTTTGTTGACTATTATTTTGGGTATCATTAGGGGGTAAGCCATAACTGAATCAAATGTAGAAGATTTGGACTGATTTCTGCGCTCCAGATTTTGTCCGTTGGTTCATTTATCCGTTAAATCGAGGGTCGAGTGTATGTAATGACTGCTGGTGATTCAAATTGCAATAATCAGAGTATTTCTTCATGAGGACATTATTTGAAGTTGTTTTCGTTGTGCGGTATGGGCTGTTTTATATAGCACTTGCACACCCACCTACCCCTGTTATGTTTTTGTATTAACCACATTTGAGTGGC
The DNA here is from genome assembly GCF_024679095.1 of Eriocheir sinensis. NCBI lineage: Eukaryota > Metazoa > Arthropoda > Malacostraca > Decapoda > Varunidae > Eriocheir > Eriocheir sinensis. Next base: position 5,373,657 of record NC_066534.1, on the reverse strand, counting down.
ATGACCCTGAGACAGCTGGGCTTTCATGCTCTTAGGAGAAACAATTTATGTATCTGCACAAAAGTAGTAGACAGGTACAAATCATATTCTGCTGTTATTCATATGTGTTGATTTTATTGCATTGAGTATTTTAATTTTCTATTTTTCAGCAAACTCATGTTCAGAATTAGTTGGTTGGCCGGCTATTCATGGCCTATGGAACCAGTGCATTATTTTCAGTAGGATGAAAAATAACTTGTGTTTTTGTAGTTTTCAAAAAGCAATAAACCAGGATTTAGTTTTATGTACATATTTTTTGACTCGGGTTGTTGTTGGTGGTGATTCCTAGGCTACCTGGCCCCTGAGAAAGGTCATTGCCAAGACTGGGCTTTCTTACTGTGCTCTCATGGAGTGTATTCTGTGTTGTTGGCACATCTGCCTGATAAATTTGCCTCGGGTTGATAAGCATGGATACTGTACTTAAGCCAACAGGATGATAGTTCCTGCTGCCCACAGATCCATTGTTGGAGCTCAAATGACATCCCTATGTGCATCAGTTTATTGCCGTTTGTTGAAAGTAATTTCTTGGTTTCAAATATTTGAAAGTCACCTTTCAAGGATTTGAAACCAAGAAATTACTTTCAACAAAAGACAATAAACTGATGTACATATGTCATTTGAGCTCCAACAATGGATCTGTGGGCAGCAGGAACTATCATCCTGTGCATCTATGGGAATGCATGCATGCCCATATGGTTACCACATGGGGCCCCCTCTGCCCACCTGGGCCCCACACAGATACCCTGTTGCATTCCCCATCTGGGGTCCGTGTGGGCAAATGTGGGGCCCATATTTGCCCATCCGGGGCCCACCAAGATTGCTCAATTGGTAACCCATATTTCTGCCCACATTTTCCCATATGTTGACCACCTGGGGCCAACATTTTTTGCTGGCTGGGAGACGTAAACTGCTAGTAAATGCAAGGGCATGAATTCTTCCCAGACACCCAAAAAGGCTACTACCATATCTTAAAACCACGAGTTTGGTCCATTAGCCTAATATTGTAGAAATACTTTAAGTAAACGAGTTTTAGCAGAAGTAATATATTGATTGATTGTTCATTGTTGCATTTAACAACAAAGGAGAAGGGAGGAACATGCCATCGCAACCCCTAGGCATTACATAGTGTGATTATATAATACACGAAAATAATTGTTCATTAACTCTTTCGATATCTCGCAAAGAGATAAACATTTCTCGTAATGTTGCTGCCACTCTCTCAACAGTTGTTTTGCGTAGACTCAGCTTCTCATACAGCTTATCTTGTGGGTCCCACAAGTATCTATATATGCTGCCTCATTTCTAGTAATGCCACCTCGGCCTCCCGGCTCCAAATCTTGTTGTCTGTATCTGTCATTTTTTGTTTTTTGGCGCCGAAATGTTGTACTCAGCCGCCAGTCAGCAATACAAGACGAACGCGCTCAGCTGCAGAAAACTTGCCGCGAGAAGGGCTCCCAGACCCAGACCCAGACCAAAAATGCAGCTGTGCCTGTATTGCCGACTAGGAATTGCTAGGTGTAAAGCCGCCTTTAAGCCGCGCCGTGACGGCGTTCATTCACATCGGCATTTGTTTACTCAAGTCAGACTCGCCGCTCACGCACAGCCCCAAGGCCAAGGCGTGAGGTGAGCGGCGAGTCTGATTTGAGTAAACAAATCCCGATGCAAATGAACGCCGTCACGGCGCGGCTTATGTTCGGAGGTGATTTTAACCCTATGCATATTTTTACCTCGGAACGTACCCTACACCATCAGAAGCAGAAAAGCATGCAGATTTAGGATCTGTGCTTAAAAAAAGTGATGCGACGAAAACCAGCGGAGTACCAAGGAGTTGAAGGTAAATAAGTGCAAGAAAATATGTATTCCCTACTTCATTTAACTCTGATTTTCGTATGTATAATTTTACATTATTGTTACAATTTTATGCTAGTGTGATGCAGAATTTTCTCAGGAAGATGATAGTGGTCTCAGTTTTTCGTAAAAATTAATGTTGGGATCAGGAAACAGGGTGGGAGTGAGGTGTGTGAAGTTGTCGGTTTGGTCAGACAACAAGGATGGGGCAGGGCGAGCGTGAAGGCTATAGGAGTTGCCAACGAGTGATTTCCTCCCTCCTGTATGACGATACCTTCTCTATACTTGCTTTGGTCGGGACTCTCTCTATCAAGGGACTCTACCGCTGGCAGCGGAGAAATCCCAAATTCCCTATGACATCAAGATCAAGATATAACCAAGACCAACTTGCAAGACACACTAGGCGGTAGGGATGGGCAGGTACAGTTAATTTGAGTACCAGTAGTATCGGTATCGAAAACTCAGGTACCGTTAGTACCGGTACCAGTACCGGTACCGACGAGTATTTTTTTTTATCTTAAGCCCCAAATACACTGCCGAATTTTGGCCACGAATTTATCGCCGAATCAGTTCGTGAAAGTGTTCGGCGACCGGCTCGCCGAATTAACCAAGATTCTTAAGCCCCAAATACACTGCCGAATTTTGGCCACGAACTTGATGCCGAATCAGTTTGTGAACCGGTTCGCCGACATGACCAAGATTCTTACAGTTCGTGACCATTCGGCGACATGTCGGCGAATGCTCAAGACAATTCGGGGACAATTCGGAGACATGTCGCCGACTATTCGGCGTCCATGTCGCCGAACTCAAAATCTAAAATTTTAACGTTTTTTTTGTCGCGGAATAACTGGCGACAAGTCTCCGAATTGTCTTCGCATGTCCCCGAAGTGTCGGCGACATGTCGGGGACAATTCTCCGACAGTGCCAAGATTTCTGACAGCTAATCATCATGTGGCATATAAAAGCACGGGAATCCGCGCCTACCTCATGGACTACTACAACACCCGGGGAGCAGTGGCCTGGCAGGACAGAATTGTGGGCGAGTAAATACCATGTGTGGTAATATGTGTGGTAATATGTATGATAGTATGTGTAATGAAATGTATAAATGTGACTTGTTTTTGTTTTGCCCTCCTACAAATATTTTAGAATGAATAAATGTTTACGTAATATTAATAAACAAACCAATAACTGAAAGAAGAAATAAATTTAAATAACTGAAAATGAAACAAAGGTCAAATAATGGCAGAATAATGATATTAAGAAATAAATAAAGTAATAAATAGTAAATAAATTTTGAAGTAAATGAAAATGTTAGTTTCATAGCTATTTTATAAATTCATAATTCTTCTTGTTTTTCATATTTTCTTGTTTACTATTTATTATTATAGTATTATTTTATTCCGTATATATATATATATATATATATATATATATATATATATATATATATATATATATATATATATATATATATATAGAGAGAGAGAGAGAGAGAGAGAGAGAGAGAGAGAGAGAGAGAGAGAGAGAGAGAGAGATAATACCTAAATAGATAGATAGATAGATAGATAGATAGATAGACCCCCGTGTACACCTCCCACCGCGACCCATTTGCCGTGTCGTGATTATTCGCCGAATGTTCAGGGACATGTCCCCGAATAGTCGGCGACATGTCGGCGACAAATTTGCCAATAAAATTAAAATTTCAACGGTCAAAATTCGGCGACAATTCGCCGAACACCGCGAATCGGACGCCGAATTGTCTGGGACATGTCGGCGACAATTCGGCGTCCATTTTGCATTCGTGCACATTCGGCGAACGGCCGCGAATTTTTCATGCAACATGAAACTTTCGTGGCGGTCGTGACCAACTGTCAAAAGTCGCGCGGTGGACGCAGACATGTCCCCGAACGGCGAAGAACAGGCAAGAATGATGCCGAACTTGTCCGCGACACAGGATGACTTGCATTTTCGCGCACATTCGTGAACCAAAATTCGGCAGTGTATTTGGGGCTTTACAGTTCGTGACCATTCGGCGACATGTCGGCGAATGCTCAAGACAATTCGGGGACAATACGGAGACATGTCGCCGACTATTCGGCGTCCATGCTGCCGAGTTCAAAATCTGAAATTTTAACGTTTTTTTTTTTGTCGCAGAATATTTGGCGACAAGTTTCCGAATTGTCTTCGTATGTCCCCGAAGTGTCGGCGACATGTCGGGGACAATTCTCCGACAGTGCCAAGATCTCTGACAGCTAATCATCTGATGCCCATGTGGCATATAAAAGTACGGGAATCCGGGGTGCAACACACTTCTTCACCGGCATCTGAAGAGCCCACCTCGTCTCTCGCAATTTGTTCCTGGGGAATGGCGAGAGGGCGATCAACTCGTCCCACTCGACCCTCTGCGGAACCCAAGAGCTATGGTAGACCCCAAGAATATCCGCGCCTACCTCATGGACTACTACAACACCCGGGGAGCAGTGGCCTGGCAGGACAGAATTGTGGGCGAGTAAATACCGTGTGTGATAATATGTGTGGTAAAATGTATAAATGTGACTTGTTTTTGTTTTGCCCTCCTACAAATATTTTAGAATGGATGAATGTTTACATAATATCAATAAACAAACCAGTAGCTGAAAGAAGAAATAAATTTAAATAACTAAAAAATAAAACAAAGGTTAAATAATGGCAGAATAATGATATTAAGAAATAAATAAAGTTATAAATAGTTGATAAATTATGAAATAAATGAAAATGTTTGTTTCATACCTATTTTATAAATTCATGATTCTTCTTGTTTTTCATATTTTCTGGTTTACTATTTATTAATATATTACTATTTTATTCCATATATATATATATATATATATATATATATATATATATATATATATATATATATATATATATATATATATATATATATATATATATATATATATATATATATATATATATATATATATATATATATATATATAGATAGAGAGAGAGAGAGAGAGAGAGAGAGAGAGAGAGAGAACCCGTGTACATCTCCCACCGCGACCTGATTTCCGTGTTGTGATTAATTCGCCGAATGTTCGTCGAATATTCGGGGACATGTCCCCGAATAGTCTTGGCCATTCGGCGACATGTCGACCTGTCCCCGAATAGTCGGCGACATGTCGGCGACAAAATTAAAATTTCAACGGTCAAAATTCAGCGGCAACTCGCCGAACACCGCGAATTGGACGCCGAACTGTCTGGGACATGTCGGCGACAATTCGGCGTCCATTTTGTATTCGTGCACATTCGGCGTTTAACGGCCGCGAATTTTTCATGCAACATGAAACTTTCGTGGCGTTCGTGACCAACTGTCAAAAGTCGCGCAGTGGACGCAGACATGTCCCCGAACGGCCAAGAACAGGCAAGAAAGATGCCGAACTTGTCCACGACACAGGTTGACTTGCATATTCGCGCACGATCGTGAACCAAAATTCGGCAGTCTATTTGGCCGGGGCTTTAATGACGTCTGATGCGGGCCGGTGGTGTAACAATATTTATGTAAATCTTCAATCCAAAAATCCTCGCCAAGGGATTTAAACTCTGTTCTTTCGTTTATATTGGCTTTATAATTGTGTATGGTGGATTAATATGATTCTCTCTCTCTAGCTCTCTCCACTCAATTAAGTGAATATTTATTTTTCCGATAAAAAATTAGCATATAATTAAATATAGATATTATGGATGGACTCATGGTCTAATAACAATAACAGTATAAAGAAAAGAATCGGACATGAAGAAGTATCTAATAAATAATTTAATAAAATAATGGACCCGGGCTGGAGGATGGAAAGTATTAATTAAGGCAGGAGAAAATGGCGTGAACACGTACGGACATGCAGCGACTCGCACAGCCAGGCCCAACACAACACAGCCCAAAGTCTATATATATATATATATATATATATATATATATATATATATATATATATATATATATATATATATATATATATATATATATATATATATATATATATATATGGCTGGAGTAGGTAGGAAGACACCTACCGAACGGGCGCAAGCCACTCCCGGTGAGGTATATATGGGAGGTGAGAAGGGAGCTGAAGCCCTCCAAAGACCCTTCCCATGTCCTCACTAACCGTTTCCCTATTGTCTCACCAACACCGGAGAGTAGTTCAGCATGCTCTCTAAAGACAGATCCTCTCTTTATCCACACCACACTACATTCACACAACATATACACCTTTTCCCAAAATTAAAATTTCAAAATGGCGCACATACACCAAGCCTCGGAGTCCCAGAAGGGGAGTCCTCCCCCAGGGAGGACTCCCCTTCTGGCTGCCGACCCGAGAGGTGTCTTGATAACTCCTCGAACCTCTTTCTTCTCAATTTCTGCAACATTCGCGGTCTTCGCTCTAATTTTCATTCTGTGGAACATCATCTCTCCTCCTCTAAACCTCACCTTCTCTTCCTTACCGAAACACAGGTTTCTGAGGCTACTGACAGCAATCTCTACTCTGTTCCCTCCTACTATCTCTATCCTAAATTTCAATCCAAAGCTGGATGTTGCGCCTACGTGCGCAACGACATCACTTGCTCTCGTGCCCACGACCTTGACTCTTCTGAATTTTCCACCATCTGGCTACAACTTCATTGTCACTATTACTAAATACATTTGTGATGTTTATCTCTCACCTAATTCCACCAACTATTCAAAATTCTTTGATTATTTGAATTCCAAAGTGGAGCACATCCTGACCAGCTCTCCCTTCGATAAAATCTCCATTTTAAGAGATTTCATTGTTCAACACGAGCTTTCGCTTTCATCTTCTTCACTGACCAGCTTGGTGAACAAGACTACAACTGTTTTCTACCTCAACGATGTAGAGCAGTTGCTACAGCACCCTACTTGTATTCCGGACCGCCTTGGAGATCGGCCCAACATTCTAGACCTTCCTTACCTCAAACCCTTCTGCTTATTCTGTCAAACTGTTCTCTCCGTTGGGCTCCTCCGATCACAATCTTATTTCTGCATCCTGTCCTATCGCTCCTGTACACCCTCTGGACCCACCGAAGAGGCGATGCTTCTGGCATTTAGCTTCAGCTCGGTGGGACGACCTGAGGATGTACTTTTCCGATTTCCCGTGGAATGATTATTGCTTCCAGGATAGAGACCCCTCTGTGTGTGCTCAGCGCATCACAGAGGTGATTGTCTCTGGAATGGAGGCATACATTCCTCGTTCTTTCTCTACTCCTCACGCAAAAAAGCTCTTGGTTTAATCACGCTTGTTCTCGTGCTGTCAATGATAGAGAGGTAGCTCACAAAAGGTAGCAGAGCCTTCAAACTAATGCTAATTATGAACTTTACATTTCTGCCCGAAATCGTGCCAAATCTATTCTCCGACTAACCAAAAATTCTTTCATTAATAGAAAATGTCAAAACCTTGCTTTCTCTAACTCTTCCCGTGACTTCTGGCATCTAGCCAAAAACATCTCCACCTTCACTTCTTCATCTTTCCCTCCACTCCTCAGTCCTGACGGCAACACTGCCGTCTCATCTATCTCTAAGGCTGAACTCTTCTCTCAAACTTTTTCTAAAAACTCCACTCTGGACGATTCTGGGCATATTCCTCCTACTCATCCCCCCTCTGACTCCTTTATGTCTGTTATAAAGATTCTTCAAAATGATGTTTTCTATGCCCTCTCTGGCCTCAATCCTCAGAAGGCTTATGGACCTGATGGAGTGCCTCCTATTGTCCTTAAAAACTGTGCCTCCGTGCTGTCACCCTGCCTGGTCAAACTCTTTCGCCTCTGCCTGTCAACATCTACCTTTCCTTCTTGCTGGAAGTATGCCTTCATACAGCCTGTACCTAAGAAGGGTGACCGCTCCAATCCCTCAAACTACCGTCCTATTGCTTTACTTTCTTGTCTATCTAAGGCTTTTGAATCAATCCTTAACCGGAAGATTCAGAAGCACCTTTCCACTTCTGACCTTCTATCTGATCGCCAGTATGGGTTCCGCAAGGGGCGTTCTACTGGTGTTCTCCTAGCCTTCTTAACTGACTCTTGGTCATCCTCTCTTAGCCGTTTCGGTGAAACTTTTGCTATTGCGCTGGACATATCAAAAGCTTTTGATAGGGTCTGGCACAAATCTTTGCTTTCTAAACTACCCTCCAACGGTTTCTATCCTTCTCTCTGTACCTTTATCTCCAGTTTCCTTTCTGACCGTTCTATTAGTGCCGTGGTAGACGGTCACTGTTCTTCCCCTAAATCTATTAACAGTGGTGTCCCACAGGGTTCTGTCCTATCTCCCACTCTTTTTCTGTTGTTCATTGATGATCTTCTTTCCAAAACGAACTGTCCTATCCATTCCTACGCCGATGATTCCACTCTGCATTATTCAACTTCTTTTAATAGAAGACCCACCCTTCAGGAACTTAACGACTCAAGGCTGGAGGCTGCAGAATGCTTAGCCTCAGACCTTACTATTATTTCCGATTGGGGCAAGAAGAACCTGGTGTCCTTCAACGCCTCAAAAACACAGTTTCTCCAACTATCCACTCGACACAATCTTCCAAACAACTATCCCCTATTCTTTGACAACACCCAGCTCTCACCTTCCTCAACACTAAACATTCTAGGTCGATCCTTAACTCAAAATCTCAACTGGAAACTTCATATCTCATCTCTTACTAAATCAGCTTCCTCGAGGCTGGGCGTTCTGTACCGTCTCCGCCAGTTCTTCTCCCCTGCACAGTTGCTGTCCATATACAGGGGCCTTGTCCGCCCTCGTATGGAGTATGCATCTCATGTGTGGGGGGGCTCCACTCACACAGCTCTTCTGGACAGAGTGGAGGCTAAGGCTCTTCGTCTCATCAGCTCTCCTCCTCATACTGATAGTCTTCTACCTCTTAAATTCCACCGCAATGTTGCCTCTCTTTCTATCTTCTATCGATATTTCCACGCTGACTGCTCTTCTGAACTTGCTAACTGCATGCCTCCCCCCCTCCCGCGGCCCCGCTGCACTCGACTTTCTACTCATGCTCATCCCTATACTGTCCAAACCCCTTATGTAAGAGTTAACCAGCATCTTCACTCTTTCATCCCTCACGCTGGTAAACTCTGGAACACTCTTCCTTCATCTGTATTTCCTCCTGCCTACGACTTAAACTCTTTCAAGAGGAGGGTATCAGGACACCTCTCCTCCCGAAACTGACCTATCTTTCGGCCACCTCTTTGGATTCTTTTTAGGAGCAGTGAGTAGCGGCTTTTTTTATTAATGTTTGCTTTTGTGTGCCCTTGACCTCTCGTCTTTGCTGTATAAAAAAATATATATATATATATATATATATATATAATATATATATATATATATATATATATATATATATATATATATATATATATATATATATATATATATATATATATATATAGAGAGAGAGAGAGAGAGAGAGAGAGAGAGAGAGAGAGAGAGAGAGAGAGAGAGAGAGAGAGAGTGTTTGATACAGCCAAGCATGGCGGGCGAGCGCGTCGATCCCTATATAAGCGCCGGCACTGGGAATCTAACCGGTGCTGATAGTGGGAATGGTACCGTCAGTGTTCCGATATTTTGAGCGGGACCCAGTACCGATTAATGTCATTGCAACTCTGTACTGGTCAGTACCGAGTAGGTAATCGGTACTCGGTACTGGTCAGTATCGAGTAGGTAATCGGCACTCGGTACTGGTCAGTACCGAGTATATAGGTAATCGGTACTCGGTACTGACCAGTACCGAGTGGCAATGAGATTAATCGGTACTGGGCCCCACTCAAAGTATCGGAACACTAACGGTACCATTCCCGCTATTAGTACCGGTTAGATTCCCAGTGCCGGCGCTCACAGGGACGCGCTCGCTAGCCATGCTTGCAAGGCTGTAGCGTTGGGCCTGGCTGTGCGAGTCGCTGCATGTCCGTGGTCACGCCATATTTTGTCCTGCCTTAATAGTTTCCATCCTCCCGCCCGGCTCCATTATTTTATTAAATGGACCGTATTGGCTATACAGGCAGCGCCACACGTGGCCACTCAGTGAACTGTCAAAGCAGTACTTTCCATTGAACTCAAGTTATGTACTAGAGTGCGTCTGAGCCTGCTGCCTCCAGGATACAAGGCCTCGGTGCCACCATCGCTCCAAGCCAACGACTGCACACACTTTACTCCTACCCTATTTCCTGACTCTACTATTTGACGTGGAGAAAACTGAAATCGGGTCGGAGTGAAATGTGTGTAATCATCGGGTTGGGGCGACGGCAGCATCGTGGCCGTGTATCCCTGAGACAGCCACAGAGTTATATACCTAGAGCGCGCGAGCCAAACACTCGGGTGCGGCAACCGGAAGTACCTCGGCCGCCATCTTTGGGAGCCCAGTCCAGCCAACTCTGTGCTCCAGCCGGCAACTTCAAAGTGGAGATATAAGTGGTAGGTGGTGATGGTGGTGGTGGTGATGATGATGGTGGTGGTGGTGATGATGGTGGTGGTGGTGGTGGTGGTGATGGTGGTGGTGGTGATGATGGTGGTGGTGGTGGTGGTGGTGGTGATGGGGGTGGGTAGAGGAGTTGGTTGAGAGAGAGAGAGAGAGAGAGACGGACTGACGTGACATATATGACATAACTCAGGTTTTATACTCTCTCTCTCTCTCTCTCTCTCTCTCTCTCTCTCTCTCTCTCTCTCTCTCTCTCTCTCTCTCTCTCTCTCCATAACCACCACCACCACCATCACCACCATCATCACCACCATCATCACCACCAGCACCACCACCACCACCACCACCATCACCACCACCACCAGCACCATCATCACCACCAACACCAACACCACCACCACCACCACCACCACCATCATCACCACCACCAGCACCATCATCACCACCACCACCAACACCACCACCACCACCATCACCACCACCACCAACACCACCACCATCATCATCACCACCACCACCACCACCATCATCACCACCACCATCATCACCACCACCACCACCACCACCACCATCATCACCACCACCACCATCACCACCACCACCACCACCACCATCATCACCACCACCACCACCACCACCACCACCACCACCACCATCATCACCACCACCATCATCACCACCACCACCACCACCACCACCACCACCACCACCACCACCATCATCACCACCACCACCACCACCATCATCACCACCACCACCACCACCACCACCATCATCACCACCACCACCACCACCACCACCACCATCATCACCATCACCAGCACCATCATCACCACCACCACCACCACCACCATCATCACCACCACCACCACCGCCACCATCATCATCACCACCACCACCACCATCATCAACACCACCACCACCACCACCACCACCACCACCACAACCAACAACACCACCATCACCACACCACCACCACCAGCACCATCACCAGCACCACCACCATCATCACCACCACCACCAACACCACCATCATCATCACCACCACCACCAGCACCATCATCACCACCATCACCATCAAAACCACCACCACAGAGTGAGGGAAAGTGGGCTCCCCAAGATGGCCGCCGCGCCAGGGTAGCTTGCCTCACCCGCCGCCAACCCCACAACACGGGAGCGCGCGCTCTAGGTATATAACTCTGTGGAGACAGCCCTAAACGCACTCTAGTCTATAACATGTACTCTATGGAAATTTCAGTTTGGAGTTGAGTGCATGCCACTTGCGGCTCTGCCGGTATTGCAAATTCTTCATCTCCGATTATTATTATTATTATTATTATTTTTTATTTTTTTTAGGTTTGCTAATATATACTGTTATTGTTATTAGACTAGTCCATCCATAATAACTCTATATATGCTATTTTTTATTGAAAAAATAAATATTCACTTCATTCATTGGAGAGAGAGGGAGAGAGAGAGAGAGAGAATTACATAGATTACATAGAAAATCAGACCACACAGACCCCATGGTCCAGACTAGGTGGTCTGTCCTTACACCTAAGTGATTTTACATTAATCAGAAGGCTCCAAAACGATGCATTTCTACTCTAGTTGATATTAAGTTGAAGGAAGTGACGGTCGAGCTTTTTTTTGAAGGAGTCAATCGTGTTACACTGGACCACTGATGGTGGGAGCTTATTCCATTCTCGCACTACAACGTTGGTGGAGAAAAATTTGTTGCAGTCTGAATTTACTTGTCTACATCTGAGTTTTATGATATTGTTCCTCGTGCGCAAAGTGTCATCGATCATAAACAATGTTGATCTGTCTACATTCGTGAAACCATTGATTGATGATTGATAGTTTATAAGTATTTTAAAACATTCGATCAGTTTTCCTCGGAGGCAACATGCATTTCTCAAGAGAGAACATGTTAAGGGTGGAAAGCCTTTCTTCGTAGGATTTGTTGCGCTGGGAAGGTATCATTTTCGTTGCCCGACGCTGAACACCTTCTAATTTAGCAATATCCTTTGCATGGTGGGGAGACCAAAACTGTACCGCATATTCCAAGTGGGGTCTGACTAAACTATTGTAGAGCGGAAGTATTACATCTTTATTCTTGAATAAAAAGTTTATTTTAATGAAGCCCAACATTCTGTTCACTTTATTTGCTGCATCGATGCATTGCTGTGAGAATTTTAGGTTTGACGCGATTTTGACCCCCAAGTCCTTGACGCATTGAACGCTTTTGAGTTTAACGCCGCGCATTTCGTAATCGAACTTCTTATTCCTCGTTCCAACTTGAAGGACCTGCTACTTGTCTACGTTAAAGGGCATCTCCCATCTATCCGACTAAGCTGAAATTTTGTGCAAATCCTCTTGGAGGCTTTGCCTGTCTTCTTCAATGAGAGAGAGAGAGAGAGAGAGAGAGAGAGAGAGAGAGAGATTTACATAGATTTACATAGAAAATCAGACCACACAGACCCCATGGTCCAGAGTATAGGTGGTCTGTCCTTAAACCTAAGTGATTTTACATTAATCAGAAGGCTCCTAAACGTTGCATTTCTACTCCAGTTGATATTAAGTTGAAGGAAGTGACGGTCGAGCTTATGTTTGAAGGAGTCAATCGTGTTACACTGGACCACTGATGGTGGGAGCTTATTCCATTCTCGCACTACAACGTTGGTGAAGAAAAATTTGGTGCAGTCTGAATTTACTTGTCTACATTTGAGTTTTACGCCATTGTTCCTCGTGCGCAAAGTGCAGAGAGAGAGAGAGAGAGAGAGAGAGAGAGAGAGAGAGAGAGAGAGAGAGAGAGAGAGAGAGAGAGAGAGAGAGAGAGAGTATCCACATCACCGAGATATCCACTCAGGCACTCATACAGTCTCAGCCTCTCACTCATGTGAGGAAAAAATGAGGGACATAATATATATGCATCATGAACGATTAGTTAGTATCGGTACCGGTACCGAGCAGTCTGTTACCGGTACCGTTAGTACCGGTACCTGCCCAACTCAGGCGGAGCGAAATGTAAACAATCATTCACAGACTACGCGATGCACCCGCGGTGACTCCCTCAGCCCGGGCTTCGCCTAGGCCTTCTCAGTAACCTTTTCACAGAAGTCTGACCGGCTCAGCAGGATCTAGCCACTATTCCAGAGGCACATCTTAATCATATCACAAACGGTCGTGAGCAGCCTGCATCTTTGGGGCTGTAGAGGCCGTGGCTCCATGACCTCAGTACCTTGAAATACTGAAGAAGAGGGACAAATTCCCTAGTAGAACCTTGATAAGAAAAGGTAAACATTATTTAAAGATAACATAAATTTCATGGACAATACTGTTTACTCACCATGCTCTTTCAACGTTGCCCCCTAAGATAAATTCCCGGTAAATTTCTATAACCTCACCCGCCCCCCATGACATATGAAACTGCTCATTTGTGGTATAAGTTTGGTAAAATTCTAGTGTTTGCCCATACTCCCCCCTCTCACCCCAAAACAACCTTGGGGACCTTTTGGAATGCAGGGTTTTTGGTGGGGATACCAAGAAGTAGTTTAACCCCTTCAACATGAGGACGTTTATACTGCGTCCTTGCGTGCTACATACCATATCCGAGGACGCGTATACTGCGTCCTGACTCATTTTAGCCAGCACACAAGTTATTTCATCCCAGATATTGTATGATTGTTTTTAGGATGTAGGTCAGATATGATAGTGTCTTATTTGACTCAATGTTGTTATTGTGTAATAATGTAAGTGTGTCTTGCGCGCATATGTACTTGACAGTAACAATCAATTCTAACAGAAAATAACAAAAATAATGAGAAAAAAATGACGTGTGTGTGTGGAGTTCCTCTTCCCTGGAGTTGCCAAGTGGCTGGCTAGTGAGTGCGTTGTCTCACCACCACCTCGGGTCTGGGATGAGACGTGAGGCTCACGTGGGAGCTCCGGCCTCCCCCTCACATCCATCCCGCTGTCTGTTCTTTCGTCCTTCCTTCCTTCCTTCCTTCCTTATACCTCCTCTCTACAGTGTCTGTGTGTGTATGTGTGTGTGTGTGAGAGAGAGAGAGAGAGGGGGGGGAGGGAGGCACCTCTTCAACAAGTTTCAACTTGATGTTCCTCAACCCTTCTCTTCCTTTCTCACCATCTAATCTATGTGTGTGTGTGTGTGAGAGAGAGAGAGAGAGAGAGAGAGAGAGAGAGAGAGAGAGAGAGAGAGAGAATCTCTTGCAAATTTCTCTGTATATTTATGCTTACATCTCAAAATTATCAAATACTTTGTTTCTTAATGTTCACCATTTAATTCTGCATGTTTTTATATATAATACATGATGATTATGGTGAGTATATGGCTGAAAACTTGTCACAATTGGAGGCGATGTTTGAAATTTGGCGTGCGCGGCCATCTCAGATGCGGGGCGGGGCGCTGTGTTTGCTCGGCCGTAGTGAAAGGGTTAAATATGCGTCCCTTAACTATAATATGGAGGTGTAATATCTCCACAATTACCGTTTCGTATCTTATTTCAAGCATGATTTAGAGAGCAATAAAAACTGGTAGAGAGTAAGAGAGTGTGAGTGTATGACATGGCTCGCTGACTATGTGGAAGGGAGCGCTGCCAGGATGGCTCGCTTGCCCAGCCTGGTAACTGCAGCAGAAAATGCATAACTGGCAACTTTGGCCCGCGGGTAGAAGCTAAGTCAGGCGGGACCCGGATTTCCTAGGAGTGCCAAAAAGTTACCCCAGACGTAGGATAATTCTTTACATCTAGGGATTTTTCCCCCCACCACCACAAAAATATGTGTTTGCGATGAATATAGTGTTTCCTATACAGAAACTATGCATTCCCCCAGGTCCCCAAGCTTGTTTAAAGCGAATATGCAGTGTATTTGGGGCTTAAGGAGAGAAGCGAACAAGTTTGGCATCTTTCTTGCCTGTTCTTGGCCGTTTTGGGACATGTCTGCGTCCACCACGCGACTTTTGACAGTTGGTCACGACTGCCACGAAAGTTTCATGTTGCGTGAAAAATTCATGGCCGTTCGCCGAATGTGCACGAATGCAAAATGGCTGCCGGAATGTGCACGAATGCAAAATGGCTGCCGAATTGTCGCCGAAATGTTGCCAACATGTCGCCGACAATTCAGCGTCCAATTTGTGGTGTTCGGCGAATTGTCACCGAATTTTGACCGTTGAGATTTTAATTTTATTGTCAAATTTTTCGCCGACATGTTGGCGACTATTCGGGGACGTCTCCGACATGTCGCCGAATGGCCAAGACTATTCTGGGACATGTCCCCGAATATTCAGTGAATTAATCACGACACGGCAAACGGGTCGCGGTGGGAGGTGTACACAGGGGTTTGTCTATCTATCTCTCTAGTTATATAGATATATATAGATATATATATATATATATATATATATATATATATATATATATATATATATATATATATATATATATATATATATATATACACGGAACAAAATAATACTATAATGATTAATAATAAACGAGAAAATATGAAAAACAAGAAGAATCATGAATATATAAAATAGGTATGGAACTAACATTTTCATTTATTTCATAATTAATTTACTAGTTATTACTTTATTCTTAATATCATTATTTAACCTTTGTTTCATTTTCAGTTATTTAGATTTATTTCTTCTTTCAGTTACTGGTTTGTTTATTAATATTATGTAAACATTCTTTCATTCTAAAATATTTGTAGGAGAGCAAAACAAAAAACAAGTCACATTTATACATTTTATTACACATACTATCATACATATTACCACACATATTACCACACATGGTATTTACTCGCCCACAATTCTGTCCTGCCAGGCCACTGCTCCCCGGGTGTTGTAGTAGTCCATGAGGTAGGCGCGGATTCCCGTGCTTTTATATGCCACATGGGCATCAGATGATCAGCTGTCAGAAATCTTGGCACTGTCGGAGAATTATCCCCGACATGTCGCCGACACTTCGGGGACATGCGAAGACAATTCGGAGACTTGTCGCCAGTTATTCTGCGACGAAAAAAACGTTAAAATTTCAGATTTTGAGCTCGGTGACATGGACGCCAAATAATCGGCGACATGTCTCTGAATTGTTCTCGAATTGTCTTGAGCATTCGCCGACATGTCACCGAATGGTCACGAACTGTAAGAATTTTGGTCATGTCGGCGAACTGGTCGCCGAATTTTTTCACGAACCGATTCGGCGTCAAGTTCATGGCCAAAATTCGGCAGTGTATTTGGGGCTTAAGGAGAGAAGCATAGTGGACCCACCCCCGTTGTCACCACGTTCCGTCCCGTACTGTGCATTTTCGTCGGGCCACACCACATGGGTAATATAATTACACTACATAACCTAACTAACATGTCTTACCTAATGGGGGCTTCGCCCGTATTGACTCCCCTCCTAATGGGGGGCTTCGTCACTCGACCCCCCCCCCCCCCCTAATGCGGACGCTTCATCCCACTCGACCCCCCCTTCTATTTTATGGTAGTCATTCTTTACTGCACTGCATTTAGTAACCAAGAAACAAGCAATAAAGTTAGTATTAATTCTGCAAGAGGTGCCTACTTCCCTTTCTTCAAAATTAGGCAATATTTACATTAATGACGACGCCAAGATGGTCTGGCGGCTTCTGACCCTTCTTCATCTGTAAAAAGATTCATCACTAAAGGATGGGACAGGTGCTCCACCACTCTGCTGCTGTAAGGTTTTCTCACAACACTTGCCAGGGTTTTAATTGTGTTCTTTCCAAAAAGGTGCCTTTATAGTCGCTGGTATAGAAATTGCTAAGGTGGCGTTTCTTGGTTTACAGAATGATAAATGAACCTGTCCACCACCACTGTTTTCTGTCTTGACAATAAATACACTCGCATCCACACTTTTCGGATACTACATGACAAGGTACACCATGATCACAAAGAAATTTCAAATATTCTTCATCGTCTTTGTAAGATTTTTCTAATGAAAGCATACTCAGTCAGGGAACAACCAGCACACACAGAATCCATGCTCACACTGACCAAACACTGACACTCCATGTATGTACAGCTACACGGCGCCTTGCTATTGGCTGAATACAACTTTGACATTTGCTCAACAACAAAGATCATTAGTTATTTGAGAATAACGCACACAAACAAACAAACATTTTAAAATAATAACCAGGATTTGAATGGAAAAATGTTTGAACGCAGGTAACCTTTTGGGAACCTGTACGCATTCGTGATACAGGTAACTCTCGATTTACACGAGTATTGTGTCCTTGAAGAGGTCGTGTAAATCAAAAGCAATGTAAATCAAACAAGAGGGAGGTTTCTATCGAAAAATAAATATACACTTCATTCAATGGAGAGAGAGAGAGAGAGAGAGAGAGAGAGAGAGAGAGAGAGAGAGAGAGAGAGAGAGAGAGAGAGAGAGAGAGAGAGAGAGAATATTCAATCACCGAGATATCCACTCAGGCACTCAGCCTCACTCGTGTGAGGAAGATATGCTGGACACCATGAGCGACTGGCTAGTATTGGTACCGGTACCGTACTGTATAGCTGGTACTGTTAGTACCGGTACTGGTACCGGTACATACATAGAAGGAAAAACTAGGCCAGTTAAATTGAGATTAAGATCACAAAAGGCAACGGAGGAAATTTTGTATAGAACATCTAAGTTAAGGGAAATAGAAGAATGTAAGGAAATATATATAAATAAAAATAAAAATGAAGAAGAAAGGAAGAAATGGAACGAACTTCTAGCAGAGGCAAAAGAAAGAAATAATGTAAGATCTGAAGAGGAAAAAGAGGTACTATTTTTTTGGAGAGTTCTGGGAGATCATGTCAGAAAGTGGTACATAAGGGAGAAGATGAAAGAGAGCGAAAGTTAGACAAGATCGATACAATTAAGGGATTAAGTGTGATGTATACAAATGTAGACGGAATAATATCTAGTTAGCTGGAAATACAAGACTACCTACAAGAGAAGGAGCCCATGATTGTATGCCAAACAGAAACTAAACTAAATGAAGTCATCCAAATAGTGTTTGATGAAAAATACAATGTATGGAGGAAAGATAGAGTGGGCAAAGGTGGTGGACGAGTGATGATAATGACAAAGAAGGAGTTATTAGTAAAATCATTAGTATATGGAGAAGGAAAAGCAGAAATAGGGAGTGTAAATCTGGAGAACAAAAACAGAGAAAGGATGACAATTACAACAACGTATGTACCACCTAGAACAACCTCATGGAGTAAAGAAGAATATGAAATCATGATTGAAGGTACCATTCA
The DNA here is from genome assembly GCF_024679095.1 of Eriocheir sinensis. Taxonomy (NCBI): domain Eukaryota; kingdom Metazoa; phylum Arthropoda; class Malacostraca; order Decapoda; family Varunidae; genus Eriocheir; species Eriocheir sinensis. The sequence continues at coordinate 5,354,994 of NC_066534.1, read as the reverse complement.
GAGTTTAAGTAGAATACTCAAGGCAAACAAAAGAGTACTATTAGTTGGTGCTTTTAATTGTAAAGAGGTAGATTGGGAGATGTTTGAAAGTGGTGGTGGAGATATTTGGTGGGTGGGTGGATGGATGGAGCATTTAATGTTGAACATCCAGTCAAGTTAGGTCATGAGCAGGTCACTATAGCTACTTTTGTATTGATTGACATTTTTTTATGTCGCTGCCTATTGCGCCATTAGGCTTTTTCCCTAGTGTGGGTCTGATGGTCGACCCAGCCTGTTCTGGCGCAGGCGAGTGTTTATAGATGTGCCATCTTGACATGAGGCATATAGTACTTGAAATGGTTAGAGGATGAATCACATTATTTACATAGATTTACATAGAAAATCAGACCACACAGACCCCATGGTCCAGACTAGGTGGTCTGTCCTTAAACCTAAGTGATTTTACATTAATCAGATGGCTCCAAAATGTTGCTTTTCTGCTCTAGTTAATATTAAGTTGAAGGAAGTGACGGTCGAGCTTGTTTTTAAAAGAGTCAATCGTGTTACACTGGACCACTGATGGTGGGAGCTTATTCCATTCTCGCACTACAACGTTGGTGAAGAAAAATTTGGTGCAGTCTGAATTTACTTGTCTACATTTGAGTTTTGTGCCATTGTTCCTAGTTTGCAAAGTGTCATCAATCATAAACAATTTTGTTCTGTCTACATTTGTGAAACCATTAAGTATTTTAAAACATTCGATCAGTTTTCCTTGGAGGCGACGTTTCTCAAGAGAGAACATGTTAAGGGTGGAAAGCCTTTCTTCGTAGGATTTGTTGCGCAAGGAAGGGATCATTTTTGTTGCTCGACGCTGAACACCTTCTAGTTTAGCAATGTCCTTTGCATGGTGGGGAGACCAAAACTGTACCGCATATTCCAAGTGGGGTCTGACTAAGCTATTGTAGAGCGGAAGTATTACATCTTTATTCTTGAATAAAAAGTTTCTTTTAATGAAGCCCAACATTCTGTTCGCTTTATTTGCTGCATCGATGCATTGATGTGAGAATTTGAGGTTTGACGCGATTTTAATCCCCAGGTCCTTAATGCATTGAACGCTTGTGAGTTTAACGCCGAGTATTTCGTAATCGAACTTCTTATTTTTTGTTCCAACTTGAAGGACCTGGCACTTGTCTACGTTAAAGGGCATCTCCCATTTATCCGACCAAGCTGAAATTTTGTGCAGATCCTCTTGGGGGCTTTGCCTGTCTTCGTCAGTGAGAACCGAGTTACCAATCTTTGCGTCGTCTGCAAATTTACTAATACGATTATTGAGTCCAACATCCACGTCGTTGATGTAAATAATGAAGAGCACTGGGCCAAGAACCGAGCCCTGAGGGACGCCACCAGTGACCGGCGCCCACTCTGAGTTAAATCCGTCAATCACAACTCTTTGTTGTCTGTTGCTCAACCAATTCGCGATCCATTGGTTTACTTGACCGTCAATGCCTATTTGCTTTAATTTATAAAGTAATTTATGATGTGGGACTATATCAAACGCTTTCTGGAAATCAAGATAGACTACGTCCACTGATTTGGTTACGTCATAAATTGAGAAGAGATCGTTATAAAAGGTCAGTAGGTTTGACAGGCAGGATCTTTTGTTACGGAAGCCATGTTGTGAATCTCCAATTAATGAGTGGCTTTCGAGGTAACTCACAATTTTGTCTCTAATTATGCTCTCGAGTAGCTTACCTACAATTGAAGTTAGACTAATGGGTCGGTAGTTACCTGGTATTTTTTTGTCTCCTTAAAAATCAGTGTCACGTTAGCCTTTTTCCAATCCGAAGGGACGATGCCTTGTCGCAAGGACATATTGAATACGGTAGTGAGGGAGGAGAGTATTTCGCTCTTTGTTTCTTTAAGCAGTATAGGATATACTTTGTCGGGTCTGGGACTTTTATTTGTTTTAAGTGAATGGAGAGCTTTAAGGACTTCATCGGTTGTTATTTCAAAATTAGGCAATGCATGCTCGAGATTTACAATAGTACTGGTGTTGGTGGTAGCGAAAAAAGGAAGACTGTTAGTATTAAACACCGAGGAAGAGTAGTTGTTTAAGAGGTTTGCAATGTGTTGGCTGTCAGTCACTAGTGCACCGTCGCTGTTTGTTAAAGGTCCAATACCACTTTTGATCGCCTTTCTGTTGTTTATGTAACTGAAGAAAGATTTCGGATTATTTTTACAGTTGGCTGCAATATTTTCTTCATATCTACGCTTTGCCTGACCTACTAGTCTTTTTACTCGTCGCCTGGCATCATTATAAAGTCTAATGTTTTCGGGCGTGCTTTGTTCTTTCTTTAACCTGTAAAACAATTTTCTCTCATTGACTGATTGTTTAATTTCGCTATTAAACCACGGTGGGCTTTTATTAGTGTTAATTCGCTTCTCGCACAAGGGGACGAATGTGTTCTGCTGAGTGAGTAAGTGATTTTTAAAGCTTAGCCAGGCTTCATCTACGTTGCCGTCATCTGATAGTTGTATTTCTGTTAGTTTTTGTCGGATATCTAAGAAGTTAGCTCTTTTGAAATTGGGCACCTTTACTTTATTTTGAGTCACTGATGATTGAGCTCTAATGTCGACGCACACTAATTTATGATCGCAAGAACCGAGGTGTTCACCTACCGTGACACTACTGACTAGGTTATCTTGGGTCGTTATAACAAGGTCGAGTATATTATTTTGTCGAGTTGGCTCAGAAACCATTTGGCTTAGATAATTTTCTTCTAGAAATTCGATCATTCTATGTGACTCGCCTTCTGTACCTGACAGTGTCGCCCAGTTGATATGGGGGAGGTTAAAGTCTCCTAATATCAGTGAGTCGATGTTATTAAGTGACTGCCTTAAGACGCTGTACATTTCAAGGTCATCATCGAGTGATTGCCCGGGAGGTCTGTAGGTGACAGATATATTTAAATTGACTTTTGCAATGTTTACTCGCACGCACAAATGTTCAACGTTACTGTTTCCCGGTGTTTTGTCAGTGGGTTGCAAATAGCTTTTGACATAAAGGCGACGCCACCGCCTCTACGGTTTACACGATCTTTGTTGAAGAGTCTGTAGCCATCTATGTTGTATTCGGAACTTAAATCAATATTTATGGTGTCGATAAATGTTTCGGTTATAGCAATTATGTCAAAATTTTCTGTTAGAGCAAGACATCTCAGTTCATCAAATTTGTTTCTTAGGCTACGCGCATTGAAACTAAGGATTTTTAAGTTATCTAGAGGCTTGGTAATAGAGGTGGTGGTACTTGCGGGATCACGGTTACGGGTTTGTTGCGATGCATGGCGTCTATTTACACGGGCGGGGTGGAGGGACGTGGCCATGACTCGTTTTTTGCTCGGTAACTCGTTTTTTGCTCGGTAACTGGTTTTTTGCTCGTAAACTCGTTTTTTGCTCGGAATGACTCGTTTTTTGCTCGGGATGACTCGTTTTTTGCTCAACAGGATATAGACTAGAACTTGCTAGGTACCTTTTTCTTTAGACTGTACACAATAGATGTACAGTAATTTCCTTGTGTGGGACACCTGATCTCCTGCATTCTCCTTTACTTTGCCTCTCCTTATGTTGTCAAGTAAAAATTGATACTGAGGAACTTAAAATTAGATAATTGCAGGCCATATCCATGTTAAATTAAATAAAAGGCTAATTTCTACTATATATATATTATTTTGCAGGGCAGGCATTGACCATACATTCAGCTAAAATGCTCAAGTCAACGGCTGCAGTCAGCTCTGAGGATCCATCTGGTACCTTCAAAGTAAAGTCACAAGATATTTCAGAGAGTCATCCTGAAACTTCACAGCATCAAACAGATGAAATCAGCTCCACTTTTGATTCAGCAGAAGAGAAATGCAATGAGGATGACCCGAGACAGAAGGCTGTTTTTAAAAAAAGGAAGTATCGGGTCATGGATGACTCGTATCGTCTAAACAGGACCATGAGAGATAAGGATTTCAAGCTAGCTAGGAGCAACTTCTATTCCTTTAAGGACACTCTTGGTAAGTGTACATTTTTTTTGTAATGCAGCACTACCTGTATATGTTTATCTAACTTGTACCTATCCTTTCTCTCTCTCTCTCTCTCTCTCTCTCTCTCTCTCTCTCTCTCTCTCTCTCTCTCTCTCTCTCTCTCTCTCTCTCTCTCTCTCTCTTTATTTATTTATTTTTTTTTATTTAAACTTACAGTGGAGCACACAACATAAGCATTTTGGTTAACAGACGGACGAGTGATCAAATGAGAATGGAGAATGGATACATATGCCAGTTGTGCACTTTTCAAGGTATTAAGTGACACTTTTCCTCGTGTCACTGTTTCAAAACCCATTTTTGATACGTCCACTATGAGTTTAGCAGCACCATTGGTGTGGGCCATGTTCTTTGCTTGCCACCTGTGAGCAGCTACCTTCACCTGCTGGGTGGACATTCCCCTCACTGTAGGCACTGCTGCAGTGAACGTGTTCCACAGACACAACACTGGAAGTGAAGGTCCTCTGGCGCTGGCTGGCGTGTGACCTTGGCACCCGACTTGCTCGTGGCTGTGGAGTACCTTTCTCATATCTCTCACAGCCTCTCGCAGGGGGAGCCTGAACCTCGTTAGGTGTGGCACTCCTACCTGGGCCTTGTGGCACACCTGTTAGTGGTAGTGAGTGTTCTAAGTGCTAATCGGTTCACGGATAGAGAAAAGCAATATCCGTCAGGGTTGCTTTATTGATAAAAGTACACTGAGGTCATGGGCACAAACGAGACACATAGGAAACGTGTTTGTGTGTATATGCGTGTATGTGAATGTTGTTTAGCGTGAACAACATTTACGTGTTGGTGTGTGTGGTAAACAATATGTAGAAGAAGTGTACAGCAGGATGGGGACAGACAGTAGAAGATAAACGAGTAACAGGAAGAGTTAACCCTTTCCTTGCTAAGCGCTCGCAACGAGACTATCCCCTCAGGCGCACTCGGGCACCCCAGCGGGGGAAGGGGATCTCTTTTAACCGCTGTATCTCAAAAACTATTCATCACAGCTACAAAACAAAAACACCATTGGAAAGAGGAGGCCAAGATCTATAAGATTCGGTTATGTAAGCCTGTCCTGCGAATGTACAGGCACATTCAGGGGTTGTTTTTTGCTGTGAGTGCGACTGGCGCTTTTAGCACCACCAGCAAGTGGCGCTAGTGCTCGCTCTTAACCTCTGTATCTCAAAAACTATTCATCACATCTAAAAAACAAAAACACCATTGGTAAAAGGAGGCCAAGATCTATACGATTCGGTAATGTAAGCCTCTCCTGCAAAAGTACAGGCAGGTTCAGGGGGTGTTGCCTGTGAAAACGTACATTTATACGTGCGCGACGGTCAGCCGTAAGGCAACTACTGTAGATCTCTTGATGATGGGGTGCTGGCAGGGCAGTATTGCTAACTGCAAAATTTACAACTATTTGGTCAAAATATCAGTCATATGATAAGTGAAGCAATGCAAAAATGTCGCTATATTGGTCAACAACATCCACCAGTTGCTCGTCCGTAGATTTTATGTGCTGGGCTGACATGATTTTCCACCAAATTTAGTGGAGAACCCACTCAATTGGCAATTCATGTATTGTGAGAAATATTGTTGGAACACTCTCATACGTGGGAGATTTGAGTGTGGCTGGAGCTCGCAGCCAGTGTTTAGCACCACCAGCAAATACGTCTAACGCTCGCTGCGAGCGTTTAGCAATGAAAGGGTTAACAATGAAGACGCGACACAACAGACAGGGAGACGAGGACATCAAAACACTAATGACAAAAACAGAGTAACAGAGTCTGTGCTGTAGCACTACATTTTCTGAGGAGTCACCGGGTAAGAGAGCACGTGATTTGAGCGGTGACTGCTACACACCAGCAGCACAGCGACATCCCAATGGTACTCCAGAGTGTCCAGGGGTGTCATATTCTCTCTCTCTCTCTCTCTCTCTCTCTCTCTCTCTCTCTCTCTCTCTCTCTCTCTCTCTCTCTCTCTCTCTCTCTCTCTCTCTCTCTCTCTCTCTCTCTCTCTCTCTCTCTCTCTCTCTCTCTCTCTCTCTCTCTCTCTCTCTCTCTCCTTTTCACACACACACACACATACATACATACACACACACACACACACACACACACACACAACCACAAACAAGCAAGGAATGAATATACAAAGATTAGAAGAGAAGAAAAATGGAAATATGAAAAAGATATAATCGACAAGTGCAAAGACCAACCCAAACTATTCTATAGACATGTGAACGGCAAATTAAAGAATTGAGAAACAATCGATAAACTGAAAATGGATGGAACTACATATGAGGACCCAGCAGAGATGGCAGAAGTGATGAACAATAGCTTCCATAGAGTTTTCACAAAAAAAGACGAATTTATACAACCACCGGGCCAGGAAAGAGGAAGGGTTATGCAGGAGATACAGTTAATGCTGCAGGAGGTCAAGAAATGCTTGAACAAGCTGGATGTAAGAAAGGCGATGGGGCCGGATGGAGTATCAGGGTGGATCTTGAAAGAATGTAGTGAGCAACTTGCAGAGAAACTGCACTCCATAATGAGTGCCTCCCTGAGTGAAGGATTGGTACCACAAGATTGGAAGAGAGCAAACATAGTACCAATTTTTAAGGGAGGCAAGAGAGAGGACCCATTAAATTACAGACCGGTATCACTCACTAGTGTGGTTGCGAAGATATGTGAGAGGCTGGTTAAAAACAGGTGGTCGGATTTCTTAGAAAATGAGACAATTATCTTGGATTACCAGTCATGTCTTTAGGATCTTTGATTATCATATTCCCATCACTCAATCTTTCTATTGTTTCCCGTGGTTTGATTTTTCCATTTATGAATCTATAAAACAGTTTAGGTTCTTCCTTGCACTTTTCGACAATATCCTTTTATATCCTTTCTCTTCTTCTCTCCTTATTTTCATGTATTCATTTCTTGCTACCTTAAAATCTTCTTTATTCCTTTGGTTTTTATTTATTTTCAATCTCTTCCATGCTTTGTCTCTTTTTTTCTTTTGCCTTAATACATCTTACATTAAACCAGTCCTTTTTTCCTTTTCCTTTAGGTTTGTATTCTGGTACAAATTTCATAACTCCTGATTTATACGCCTCCAGAAAAATATCATACTTTTCTTGCACCTCTCATGTTTTCATTAACTCTTCCCAGTCTAGTTCTCCATAGTATTTCCTGAGATTTTCCATGTCTGTCTTCCTATAGTTTAACCTGTTTCTTTTATATGATTCATAACCCTCACTTCCTTCCTCCTCTGTTTCCATCTCTATTATCATGTCATCACTCTTTCCCAGGGGGCATCCATACCTTAATTCATTCAACAAGTGCATTCCCTTTGTTAACACCAGTTCCAGTCTCGCCGGTTCGTCGTCGCTTCTGTATCTCGTTTCACTACCTCCATTTTCAAATATTTCCCAATTTACCTCCTTACTGTTAAAATCTCCAACTAACAAGACTCTTTTGTTAGCTTTGAGTAACCTACTCAAACTCTGGATGGTATCTTCAATCATGGTCTCATATTCTTCTCTGCGTGTGTGTGCGTGTATGTGTGTGTGTGTGTGTGTGTGTGTGTGTGTGTGTATGTGTGTGCACGTGTGTGTGCGTGGGTGTGTGTGTGTATTTACCTAGTTGTAGTTTTACAGGGCCTGGGCTTTACGCTCGTGTGGTCCCATCTCTGTATCTGCATTTATCCAACTTTTCCTTAAACCTTTGCACACTCCTCGCCGATACTACATCCTCACTTAGTCCGTTCCAAACCTCTATATTTCTTTGCGGGAAGCTATATTTCTTTATGTCTCAAGCATCTTCCCTTCCTCAATTTTTTACTATGTCCTCCTGTGTTCCTGGTGGTAACTCCTTCTTTTATTAGTAACTCCTTGTTGTCCACTTCTTCCATTTTGCTCAATGATTTATAGATTTGTATTAGGTCTCCCCTTTCTCTTCTTTGTTCTAGTGTTGGTAAGTCCATTTCCTTTAGTCTTTCCTCGTATGTCAATCCCTCCAGCTCTGGAACCATTTTTTTGCCATCCTTTGTATTCTTTCTAGTTTCTTTATGTGTTTCTTCTTATGGGGAGACCACACTGCCTCTGCATATTCCAATTTTGGTCTGATCATAGTGGTAATTAATTTTTTCATATCCTTATCCATGTAGTGGAATGCTATTTTTATTATCTCACCATGTTATACGTATCACCGAATATCCGATTTACATGACCCTCTGGCTGTTTATTATCTTTCGTTGTTACTCCTAGATCTCTCTCTTCATGTACTTTCTTTAATGTTTCACCATCTTCCATTTTATATGTCCATTTTGGTCTTCCTTCGCTTTTTCCCATTTCCATAACATGACATTTCTTCACATTGAATTTCATCTCCCATTCCATACTCAACTTCCAAATCTTGTTTAGGTCTTCTTGCAGAATTTTGCAGTCTTTACTGTTTCTTATATGTCTTAGCAGTTTTGCATCATCTGCAAACAGGCTCATATAACTATTTACTCCCTCTGGCATGTCATTAATATATATTAGGAAAAGTATTGGTGCAAATACTGATCCCTGAGGCACTCCACTCTCTATAGTTCTCCATTCCGATTTTATGTCCTTAAGGGAAGGATCCGCCTATGTTTTTAAAATTGGCTGAGGTTGTTGATTTTCATGGATGTTATGTGTAACATTGCCTTCACCATCATACCCGAGTTTCAAGTAAATAGTATCAATATGTATTAAGATATATTGATTTTTTCATTTTTTTCAAAAATTTCGAAATGTATCTTCTCTGTCATCTTTGCATATTGTTTTTTTGCCACCTGCACACAAAATACTTCATAACAATCCTAACAAATCGTATAAAAATTTTTTTTTTGAAAATCTAATAATCTTAGTCAAATTTTTTTTTATTAAATCTTGAAGTCTAGACTCTTTGTACTGTACAGAAAAAACCTCTATCAAAAAAAAATTATACAAATTTTTCTAAATTAACATTAGTTTTTACTCCAAAATTTTTATGGCGATCGAAGAAAGCATAATGGAGGAGATGCATTTTATGTTGTTGTAACCCTTGTTTTGAGAAAACGTCGATTAAAGTTTTTTGCCATTTTCATGTCATAGCGTACTCTAATCAAGTTATAATGTAACAAACCTCATATCATATGATTGTTTATTGCTCAGTAATCATACATAAGTAATGATCAGGCACCTGGTCCCCCCTTTTTAAAGGTATTAATCGCTCAAGGGCGAGGGTATCATGATCTCTCTCCGCTTTTCCCTCGCGTATTCCGCTCTTTTCCTCTTTGTTTCTACACTCTTGCGTACTTTAGGCATGTCTGAAAGAATTCAGAGCAATGGCAAGGCTAAATGAAGGCATATGAGCGAATGGGAGGCAAGTGAGAGAAGCAGCGTGAGCGTGACCCCTCTCCCTCAAGCTATAAAGAGCACTGGCACAGGGCAGCCCTGCACAGAATGCCAGCATGGTGTAAATGCTGCCTGACATATGACCGGGTATTTATAAGGCATTATTTCATCACATTCATTGAAAATAACATAGCAACGTGACCCACATTAGGACATGCGCGCCATGCCCATCTACAGGGCATTTAAAAATTGGCTCGGCGGGACATTTAAATTTGCGGGAAAGAAAAACAAACTCTGCCGTTTGATAGCCTACATATAGGCAGTGTACACAGACCCTTAACCTCAATTTCGATATATTTTTCATATTTTCATAATATCCTATTGCGGATCCTCCCCTCAACCACGGTTCTCATCTCTCTTCCCCTTAGGTAGCTTTCCATCCAGTTCTTCATTTTCCCTTTCAATCCTCCTTTATTTTCTAGTTTCCATAGCAGTCTTGAATGTGGAACTTTGTCGAATGCCTTCTTCTTCTTCCCATTACCTCACTAACCGTTTCCCTATTGTCTCACCAACACCGGAGAGTAGTTCAGCATGCTCTCTAAAGACAGATCCTCTCTTTATCCACACCACACTACATTCACACAACATATACACCTTTTCCCAAAATTAAAATTTCAAAATGGCGCACATACACCAAGCCTCGGAGTCCCCGCCTGGGGGGGGGACCACAAATTCCCCCAGGGAGGACTCCCCTTCTGGCTGCCGACCCGAGAGGTGTCTTGATAACTCCTCGAACCTCTTTCTTCTCAATTTCTGCAACATTCGCGGTCTTCGCTCTAATTTTCATTCTGTGGAACATCATCTCTCCTCCTCTAAACCTCACCTTCTCTTCCTTACCGAAACACAGGTTTCTGAGGCTACTGACAGCAATCTCTACTCTGTTCCTTCCTACTGTCTCTATCCTAAATTTCAATCCAAAGCTGGTTGTTGCGCCTACGTGCAACGACATCACTTGCTCTCGTGCTCACGACCTTGACTCTTCTGAATTTTCCACCATCTGGCTAAGACTTCATTGTCATTCTATTACTAAATACATCTGTGCTGTTTATCTCTCACCTAACTCTACCAACTATGTAAAATTCTTTGACTATTTGAATTCTAAAGTGGAGCACATCTTGACCCACTCTCCCTTCGCTGAAATCACCATCCTAGGAGATTTCAATGTTCACCACCAGCTTTGGCTTTCATCCTCTTTCACTGACCATCCTGGTGAACAAGCCTACAACTTTGCTATCCTCAACGACCTAGAGCAGTTGGTCCAGCACCCTACACGTATTCCCGACCGTCTTGGAGACCGACCCAACATTCTAGACCTCTTCCTTGCCTCAAACCCTTCTGCTTATTCTGTCAAACTGATCTCTCCGTTGGGCTCCTCCGATCACAATCTTATTTCTGCATCCTGTCCTATCGCTCCTGTACACCCTCTGGACCCACCGAAGAGGCGATGCTTCTGGCATTTTGCTTCAGCTCGGTGGGACGACCTGAGGATGTACTTTTCCGATTTCCCGTGGAATGATTATTGCTTCCAGGATAGAGACCCCTCTGTGTGTGCTCAGCGCATCACAGAGGTGATTGTCTCTGGAATGGAGGCATACATTCCTCGTTCTTTCTCTACTCCTCACGCTAAAAAGCCTTGGTTTAATCACGCTTGTTCTCGTGCTGTTAATGATAGAGAGGTAGCTCACAAAAGGTACCAGAGCCTTCAAACTAATGCTAATTATGAACTTTACCTTTCTGCCCGAAATCGTGCCAAATCTATTCTCCGACTAACCAAAAATTCTTTCATTAATAGAAAATGTCAAAACCTTGCTTTCTCTAACTCTTCCCGTGACTTCTGGCATCTAGCCAAAAACATCTCCTCCAACTTCACTTCTTCATCTTTCCCTCCACTCCTCAGTCCTGACGGCAACACTGCCGTCTCATCTATCTCTAAGGCTGAACTCTTCTCTCAAACTTTTTCTAAAAACTCCACTCTGGATGATTCTGGGCATATTCCTCCTACTCATCCCCCCTCTGACTCCTTTATGCGTGTTATAAAGATTCTTCAAAATGATGTTTTCTATGCCCTCTCTGGCCTCAATCCTCAGAAGGCTTATGGACCTGATGGAGTGCCTCCTTTTGTCCTTAAAAACTGTGCCTGCGTGCTGTCACCCTGCCTGGTCAAACTCTTTCGCCTCTGCCTGTCAACATCTACCTTTCCTTCTTGCTGGAAGTATGCCTTCATACAGCCTGTACCTAAGAAGGGTGACGCCCAATCCCTCAAACTACCGTCCTATAGCTTTACATTTTTGTCTATCTAAAGCTTTTGAATCAGTCCTTAACCGGAAGATTCAAAAGCACCTTTCCACTTCTGACCTTCTATCTGATCGCCAGTATGGGTTCCGCAAGGGGCGTTCTACTGGTGATCTCCTAGCCTTCTTAACTGACTCTTGGTCATCCTCTCTTAGCCGTTTCGGTGAAACTTTTGCTATTGCGCTGGACATATCAAAAGCTTTTGATAGGGTCTGGCACAAATCTTTGCTTTCCAAACTACCCTCCTACGGTTTCTATCCTTCTCTCTGTACCTTTATCTCCAGTTTCCTTTCTGACCGTTCTATTTCTGCCGTGTTAGACGGTCACTGTTCTTCCCCTAAATCTATTAACAGTGGTGTCCCACAGGGTTCTGTCCTATCTCCCACTCTTTTTCTGTTGTTCATTGATGATCTTCTTTCCAAAACGAACTGTCCTATCCATTCCTACGCCGATGATTCCACTCTGCATTACTCAACTTCTTCTAATCTTTTAATAGAAGACCCACCCTACAGGAACTTAACGACTCAAGGTTGGAGGCTGCAGAACGCTTAGCCTCAGACCTTACTATTATTTCCGATTGGGGCAAGAAGAACCTGGTGTCCTTCAACGCCTCAAAAACACAGTTTCTCCACCTATCCACTCGACACAATCTTCCAAACAACTATCCCCTATTCTTTGACAACATCCAGCTATCACCTTCCTCAACACTAAACATCCTCGGTCTATCCTTAACTCAAAATCTCAACTGGAAACTTCATATCTCATCTCTTACTAAATCAGCTTCCTCGAGGCTGGGCGTTCTGTACCGTCTCCGCCAGTTCTTCTCCCCCGCACAGTTGCTATCCATATACAGGGGCCTTGTCCGCCCTCGTATGGAGTATGCATCTCATGTGTGGGGGGGCTCCACTCACACAGCTCTTCTGGACAGAGTGGAGGCTAAGGCTCTTCGTCTCATCAGCTCTCCTCCTCATACTGATAGTCTTCTACCTCTTAAATTCTGCCGCAATGTTGCCTCTCTTTCTATCTTCTATCGATATTTCCACGCTGACTGCTCTTCTGAACTTGCTAACTGCGTGCCTCCCGCAGCCCCGCTGCACTCGACTTTCTACTCATGCTCATCCCTATACTGCCCAAACCCCTTATGCAAGAGTTAACCAGCATCTTCACTCTTTCATCCCTCACGCTGGTAAACTCTGGAACAATCTTCCTTCATCTGTATTTCCTCCTGCCTACGACTCGAACTCTTTCAAGAGGAGGGTATCAGGACACCTCTCCTCCCGTATTTGATCTTCCTTTCGGCCACCTCTTTTGTTTCTTTTTTAGGAGCAGCGAGTAGCGGGCTTTTTTTTTTATCATTGTTTTCTTTTTTTGTGTGCCCTTGAGCTGCCTCCTTTGTTGTAAAAAAAAAAAAAAAAAAAAAAAAAAAAAGGTAGACGCAATCAACCCATCCGTCCCTTTCCAGTATTTTATCTGTCACTCTTGAGAAGCTCAGTAAGTTTATCACACATAAGCGCCCTTTTCTGAATCCATACTGTTTACTTGTGATTAAATTATGCTCTTCTAGAAATCTCGTCCATTGTTTCTTATCACTTTCTCACATATTTTACATACTACACTGGTCAATGATACAGGTCTGTAGTTCTGGGGTTCTTCCTTCCTTCCACTTTTGTATATTGGGGCCACTTCAGCCCTCCGCCACCCCTTAGGCACTGTACCAGTTGTTATTGAGCATTTAATGATGTCATATATGATATCGGTCTAACCATCTCATTTCTGCATTGTTTCAATATATACCCTGAGACTCCATCCGGTTGTACAGCTTTCCTCTCTTCCAGCTCCCCCAACAATTAATATATCTCCTCTTTATTTACTGTAACTTTTTCCATATGAACATTTATCTTGTTTTCTTGTGGGTCGTTAAATATTGCTTCTTTAGTATAAACTTGCTGGAACTTTTTGTTTAGTAACTCCGCCATGCCTTTAGGATCATCGATTATCACATTCCCGTTGCTCAGTCTTTCAATTGTTTCTCTTGGTTTAATCTTTCCGTTTATGAATCTATAAAATAGTTTAGGTTGTTCCTTGCACTTTTCCACAATATCCTTTTCATATCCCTTTTCTTCTTCCTTCCTTATTTTCACGTATTCATTTCTCGCTACCTTAAAATCTTCTTTATTCCTTTGGTTTTTATTTCTTTTTAATCTTTTCCATGTTTTGTCCCTTTTTTCTTTTGCCTTAGCACATTTTGCATTAAACCAGTCCTTTTTTCCCTTTTCTTTAGGTCTGTATTCTGGTACAAACTTCGTAATTCCTGTTTTATACGCCTCCATGAAAATATCATACTTTTCTTGCACTCCACTTGTTATCATTAGCTCATCCCAGTCCAGCTCTCCATAATATTTCCTAAGATTTTCCACGTCTGCCTTCCTAAAGTTTAACCTGTTTCTTTTATATGATTCATCCTCTTCACTTCCTTCCTCGTCCATTTCTCTCTCTATGATCACGTGGCCACTCTTTCCCAGAGGGCATCCTTACCTTAATTCATCCTTCAAGTGTATTCCTTTTGTTAACACCAGGTCCAGTCTCACCGGTTCGTCATCACTTCTATATCTTGTGTTTTCCTTCACCCTTTGCACCATTGAGTTTTCCATCATCGATCTTAACAATCTTTCCCCCCATGCCATATCTCCACCACCACTTTCAAACATCTCCCAATCTACCTCTTTACAATTAAAATCACTAACTAATAGTACTCTTTTGTTTGCCTTGAGTATTCTACTTAAACTCTGAATGGTATCTTCAATCATGATTTCATATTCTTCTTTACTCCATGAGGTTGTTCTAGGTGGTACATACGTTGTTGTAATTGTCATCCTTTCTCTGTTTTTGTTCTCCAGATTTACACTCACTATTTCTGCTTTTCCTTCTCCATATACTACTGATTTTACTAATAACTCCTTCTTTGTCATTATCATCACTCCTCCACCACCTTTGCCCACTCTATCTTTCCTCCATACATTGTATTTTTCATCAAACACTATTTGGATGACTTCATTTAGTTTAGTTTCTGTTTGGCATACAATCATGGGCTCCTTCTCTTGTAGGTAGTCTTGTATTTCCAGCTAACTAGATATTATTCCGTCTACATTTGTATACATCACACTTAATCCCTTAATTGTATCGATCTTGTCTAACTTTCGCTCTCTTTCATCTTCTCCCTTATGTACCACTTTCTGACATGATCTCCCAGAACTCTCCAAAAAAATAGTACCTCTTTTTCCTCGTCAAATCTTACATTATTCCTTTCTTTTGCCTCTGCTAGAAGTTCGTTCCGTTTCTTCCTTTCTTCTTCATTTTTATTTATATTTATATATATCTCCTTACATTCTTCTACTTCTCTTAGCTTAGTTGTTCTGTGTAGTATTTTCTCCATTACTTTCTGTGACCTCAGTCTTAGCTTAACTGGCCTTGTTTTGCTCATCCAATGGATTTCTTCTACCTCATCCTCCAGGTCTTGAATTTCATCGTCATTTAAGTTTTTCAGTAGATCCTTCACTGAATTCAGCTCTTCCTTCTCCCTTTTAGGTTTATAAGTAATGTTCTTCTCTTTCATTCCGAATATTATTACACTTTTTTGCTTATCTGCTACATCTCTTACTAAATCTTCAATCTTTTTAATGACCTTGACCATCTCTTTTTCTACACTTTCCTTTTACTCATTTAGTTGCTTCTCAATTACTTGCTTAAAGTCTATTTTAGCTTTTTCGTGCTCTACCTTCCAAGTCTACATTTCACCCAGCACTTCCTCCTTAACTCGCTTTTCCTCCTTATCCATTATCACTTTCAGGTCTTCATTTTCCTTTCGTACTACTCCAAGTCCTTTCTGCACCATACTTTCATATTTCGCTAGCTTCTCTTTCAACTCCTCATTTTCCGAACCAGGTATTTCTCTCTTTCTTCTAGATTCCTTACAATAGATCTTAGTTCACTATGCAGTCTCTTACCGCGGACATCCTCTTCTTCCATGACCTGGACTCTGTCTATCCACGTATTTAACTTCTTCTCCACCAGCAGTACTCTTCTGTATATGGATGATTCCATATCACCGAACCCCAAGAATGCAGGCTCCATGTTTTTGTAACACTCATCACTTCCCAAGCCCCCCATGGCTCCTTCTAGAACTTTCCGCCTTGTTCCCCTTCCTCCTCCTCCCTTCGGTGTCCGCCACCCTTCCTCTTTCTCACTCATCCCACTCAAGCTATTTAAGTTCTTTAGACGGGAGACGGACCACTTTAGCGCATCACCCTGTGTGTGAGTGGGTGTGTGTGATAACGAGTTAGACTCACAATCGCCAGGAAATATGTTTCAGCTTTTTAGAGTAAGAGTGGGTATCATTATAATAATAGTAAAAAGAAAATAGTAACTAAATAAAAATTGTAAAAGTGTTATGGGAAGGAGTAGTAATAGGAAATAAAAGAGAATGAGAGAGAGAGAGAGAGAGAGAGAGAGAGAGAGAGAGAGAGAGAGAGAGAGAGAGAGAGAGAGAGAGAGAGAGAGAGAGAGAGAGAGAGAGAGAGAGAGAGAGAGAGAGAGAGATATTGTGAGGGAGGGAGGAGCAGTGAGTAGGGGGAGGACAGGGCATGGGGCAGGTCATGTGGATGGAGCTCCAAGGCCGTGTTTTGAGGGAGTTTAGCCAATTAGAGCAAGAGGACAGCTGTCATCAGGTAGGAGGTGGCAGGTGTCGCTTACCAGAGAATTTGCACGGCACAGCCGTGCTATTAATATCTTTCTTGTTGTTTTAAAATCTTCCAACTTTATCTAATTCCTTTTAGTTTTTACTTTCATATCTTTGCATTTCTTTATGAAATATTTTTGTTGAGGCTACAACATTGCTGCCACAATATTGTTTGCTGAAATTTTAGTAGTACTGTAGTATGTTAATTACTTTAGATAGTTAGTAGGCTTAAATATAATTGAAAAAAGGGATAAGTTAAGAAATGCTGTATGAATAAATGTTAAAGCTGCAATGCACTTGCAGACAAAATAATGGTATTAAGCAGTGGTGGTACATGTTGTATTGAAAGTGAATAATGTGGGCATATAGGGTCCATCACTTGAAAAAATATCCCAAAACAAATTTTGAATATTACAGCCACACATCTTCTAACTGATCATCCTTTTTCACCAGGAGACTGGGATGAACGATCTACTCAGTTGCTGATTCAGCTCATACAGAAATACCCTCAAACATATTTTTTGTTGACTATGAAAAATGAAAGAAGAATGATCCACTGGGAAAAACTACATAAAGAAATGGAAGCATATGGTTACAATTTTACTATTCTTCAGGTAAGTGAGAGTTATTTTGAACAGAAGTTTAGAATTGGTCAGTATTTAACACATGTGAAAATGCATTTCTAAAAATACATAGGTAATTGAAAACTCAAGTGTTTGTTACAGTACACAAATGATGACCTAAAGATATCTTGGCACAACTTGTTAGTTATGTTGTGTAACATTGCAATATTGTGTGAACTGGTTAACTAAATATAAGGCAGTTGTTTTCCCACTCTGCCTGCTCTGTTTGGGCAGTTTTGGGCCACTGTTTTGGGTGAGTCCTGCAGGAAGTGGTTTGGAGGAGTTGGCAATCCTGACCTGCACCATGATTTCATTACGTGAAATTTGCAATACATGACTTCAGAAACACAATAATACTGATGTAATTTGAAAGGTATCTGTATCTGAAAGTGTCTTTAACATTTATCAGTGTGCTGGCTGCCTGGGCAGCCTGGTTAATGAGTGACTTGAGTCAATGATAAGGAGCCATTTTTGCAGCCAGTAGTGTACCAACTTTCCACCACATATACACATTCCCCCTAATTTTTTCTTGTGTCTTTCGGCATTCAACAACAGGTAAGAGAAAATCTTAACCCTTTCCTGTCAGGCCGTCTGTGAAAACCGCACTTTTCTCGCGACCCACATTGGCATCAATTTCAAACAATTGCATAGAGATGTTTCATTTCTAATGCTCATAGCAAAGTTACTTTTCATCATAGAAAGCTCATTTTGATGTTATTATAGAGCTTAGTAATTGTGCTGTTTTTAGCAATAGCCCAAAATGAAAAATCTACTAACATGCCAAAAATGCAAGTTAAATTAATATAAGCCAACATACAAAATTTTTACGCTTTACTCATTATGGGAATGATATTTTTATTTTATAAACTGAAAGATATCTTTGTTTATACAGACAAAATTGGTCCAGGTGCCAGGAAACAGTATATTTCACTGAACAGGAGGGACAGTGATGAAGGCCTTATATTTAACACAGCAAATCCAGAGATAAATGACCTGAACAGACCCTCAATTGACTTCCTGGCCTCTCAGATATGTCAAGTAGTCATGTTATGTGCAGGACAGCTGCAATTAGTGTTATAAGACATTGGTGTACAGCAATGATAATGATCTGTGTCATTTAACCCCTAAAGGACGCAAAAAAATCTAAGGGGGTGCCTTCAGAGAATGCAAAAAACAACCGTTTTTCAAGTATATTTCTTGTAAAAACTCATTTAATAATTTTTTTACAGCATTTCAAGCTGGTTCTAATGACATAAACATTTAATAAATTATTCATGTAATTACTCTGCAAATTACGATAAACTGAAAATAAGTTGAATTTTCATATTCATCGGACCCAAAAATTTGTAGAACAAAAGTTATAGATATTGAAGAGACAAACACAAAAATGTAAACGTTGATGAAAAAATCAAGTTGCACCAATATCAAGGCAGGTCAGAAGTGGTGCGATATGGTGGGTCACGCCCATACATGCGTACTTCAAGGGCTTTGGAACTTTCCATAGTTTTTAGCGCCTGATTTTAAGGTGGTGCAATGATGAGTCTTACATACTGGGGTGTCATCATCATCTGAGTCAGACAATTTATGAATGGGCGGGGCAGCTGGGGCAGGCGGGGCAGCTGGATGAAGGACTCGTGGCTTGATGGGGTTTGAAGTGAATCCTGGAGTCAAAGTACCATTGTCAGAAAGGTCAGAATCTGACGATGAGAGCTTTTGGTCATTCACTTTCCATTCACTAGATATATCCAATAGAGCATCCTTTATCCATCAAGACTAGCCGTGTGAATGAGCCTCTTGGCCTATGTATGCGTGTATTTAGGTCTAAGGTCGTCGATAAGTGTATTTTAGATGTAGAACAACAGGGAAGGTCACGAGGAAACGGCATAGAAAAGGAAACGGAGGTGTCTGCATGGGAGACAGTTGTCCTTTTATGAAACCCACCAGAATTTCTGCCGGCGGGTCACTCGTCCTGTAGGGGCTAAACGCAAAAGTGAAATGTTATTTGACCTTCAAATTGCTACTACAACTGTAATTGACCAGTTGTCAAAATTGTTGCAGTATACATAAATCTAATAATATTTAGGCTATTACTTCTTTCAATTTCTCAAACATATTTTAAAGAAAATATTTAGTGAGCATTTCTACAAAAAGTTAAAAAGTAATTAAAATATTCTTAACCCGAGAATGTCGGCGGACCTTTTTTTGGGCTTTCACGAGTCGTGGCCGTGGTACAGTGAACCCTAAAAAGGGCTCGCCATAAAACGCCTAATTTGAGCTAATTGTAGGCGGTGGCCGACATAGTGCAACCCACCATGACTGCCCCAGGTCAATGTGGTGGGTGAGTGATCTTGAGGTGGGCTTTTTTGTCATAGGCAGTGCTATAAGGTCATGGCATACTAAATTAGCTATCCATACAGTAATCACTTGTAAAATTCTCTATAGTACACAACAAGCGACTCTCGGCTAGATGCCACGTGTCATGAGACTGTTTATTTTGTAACAAACACCACCCAAAAAGAATGGAGTTTGAGTAAAAGTAAATATTTTTAACGGCTTTATGGTTATGAGAGGAGTACTCTGATGTACGTTCCATGCTCTTTTCTTAGTCTCAAAATGCAGAGTAATTTTGTCGTTTCTCAGGCACTTCTCGGCTTTCCCATAGCCGAAGCCCACGGGTTAAGGGTATATTTTATATATAAAAACTATAGCATCAAATTGTTTATTCAGAAGTCTTCTTTCTCTGATGCAAAGTAAAATGTCATTCTCTTTGCAGATAAAAAGTTGTAGCATTTTCTTGCAAGGGTATTAAAACTTTGCACCAATTTCAATTAAACAAGGTGGATAATAACATTACATAGTCATCCATATGGTGTACAAAAAATCAGTGTTTTATGAAGAATTGAAGGCAGCAGACACAAAGTTCCATTACGGTGAATGAGTGATGGAATTTCCCCCTCAATTCTATTCAGAAATGACAGTGTGTTACATTATCCCTACCACTATTATACCAGATCTCAATTTCCTTGTTTTGCTAGACTAGAGTCCATCTAGCTAAAATCATTCTTCCCCAACATGCTATTCATAGATGGAGGTTGTTATCATCACTATAGACCACAGATTTTTTCTTCACTACACATTAACACTACCAGCTATAACACTGACTTTTCTCTGGTATGGCAGAAGTGCTGTCATTGGTTATTTGAAAATTTAAGAGTAAAATGAACTGATTTGTGGTATGTGCAGCTCATGGAGAGAGAGTTTTAAACACCAGTGTTTTTATTTTTAGCTTCGAATGCGTTGGAGGGAAGTACTTCAGAAATATCGTTGGACAGTCAACTATAATGACTTTCATGAAATTAAGAAGAGATGTGAATACTTTGATGAAATGAATGAACTCTGTGGTATGTATTTGTGGAATTTTATTTTATATATCAGTTGTATCAAATTTTACATGTTCATTTGTCAGTGTCAAGCACATGGTTGAGGCACATTGCATGGTACTCCAGATTCCCATTCCTGAAAGTTCCTCCAGTAGAACCTCCATTAATATCCTCTTTCTGTTTTCAACAACTTCTGGCAAGTTTCATCAACATGATATGCTCACAAGCTTTATGATCATCCCCTTGACTGACTGCTATCAGCATTGGCTTCAACCAATGTTGTTTAGTGAGCACAATTTATAATTTTAACCATCCCTCATGTTCTTATAGATCTATTTGGGATTTGCAGTTGATGCAGATACTGTTAACTTTTGAATATTTAATCTCTAATTCTGCAGGTTTTTGATTTACCATATGAAATTCACTGGTCATGAGCCAGAATAAACTCATCCTCAGTTCAACACACTCCAATGAGGCTCCATTTATTGCTAAGTAAAGAACCAAATGTAATCAAATCTTTGTAATATTTTTGGCCCATAGGGAAAAGCTACCATGTGGTGTTAGAATTCCAAATGCTAGAAATGAGTGTGGTGCCAACAGAGGAGTCACATAGTCATGGCAGATACAAATCCAGGGAAGCAAATTTTATGGGATGAAGGAAATATTTTTGAATAAGTAAAGTAGAGGGACTTAGAGGAACTAGAGAGACATATATGCAGTGTGGTGTAAAATAGCATGTCATAAATAGGAAGTGGGAACTGGAAAAAGAACTGGTCCAGAAAGTGTGAGGCGGCAGAAAAAGAAAGGGATGCAGCTTTGACCAAGACGAGAAAAAGCAGCCAGTAGACTTTCTTTGCTCGAGCTTTATCTGAAAATTGCATTCTGAATGATTCAGGACATACAGTACCCTCTCGAGTTTCGTGCTTGCTTCATTCTAAAGGTATGGCACTAAATTCGAGGATCGCGAAACTCGAGGTATTGAAATCCATGTAAAAGCGCTTATTGGTTCCGACCCGTGGAAAATAATGACTTTTTCTGACTTTACTCCCTTGTTATCACATTTTTTTCAACTTTACTTCCTTGTTATCTCAAAATACGTACCTTGTTAATAGGCAGAAAATGGGAAGTAAGAACAGATCGTTTTCAAGCCCCAGTTGAAGGCGGCTGCCTTACAATTGGCTGGCAGTTCTGAATACACGCTTGTGATCCACATGGTGTCGTCTGCTAAGGTAAGGGCGGTCGCTAGCAGTCACCCGTGGGACAGTTGGACAAACCTATATTTTTCTGGTAGTTTTCTGTGTGTTATGAAATAATCTGCTAACTCTTTCTGTTATAAATCATGAAATCACTAATATCATAATTGACTTTACAATGCCTATTGAACATAAACTGCTGCCCCCGCCGCAAAATAGCTCACAGAGAGGTTCAACCTGTTTACTGTTTCCATATTCCCCTCACTGCTCACAAAGATCACAAGCGGACAGACTAGAACAAAACCAGGCATATTAATACTTTTAATGCTGTGTATTCCCACAGCGCGCATGTGTGGTGGACAGCAGAATGATTAATTTCATCGGGGAGATATTTCTCGCAACACCGGCCAGTGTATAGTGGACCTTCTTCTTCTTCTTTTGACCTGTAACGCTTTGTATCGCTTCTTAGGTCCTCCTTCTCCATGCTTTTATACTTCACAACATGCACTTAGGGCCGC
The DNA here is from genome assembly GCF_024679095.1 of Eriocheir sinensis. Classification (NCBI taxonomy): domain Eukaryota; kingdom Metazoa; phylum Arthropoda; class Malacostraca; order Decapoda; family Varunidae; genus Eriocheir; species Eriocheir sinensis. The sequence goes on along the minus strand of NC_066534.1, from coordinate 5,332,782 downwards.
TTTCACAGTCATTTTGTTTGTTTTGATCGCTACCAATGGCGGCGATCGCTGCTCTAGTATTTCCAAGTGAAACTGGCTGATCGGGTGGTGGCGGCTGCGGGGTTAGCCTAGCCCCGCACTTACCACACACTCTCAACATCTCTCACTTCGTCTGCAGCCGCCACTACCCCATCGGCCAGTTTCACGTGAAATACTAAGCGGCGATCGCTGCCATTGGTAACGATCAAAACAAAGTGACTGTGAAAGCGGCCCTTAGTTACTTAACAGTGTGCACTTGTACACCACCCTGAACTTAGGTGTTTTTCTGTCCTTTTCTTTCCCTGATTTTGCTTTTCTATGCCCTTTTAGGCTATTTTTTACTATTTTCACCGTCGCTGCCATGCATTACAGATCAGAAGAAGAAGAAGAAGAAGAAGAAGGAAAACAACACCAGGAGATCTACAATTTTCATAGACTTGAGAAAAAAGTTTTTGGACTGTGGTTCCCCAGCACGGGGTGTTCTCTTATCTTATTAATCAAATAGTAAACAAAGCAGCTCTGCCAGTCCATTTTACGAGTCTCTTGGTGGGCCATCTTCCACTGTTCCTCACTTCTCAGCCACTGCCGTCGTCTGTTTGTTTACATACAGCCGTTCGGTACCCACGTACCCACGGTCGTACTCACAACCATTTTCCATTCATAAGGACAACCAGCAACTCGCTCCCGGTTGGGCATACGGGCTATCGCGGTTGTCCATAGCCCTATGGTTGGACACCGCCTTTTAAGGCAGCACGCATGACGCCGACGGTAGGTAGACGTGACCCGAACATGTCAAAGCAACGCAAAACTCGTGGCGGTAATGCGCGAAAATCATGATAGTAAGAATTTAGTACTAAGCGCTAAACTCGAGGATCGCGAAACTCGGATAGTGCGAAACTCGAGAGGGTACTGTATTTCTCTTACTCATCTCCCCTCTGACTCCATTATGCCTGTTATTAAAAAAATTACAGTGTGTTCTATGTCCTCTTTGACTTCAGTTCTCAGAAGCTGGATGTTGCGCCTACGTGCGCAATGTCATCACTTGCTCTCATGCCCACGACCTTGACTCTTCTGAATTTTCCACCATCTGGCTAAGATTTCATTGTCATTCTATTACTAAATACATCTGTGCTGCTAATCTCTCACCTAACTCTACTAACTATGTAAAATTCTTTGACTACTTGAACTTTAAAGTGGAGCACATCTTGACCCACTCTCCCTTTGCTGAAATCTCCATCTTGGGAATTTCAGTGTTCACCACCAGCTTTGGCTTTCATCCTCTTTCACTGACCAGCCTGGTGAACAAGCCTACAACTTTGCTCTCCTCAATGACCTAGAGCAGCTGGTTCAGCACCCTACACTTATTCCCGACCGTCTTGGAGACCGGCCCAACATACTAGATCTCTTCCTTACCTCTAACCCTTCTGCTTACTCTGTCAAACTGTTCTCTCCGTTGGGCTCCTCCGATCACAACCTTATTTCTGTATCCTGTCCTATCGCTCCTGTACATCCTCTGGACCCACCGAAGAGGCGATGCTTCTGGCATTTTGCTTCAGCTTGGTGGGACGACCTGAATAAGTATTTTTCCAATTTCCCAGGGAATGATTACTGCTTCCAGGAGAGAGACCCTCTTTGTATGTCCAGCGCATCACAGAGGTGATTGTCTCTGGAATGGAGGCACACATTCCACGTTCTTTCTCTACTCCTCATGCTAAAAAGCCTTGGTTTAATCATGCTTGTTCTCATGCTGTCAAAGATAGTGAGGCAGCTCACAAAAGGTACTAGAGCCTTCGCACTCCTGCTAACCATGATCTTTATATATCAACCCGGAATCGTGCCAAATCTATTCTTCGACATACCAAAACATCTTTCTTAAATAGAAAATGTCAAAACTTTGCTTTTTCTAATTCTTCCTGTGACTTCTGGCACCTAGCCAAAAATATCTCCTCCAATTTCACTTCTTCATCTTTCCCTCCTCTTCTTAACCCTGATGAGAGCACTGCCGTCGCATCTATCTCTAAGGCTGAACTCTTCTCTCAAACTTTCTGTAAAAACTCCACTCTGGACGATTCTGGGCATATTCCTCCTACTCATCCCCCCTCTGACTCCTTTATGCCTGTTATTAAGATTCTTAAGAGTGATGTTTTCTATGCCCTCTCTGGCCTCAACTCTCAGAAGGCTTATGAACCTGATGGAGTGCCTCCTATTGTACTTAAAAACTGTGCCTCTGTGCTGACACCTTGTTTGGTCAAACTCTTTCGCCTCTGCCTGTCAACATCTACCTTTCCTTCCTTCTGGAAGTATGCCTTCATACAGCCTGTGCCTAAGAAGGGTGACCGATCCAATCCCTCAAACTACCGCCCTATAGCTTTACTTTCCTGCCTATCTAAAGCTTTTGAATCAATCCTTAACCGGAAGATTCAAAAGCACCTATCCACTTCTGACCTTCTATCTGATCGCCAGTATGGGTTCCGCAAGGGGCGTTCTACTGGCGATCTTTTTGCTTTCTTAACTGACTCTTGGTCATCCTCTCTTAGCCATTTCGGTGAAACTTTCTCAGTTGCGCTAGACAAATGAAAAGAAAGCATGTGTTGGTTAGTGAGTGGTTAGCTCGGAGACAAAGGGAGAGTGTGTTACAGCTTGCTACCGTTAAATGCTACAAGAACGTACGTAACAGTGAGGACCCAGACACGATGAGGCAGTGGCTATACTTGGACAAGTCTCAAGTCCAAGACCTGCTCATCCTGATTACTCCAGGCTTATCTAGCTTCATGGAACTCGTTTTGGTACTGGAATAAACATGCGGATAGCTACTGAACCGATCAGCTGATAAGCTCTTTTTCTTCTTGTGACCACAACTTACTGACATCACAAGTGAATAACCGATATGCTGGTGACTGAGATTCTGATTAGAATTTCGCTGAGTTTCCCATGAAATGCAGCCAACTTTGATTCTCTGTTCATAATTCTCAAGAAACTAGTGGTTGAGTGACCATGTTCACACGTGTTGGGGCGAGATTCACCGAGATGTGCGCTAATGGCCCGCGGTAAAAGCTATGAACTAATGATTTCATTATAAATGTTAACTAAAGATTCACAAAGCTTTCGTTTCGTCATAGTTAGAGTTGACTGGATGAGCGCCGTCGATGACGTCATCGGACTCGGCGAATCACAAGTGTCTTTTGTGAACTGTCAGCCAGTCGTAAGGCAGCCAGCCGCCTTCAACTGAGGTTTCAAAATGACCCGTTCTCTTTGCATTTTCTTCCTTTTTTCACAGTACGTATTTTGAGATAACAAGGGAGTAAAGTGGGAAAAAAAGTCAGCGTCTCCACGGGCTGGAACAAATAAGCGCTTCTTCAGTGTTTTCAATACCCCGAGTTATGTGATCTGCAAGTTTAGTGCTATTTTTATTTTTCTTATTTGTTTTTACGTCTTGGCCTATTGTGCCGGTAGGCTTCTTCCCGGTGGATCCTGATGGTCGGAACGAAGCAAGTGCGAAATTTGGGAGGGTACTGTATATAATAAGTGCATATGATGTGTCAGGGTGGGATGGAGAAAGCAAAAGCATGTATGGGATATTTGGTTTGGGCGTAACAGCATAGGATGTGTATCATGGAGTGGTTGAATGGGTAAAGTGTGGTGCTTTGAGATGGTTTGGACACATGAGAGAATGAGTGAGGATGATATTGGAAAGTGAGTTTATGAGGGCAGGATTGAGGGATGGGATGTCAAGAAGAGATCACTTGTGAAACGGATCAATTGACTGGAAGAATATTGGAAAGAGAGAGTTGGTGTGTGAGGGACTGAGTGTGCTGAGTGGGAGGGCTGGAGTAAGGAAAAATGAAAATGCTTCTGCTGTAGATCCCCTTTGAGGGAAATTCTCTTGAATGAACAGAGCTTCATAGATGTAGATAGATTGCTGGGAATGAGTCAGCCAGGTTAAAGGGGTACTCCATAGTAACTGCCATGGACAAGCCTTAGAACAACAATCATAACAAGCTCCTTTGTTTTACTCGTACCTGTTCATTGAGGACATTATTTCAACTAAAAATGATAATGATAAAAAGTTTTAGTTTTCAAATAGGAAAAATAAGTGAAAGTCCTGGACTGGCTGCATTAATTAAACCATTAAACTTGCATTTCACTCTGATGCAAAGAATGTTTTTGGTAATGTTTGTGTTTTCAGGCATCAATTAGATATTTTTGGCGAGATCCTAATGTATATATAGGTACAGGTAGTCCTCAAGTTAGGACGTATGCAACTTATGACTGCTTGTGCTTATGACCAGGCCAATAATATTAGTAATACAGTAAAAGTTTGATGATCTGGCATCTGATACTTTGGAAATCACGATGGTTCACAATTTTCAGCTGGGGATCATTTTGATTTTGGGGGATAACATTTAGAAAAGCAGGGAAACAAATTGAAAATACCAAAAAATAGACAAAAGTGGTGCACCCTTGCTGACACTCGTGAAATTCACCCGGCTGACCTGTGTGTTTACCCAAGCTGACTATCTGTTACCCTGTTGTCTCCTGGATTCGCTTGGGTTTATCTGCATATTTCCAATTAATGGCTGATACACCACTTTCTATAGGGAAGAAAGAAGAAAAGAAGAAGTAAATTGCAAATGCTGCAATGCCCCTAACAACACGTTATCTCTTTGCTTACGCTTATAAGTTGATTTTTATTTTTATTTAAAAAAAATTTTTTTTTTACGTTGTTGCCTATTGCGCCGGTAGGCATCTTCCCGGTGGGGCCTGATGGTCGGCCCAAGGCTTCTTCCAGGTGGGGCCTGATGGTCGGCCCAGCCCGTTCTGGCGCAGGCGAGTGTTTATAGTGGCGACATCTTGCATTGGCTCATGCTGCCCCCCGGAACTCGTTCTTGATTCGCTTAGATGGCTTCCTCTAGAGTCCGGGTTGATGGGTGGTCTTCAGGACAGCATGTGGGTAGTTTTAAGCCACTCGGCGGTGACTGAAAAATCCGAGTGGTAGCGTGGGGATTCGAACCCGCGTCGTCCATCACGCAGTGAATGTGGGCCCAGTACGCTACCAGTTCAGCCACCGCCTACCCTGGTATAATACTTTTGGCCTGGAGAATTGAGGAAAAAATGGCAAATGCATCACCACCCCTGCTGACAGGTCATCTGTTTGTTTATGTTTTTCAACTGATTTGGTTTAATATTTTTGGCCACCCAGAGAGTTGAATAAGAAAATAGCGAACGCAGAATCACCCCTAACGACACGTCATCTGTTAGTTCACGTTTAGAGAAGGTACAGTCGACGATAGAGAGTAGTGTCACGGTTTTCAGAATGTTTAGCCTGGTGGTGGTATCTGGCAACTATACCACGGTGACGCATTCACTGGCGATGTTAGTGACGCGTTTCAGTGTGTACCGTGTGTGTGTAACCATGAAATTATAATATTGTATAATATTATATTATATAATATAATGTAGTTAGAAATATACCAGATTACATGAATTCAATTTAGAAATGCGATAATGAATGTCTTCTACATGATGATGATGATGATGATGATGACGAGGTAAAACATCACGAACAGTCTGAAACACTTTTTCTTATTAAACTTTGAAAATACCGTGTGCAATGCTGTCCTTCACAGAGGCAGGCAGTGGCTAATGCTCCTTACCATCAAACAGGAAATAGGCTTGAGGGTCTGTTTAACTCGCAGCCTTAATTAATTCCCATTACTATAAAGCCTCAAAGACAATTCAGATCATCAAAAATCTAAAATTATTTCTCCGTGAAGATTACGTAATATCTAAGTATAAATACGTGTGTGTGTGTGTGTGTGTCGCTGACTAGCTGACCCCTTGTCGCTGATGGGCATGTCTCCCGTCCCCACCCAACCTCTCTCTCTCTCTCTCTCTCTCTCTCTCTCTCTCTCTCTCTCTCTCTCTCTCTCTCTCTCTCTCTCTCTCTCTCTCTCTCTCTCTCTCTCCTATTTTTTTAGGTACTAAAAATTATACGTTTCCACAACCAGTAACGTGACAGCTCAACTGCAGTGCCTGCGGACATAAGGGCTTTAATAGAATACCGCTGCTCCAGCCAAGGCCCGTGGTCGACGGCGCCATCATGTGAACGTTTATAGCCTATTATTACGTATAATTTTTTTATAAAGAACAAGAGCTCGGCTGTCAGGAAGTTTTTGCTTTTGGTTTAAAGGCATAACAATCTCCCCTAATAAGTGCAGTATATTTTTAAATGTATCATAGTTTGATAAACAACTTACAGTTGCTCTTGACTAAATTTGAACGAAACTAAAAGCTCGTGTCAAAATGTAGCGACAGAGCCTAAAGAAAAAATATTTATTAAGCATTAGCGACGGGCACTTTTGATAAATATCTATCTTAAAATTATGTAGAGTGCACCTGTGACCACCAATCACCACAACAGTACGATTTTGATAGGATATAATAATTTTCATGTCGCGTTTCTGAACGAAACTTACTGGACAGTGTGTCACTACTCTCTATAGCCGACTGTACTTGTATTTATAAATAAGTTTTATTATCAATTTTATATTTCTGTTACCTGATTTTTTATGGGAAGAAGCATTCATCAGTAAATAATTTGCATGGTATGATATGTTTAATCACCTGGAGTTGAACAGCAAGATGGTGAACACTTTGTGACCACCACCGACAGTGCTGCTTATGTTGACATGTAATGTAACTTTTCAGATAACTTGTTGTAATTAATCTCTTAGATATGCTGCTTAAATGTGCCATATGAAGTATAAAGTGTGGTAAAAGTCCAGTGCAATGAACAGTATTGATTGTGAGTGAAAAAAAGAGAAAATATCATATGTGTTTGCATGGTGTGTTTTGAAGATTTTGAGATCCCCTCCTGGTGATCCAGAAAATCTGCTAATCTGGAGGGTTTGTGATCTCATGTATTCTAGATTAAAGGAATCTTACTGTACTTGGTTAAGTAATGAGTTGACATCTCAAATACCTCACCGTGGGCACAGCAGTTGTTTGCTTACATAGTTCTTCGGTGCCCCCCCCCATCCCCACCCTGCCTCCATCCTCAGTCCTCATGCACTGGTAGGACTAAGGAGGAAGGAAGGGTGGATGGACTGGGGCATCCCACCCACACTTCTCCCTCAGTTGCCTTTGTAACTCAAGCTGTAAGTACTACTCACACTACAGTCCCTAATCACTACTCTACCATTTTATAGGAGTACAGTCTGCTAAACAAGCATATTGCTAGATCTAGCAGATGCCAGTTAGCTAGCACAGGAGCCAAACAAGAGTGGAGTGAGTCTACCCATTTATCTCCACTGTTTACAAGTCTCAGCTGTGTTTGGTTCACCTGTTAACCCTTATTCCTCCCTGCAGGTGGAGGTGGGGGGGTGATCCAAATCAGACAGTCAATCAGCTGATTGCAAACAAAATGGCATTCCATAACAAAGTCCTCACAACATTCCTGCTGCAGCCCTTATAGGCAACACTGGCCACTCCTACAAGTGTGATGTGTCCTTTGTTTACAAACATTGTCCCGGCCACTGCCAACACAACCCCGGCCACTACCACCACCATCTTGACAAAACTTTGAAGTTCAATTTCTTAACATTGGACAATGTTGTGTGACTAAAGGGTCAACTGAATGCAGGGCTGGGGTGAGGTGAGGACAGAGGCAGGGGAGAGGAATAGCCTGGCTATAGTGTAGGAGGTGCGATAATGCTGCTCTATCCGCAGTGGGACATTTGAATAATATATATATTTTTTTTTCATTGTAATTTTTTTTTCTTACGGCCAGTTTTCAACTTACAACCAGCCTGTCGGTCCTGAACCCCAGCGTAACTCGAGGACTACCATGTTGTCTGTAGTTATAAATGGATAGCTATATATCCATATGTAGGCTACAAGTATCTGTATTCTGTCTACATATCTATACACATCAGTTCATTCATTGAGCATGCATGACCTTTACAGTGTTAAGAAGTTTTATGAAGTCTGAGGCAGATTAAATGGTGATAATTATATGTATACTTAGAAAGATGATTTAACCCACAGGTGACTGGGACAAGGAAGCTACACAGGCTCTTCTCAGACAAATGCATCATATTAAGAAGGAGAATCAAGGGAAGAAGATAGTAAGAATTGGCTACAGTGGATGGGAGAAAATAACAGAAAATTTGAACATGGAAGGACATAAGTACAGTATACATTTTTTTGCATTCATGTGGTTGATTGACATTTTCTTTTCTTGCATTAATGTAATTTTAGGAAAGGATGAGTTACAGGTTTTTTATCTATTATAAGGTCAGGTAAAGGCGGGTGCATACACTTTAGCTGTGTGTGGCTGCAGTGCTCATCTCCGATACATTGGCCCTTTGGGCCTGTGGTAGGTAAAAACCAGTTACTCCAGGCCACGGGGCTGAGGCAAAGGCTGAAGTCCTGGGAAAGCTTCATCACCACTGAGGGACTGGACCCTAGTCGAGCTGCGGCATACAAGGTAGAATGCTGGCAGGAAAGAGACAACCAGCAACAGAAAGAGGCCCTGCCAAGCCCAGGTGAAACCCTCCCCAACGGTACCAGCCTTACCAGGAAAGACTGGGTCACTTAACTCACTTTAAACAAAGCACATGCAAAGGTCGGAAAAAAACAAGTACAATCTCCACAGATGGGGATTAGCCAACAACCCCGAATGCCCATGTGGAGAAGTGCAAACTATGAACCACTTACTCCAGGAATGTCCAGGATCTTAGGGAAGCAAGTGAAAATGCCATTCAATGGGTACGTTTTTATCGCGACAAGATATGATGATGATGGGCCAATGTGAAATCCAGGATAGCCACAGTTTACCTTCTCCAGGTTTCCCCAGGTACCAATTTATCAACCAGCCCAAAAGGGAGGATGAATAGCTGGGTGAGCTGCACACCAACTGCCTGGGCTGGGATTCAAACCTGAGCCGCAAAGTAGTAGCCAGGCACGCTGACCACCAAACCACCGAGGCATATTGTATAAGCATGCTATATAATATTGTAATGGGTTTTATTATTGATATGTTATATTTTAGGAGTGAAATATTGGATTACTTATGAGATTCTATCATACTTTTAAAACTTGTAGTTACTGTGGAAGATTCAAATAAACCTTATGAGCTAAAATGAGAGAATATACTAAATTAACATAAAATGTGAGTCATATGTTGCTCTCCATAGCTCTGGTACTTGGAACATCAACAAGCTTTCTCCTCCTGAATTTTACAGGATTCAGGAGTTTGAGAATTGCAGGTTTTTGGTACCAGAGATCAAAGCTGCGGTGCTGGACCTGGCATAGTAATGCTGGATGGGTAAACAAATAGAATGACTACATCCATGTAAGTACTCATTGGCAGATCTTTCAGAACTGCATGGTTTTCTGGAATGCAGAGTTCTTTGCATCTCTGCGGTGAAGTGGTTTGCACCTCTGTGGTGCAGTGGTTAGCGTGACTAGTTATGAATCTGCAGGCATGGGTATGAATCCTGGCCCTGACAGTCTGTGTGCAACTCACCCAGCTGTTCATCATGTCTTGCAGGCTGGTTGATAAATGGGTACCTGGGAAAACCTGGGGAAGATAAACTGGTACCATTTTTTTTTTTTTTTTACATTCTGCTGGTAGGCTTTTTTGGTAAAGCCTAATGTTTGGACCCAGCCTGTTATAGTACAGGTAAGTGTTTATAGTGATGCCATCTTGTTTGGCTCATGCTGTCCCCCAGAGCTTATCTCTGAAATTCTATTGAGAGAAAGAATCTAGAGTCTGGGTTGATAGTTGGTCCTCAGGACAGCATGTGGATTGTCTTAGGCCACTTGGCAGTGACTGAAAAATCCTAGCTTGTGGTGGTGAGTGGGATGCGAACCTGCCTCCTCCTGGACGCGGCGCCCACACGCTAACCACTCAGCCTCAGCCACTGCCTCACCTGTGTCCTGTGTCCCGGAAAAAATGGGTTCTTATCTATCACAGACTCAAAGGACCAGTGCGATGGATATGGGCACTATGGCCACGTGCAGCAATAGCGTATGCCCCCAACTTTTAGGGTTCTTTGTAACTGATCACAGACTTGTTGTTGCAGCACTCAAGCTTCATGTCAGGTCAAGAAGAATCTTGAGGTGTAACCATACCATGCTTCATCTCGAGAGACTAAAAGAGTTGGCATGTACCCATAAGTATGCAGTGAAAGTCTCAAATCATTTAATTTTCAATTTCAATGAGGACCAATTAGATTTGTGAGATACCTTCAAATGTGAAACTCTGAGCTGCAAAAAGAGTGCATTGGAAAACACCTCAGATCGAGGAGTGGCTTTGCCTAGGAGGAGGTGCTGGAGAATGTTAAGAAGTGCTGCCAGGCTTGCTGGGACTTAGGACAAATACAGGGCTTTGTCAAGTAGGAATAGAGCCTTCCTGAGAACAGGTGGAGATATGTCAGGAGTCTTGCTGAGGATGTCAAGGGTCATTTCACTACAGATGACCTACAACCATCCTACCTTGCCATGAATTTGCATTGAATAACACTATTGGACCTGTACCCATATTTGTATCTAACAAGGAAGCTTTGAATTTAACGAAAAAATCTAGGGTGCATTGTTTGAATCAGCCGCCACGTTGACTGAGTTCATGATGTCATTGTTGTCTGTCCTCCCCTCGCACTGCCTTTCCTCAGCCTCTTACCATATTCCTTGGCTTACATATTGTCACATTGTATAGCCTCCTCTGTGCCACTTTAAATGGCTGAGGTTCCTATTTATTGTGCGTTTGGTGGGGTTTTACACCTTGCCTTGAAAAGAGGGAGGAGGGTTGTGATATGGTGGCGGCAGTGGTGAGGAGGAGGGAGGAAGAGTAACCTAGTAGCCTTCCTTCCTGCCTCGGTTACTGCCTTTCATCATACCCATACACCTCATTCATCACTCAAAGTTGAGGTACCTACATTATTTCTTCTTTATATTACATTTTATATATTACTATGTACTATGATTATATCACTAATTAATGCTAAAAGCTTAAAACTTACATTACTTGTGGAAATAGGGTTCTAATAAGTGTTCGGTCCAATATTTTTTACCCATTACAGTTTTCCCCATTTGTTTATGTATTTGCATCTCACATTAGATGTGAGACCTTACTGTACTTGGTATTTCTTCCCTTTTTTATATATTGTACAGACCTTTGATTTAGGCATATCATGCTCATCACTTAGATATGGTACACCTTTTCTGTTTTCTCACTTGGAGGACCTTTTTCTTAATTTTTTAGATAATTAAGTGTCCCACTCGATAGTGCTGCCTCATAGCTGAAGTTATATTCCAAAATAATTGCAAAAATTTGTATTTTGCTGCTAAAGGTGGAAAATATGCAGATACATAACTGTGCTGCTAAACCTCAGCACATTTGAAAACATAATACCGACACTTCATGGGCTTAAGATGTCCCATGGCCAATATTCCTCAGCACTAGTTGTAGCATCTTTATTTGTTTTAGTGTCTTCATATTTTTTGTGCCATCTTAACCAGTTTTGTTCTCTCTCCTAGATTATATCTATATATATGGAGTATGCATCTCATGTGTAGGGGACTCCACATCACCTCCACATCACATCACACCATCTTATTAACTCCCCTTCTCTTACTGACAGTCTTTTATCTCTTAAATTCTGTCACACTTTTGCCTCCCTTTCTGTTTTATATCAATATTTTTCAGGCTGACTGCTCTTCTGAACTTGCAGCCCCACTACACAACCTTCTACTCTTGCTTGTCTCTTTGCTATACAAATCCTTTATACAAGAGTTAACCAGCATCTTCATTTTTTCATTCTTTTTTCTGGGAAACTCTGGAACTTCCTTCCTTGTCTGTATTTTCTCCTGCCTATGACTTGAACTCTCTCAACAGGGGAGTATCAAGACACCTCTCCCTCAAAAACTGACCTCTTCTGGCCACATTTTTTCTTTTCTTCAGGAGCAGCACTCTGCAAGCTTCTTTGTTTTTGTCTTTCTTGTCTCTGAGCTGCTTCCATTACTGTAAAAAATCAATAAAACACTTGTTAGCATAATTTGCTGTAACATTCACTGGTGTTAGCATATCCCACTGTCTATAGCACATGTAAAACAATGTTATGAATATAATTGTTCTTTCTTTTATGCATGTATGTGTTCACAAATATAATGAATGATACACCACACTTCATTTTTGTGGGTCAAAATTGTACCAAATCAGAGATAGGAAGTATGGTTGTTGAACACCCTAATCTGAATTTATTAATACAATTACTAAGACTTATCTGTCATCAGAGCCCTACCCAGCCAGTTACTAAAGTAGACTTCAATGTCATCAGAGCCCCACCCTTAAACCATATATAGCAATACCTCCACAATCCTTCCTGGTTATCTTTTATACTGATAGAGCTTTGATAATCAATATTTGAAAATTATTGTTGCTGAACAAACTGAGGGTTATCCTTATATATACAGAGTGCCATAGAAAATCTGTTTACATTCTAACCATTTAATGATTTTTATTGTACAGGTACACAATACATATGGTTGAGGGAAGGTGGCGCAACATGGTAACACTCTTCAAGACAATGGTTGACCACAATAGTATACCAAATGTTGAGCCACAAGTAGTAGCATACAAGGAAGATCTTGAAGAACTGGTGAAGTATGTCCCTCAACGCCGAAACAACTATGAGAAAAAAGTAGGGCGTTCAGTCAAAATGGGTAAGAAGATTATTCATGTGATATTTCTCATTTCCCATTATTCTCTATCACATGATTTACAGAATCTAGTATAGTATGTAAGCAACATATCTTTACAAGTGTAGTATACTGCTACAGGAAAGGTAAATATTAAACTGAATATCATGTTTTCAGAAAGGTTTCCGTCCAAGGGTTGTCGTATCCTTCTGCAAGCCTATAAAGACTGCATGAGCCGTTTTGTGGATCCAAAAATAGATAACCGAATATTATGGGATGAAATTACCAAGGTATTTTTAATGCTAAAACAAAGTATATCCTATGAAGATAATATATGAAGGCTTCTCTGATTTTTTTTATCTTTTTAATTTTTTTTCTTATTTTTCTAGAGACTTGAAGATGAGGGGTTGTGCTTTACAACATTCAAACTGAAGGAGACTTTCACAGGCATGATAAAGGGTTTTGAAAAATGCCAGCATCACAACAGCTTGCCAGGAGCTATTCGGAGGGATGTACCTTACTACAGAGAACTTGCCGAAGTGTATGGAGTATATGGCCGTTGGCCACATGTTCAGACATCACGAACAATGGAGATGAGAACCAAGAGGAAATATCGTCTTCGTCTACGTAAGTTATATCTCATTGTGTATTCTTTGCTTAATGAGAGAATGCAGAAATATTTCTCATATAGTGGGTCTTGAATAGTGTGAGAATTTAGTGAATACTAAAGCTTATAATTTCATACTGTCCATTACTTGTAATCTATAAGCAGCAATATTTTATTTCACTCACACAACATGGTTTCTCATTGCATTTTGTTTGTTTTGATCTAATCAAGACCAGTTTTCCTTACATCAGTAATAGTTTTAACTCTTTCACATATGGATGATGGCTTTGGCCATCATTGGCTTTGGAGGCTCAGAAGAGCTGTCAGCATGAAAATCAATGGAAGGTAGAAAGAGAGGCAACGTTGTGACAATTTAAGAAGCAGAAGGCTGCCAGTAAGAAAAGGGAAGTTGTTGAGACAAAGAGCTTTTGACTCTACTCTGTCCAAAAGGGCTAATGTGTGCACCCCCCCCAACACACACACACCTAAGAATGTTGAAAGTAGATGAAGGGGACAGCTAAGTATTATAGAAAAATGTGGGTTAGCTGTTTGGAAGATTGTGTTGAGTTGACAGGTAGAGAAATTGAGCGTTTAAGGCTTTGAATGACACAATTTTTTTTTTACCCCATTCATAAGGTCAGAAATTAAGCCCATTGTAGCATCCAGCCTTGAGTCTGTAATTCTCGTTAAAAGGGGCTTTATATGGGGCTGCCCACCTCAAATATTTTGAAAAATTATGAAAATTATTGAAAATCACTTAACCCTTTCCTAGCTAAGCTTAGCGAGACTATCCCCTCATGCTCGCTCGGGCACCCAAGCAGGGGAAGGGGATCTCTTTTAACCGCTGTATCTCGAAAACTATTAATCACAGCTACAAAACAAAAACACCATTGGAAAGAGGAGGCCAAGATCTATAAGATTTGGTAATGTAAGCCTCTCCTGCGAATGTACAGGCACGTTCAGGGTGTTCAGGGTGTTGCCTGTGAAGACGTACATTTACACGTGCGCGACGGTCAGCCGTAAAGCAACTACTGAGTAGATCTCTTGATGATGGGGTGCTGGCAGGGCAGTATTGACAACTGCAAAATTTACAGCTATTTGGTCAAAATATCAGTCATGTGATAGGTGAAGCTTTGCAAAAATGGCGCTATATTTGACAACAACATCCACCAGTTGCTCGTCCATAGATTTTCCGTGCTTTTCTGCGATAGGCTGATATGATTTTCCACCAAATTTTGTGGAAAACCCACTGAATTTGCAATGCTGTGGGGTGAGAAACAGTGTTGGAACACTTTCATATGCAGGAAATTTGAGTGCGACTGGGGCTTGCAACGAACGTTTAGCACCACCCGCAAATTACGCTAGTGCTCGCTGCGAGCGTTTAGCAACGAAAGGGTTAAACTCTTATACAGATACATGTGGCCTATGGCAACTCATTGATAATTTTTGCCAAATATGCATTTTTAAAGGACAGTTTAAAGGTCCCAAACCCACCCCTAACTGGTAAGTATCATGCCTTGTTTTTGTTTATATTAGTATTGAATCTAAAATATCTATTACAATATTGTTAGTACAGTCATGCCTCGGCTTACGAGTTTAATTCACTCCGGAATTTGCTTGCAAACCAAGAAACTCGTAAACCAAAACAAATTTACCTAATTGAATTAATGTGAACCCCATTAATCCTCTCATGCACCGTAAGTTTCCAATTAGTTTTTGTTCCACTCACCATGCATTTCTCAGGCCCGACCGTCCTTTTTTTGCCGCCGCCTCTACATTCCTGGACGTATTTTACCCTCACAGATATATTGTACTCCAATAAATTTGGTATCAATGGCTTCATAAAGACTTGTACTAGAACATGCGCAAATAAAAATAGAGGAAAATAAATAATACAAACTCGTTTCAAGTCTCCGTATAGAGTATTGTAGACAATAAATCCTGAATACCAACTCTTCCCTTTTGTGGTCCAACTTTTTTAGCCAAATATATATTTCGAAGCGGAATTTAGTGAGGATTCTTATGGTATCCTCAAAATCCTCATATGCCTTTTAGTTCCCGAGTTACACCAAGAAAACTGTATTTTTTTCGAGGTGACCGACCCCTCCTCCCTCCACTCCTCCTCCCTCCTCCTCATCTACGTTCCTTAGAAAGGTTGCCATATGTTACCATTAAGAAACTTATCCTAACAAATGACACTCCTAAATTTGATGCACTTTCACCAAAAACTTAATTTTTAATCAATTTTTTTAACTTATATGACACATTTCACGTCATTGTGCGCCAGGACCTTTTTTACCCTTGATGACGCGAAACGTGTCATTGTGCACGAGAGGGCTAATGTGTCTCAGATCCTAAAAAATAATGACAAAAATAATTCTAAATGTTATTTTATACAGAATAAAAGTAATTTTACTAACAAATAGCAATGATAAAAATATAAATAATATAGTATAGTAATATAAATATAAATAATATAGTAATAATATAGTGATGAAAATATAAAGATTGTATACTAGAGCACAAACGTAAGCAGACATGAGCATGCGGGTGCTACATCTGCGAGTGTACAATGCGAACTGAAGGCATTGTCACACTGGGCGTTTTTTTCCAACTGTTGGAGCTAGGAGCAACCACAGTTGCCCGTATGCCCAACCAGGAGTGAGTTGTTGGTTTGGGTAAACACTCCTGTCCTCTCGTCTTTGAAGCCATGATCATACCCACAACTGCTTCTTCCTTCCATTCAACTGTAGCAACAAATCTATAATTTGAGTAAGAGCAGCACAAGCAACAAAAGCCCTTACTTTTGCAAACAGTGCCATGTGGATACAGGACGACTGGTTTGTTTACGTTGTGGATACGGGCAACTGACCATAGCTGGGCGTTATCGCGATAAGTTATCGCGATACTTTATCGCTGATAACAAAATCAGGTTATCGGCCATTCGCTACTTGTTTAAATATATATTGGTATCTTCGTTACTTTTGTAATCAAATCAGCGATAATCGCTACTTTTTTCCGCCTCTCAGAAAAAATAAAAACGTTGTCTCCTCCCTACTGCGCATGCGTGGCCCGGGCGCCCGGTGTTGTATGAAAAAACGTCAGGGTATGAAATATCTTCGGTGAAGAGATTTCATACTTTGATCATCAACATTAAAACACTAGGTTATTTTTTATGTTAGACTCAAAAATCAATATACCAAAGAGAAAAATCATTTAACTTTGACCAAAAAATGATTATTCACTGCCTCAAATTTGATGTTCCATATTCGTTTGTGAGCATGCCATGGTATTGAAGGCATCCGGTGTTGTGTTATTTGGTGTCCATTCGTCAAAAGCTGGCGCTTTTGTTTATAGAAGATGGTGCCACTATAAACACCTGCCTGCGCCAATACGGGCTGGGGCCGACTACCATCCAGGCCCCTCAAGCAAGCCTATACCGGCCCCATAGGCGTAAAAAAAAAAAAAAAAAAAAAAAAAACCTGGTCTCGTGAACTGCGCATGTTCAGACCAGTAAGCGTAGCCCTGTACAGTCTCACAAAGCTTTTTAACACATTAAGAGTTGCTGGAAGGCTGAATCAGACAAACAGTAGCACCATCCTTGCTGTTTCTTGAACGACGCTCTATACATATAAATACAACTCGTACAGAGCGTCATTCTAGAAACAGCGGGGATGGTGGTAGTGGTATTGTATGTCTGATTCAGCCTTCCAGCAATTCTTAATTACGGTTAAAAAGCTTTGTGAGACTGTACAGGTCTACGCTTGCTGGTCTGAGGATGCTCAGTTCACGAGAGACCAGTGTTTGTAAACAAAACCGGCATCTTTTGACGATGGGGACGCCAAATAACACAACACCGGTTCAGGCGTTTCTAGTATTACCGTCCATAGGTATGTGTCAACGTGTGGTTTTCAGGTTTTATAAGTTTTCTAAAATACAGATAATGAAAATTTGAATTCATCTATGTTTTTTATTTGAAATATCAATTTAGTATCGTTTTCGCCTATCGGACTTATCGCTAGCTAGTATTGGAATTGTGGATTTATATTGGGTATCGGTTATCGCCTATATTTGTGTCACCAGTCAACGAATATCGGTTATCACCGATAAGGTTTTCCATTATCAGTTATTGGTTATCGGGAATGAGGTTTTCTGTTATCGTGCCCAGCTATGCAACTGACCTTTGTCGTGTGTGACGCACACCCAGAAAATTTGGAGGTTGGAGGAAAAATTTTTGGTCCAGTGTGACACCAGCTTTAGACCCCATTCCCATTGTTTTCCACTTTGAGGGCTCTCACCTTGTGGCAAACAAAGGGAACCCACGCTTGTGTTTTCAACATGTACAGTGGAATCTAAGGCTCTTCGTCTCGTCAGCTCTCCTCCTCTTACTGATAGTCTTCTACCTCTTAAATTCTGCCGCCATGTTGGTTCTCTTTCTATCTTCTATTGATGTTTTCATGCTGACTGCTCTTCTGAACTTGCTAACTGCATGGCTCCCCCCTTCCCGCAGCCCCGCTGCACTCGACTGTCCACTCTTGCCAATCCCTATACTCATAGCTGGGCGTTATTGCGATAAGTTATCATGATACTTTATCGTTGATGACAAAATCGGGTTATCGGCCATCCGCCTCTTATTTATATATATATCTATCTATATATATATATATATATATATATATATATATATATATATATATATATATATATATATATCGGTATCTTCGTTACTTTTGTAACCAAACTAGCGATAATTGCTACTTTTTTCCACCTCTCAGAAAAAAAACGTTGTCTCCTTCCTACTGCGCATGCATGGCCCGGGTGCCCTGTGTTGTATGAAAAAACTTCGGGGTATGAAATATCGTCGGTGAAGAGATTTCATACTTAGATCATCAACATTAAAACACTAGGTTATTTTTTGTTAGACTCAAAAATCACTATATCAAAGAGAAAAATCATTTAACTTTGCCCCCCAAAAATGTTTATTCACTGCCTGAACTTTGTGATCCCGTTGTAAAGAACGCAAACAGAAACCAGCGGCTTGTGTTATCACGTGGCAGCGTGGCTCGTGGCCTCTCAGCTGTGTCTCGAGTGACGTAGTGAGTGCCAGTGTTCCGGTTCCCAGTGCTTCAGTGCTTCTTTACTGAAGTGACTTAAACTGCTAATGGTGATAAGTAAGAATAACTGAATAAGTAGTGATGGGCCAGGTCACGAGATACCAGTTTTTGTAAACAAAAACGCCAGCTTTTGACGTTGGGGACGCCAAATAACACAACACCGGTTCAGGTGTTTCTTGTATTACCGTCCCTATGTATGCGTCAGCGTGTGGTTTTCAGGTTTTGTAAGTTTTCTTAAATACAGATAATGAAAATTTGAATTCATCTATGATTTTTATTTGAAATATCAATACAGTATTGTTTTTGCCTATCGGACTTATCGCTAGCTAGTATTGGAATTGTGGATTTATATCGGGTATCGGTTATCGGTTATATTTGTGTCTCCAGTTAATGAATATCGGTTATCACCGATAAGGTTTT
Organism: Eriocheir sinensis; assembly: GCF_024679095.1. Lineage (NCBI taxonomy): Eukaryota > Metazoa > Arthropoda > Malacostraca > Decapoda > Varunidae > Eriocheir > Eriocheir sinensis. The sequence goes on along the minus strand of NC_066534.1, from coordinate 5,313,921 downwards.
CCATTATCAGTTATTGGGTATCGAGAATAAGGTTTTCTGTTATCGTGCCCAGCTATGACAATAATAATAAATAATAATAATAATAATAATAATAATATTAATAATATTAATAATAATAATAATTATAATAATAATGATAAAAAATAACCCTAATAAAGAAAAAACCAATGACTAAATAATCAGTATAGTGTAGTGTACATGACTGATATGAGGAGGCAAAGTCTTGACTGGGTGCACACACTTGAACACATGTTGAGGAGTCGGGGTAGTGGTAGGATGAAAAATACTTTATTTCATCACTTCACTGTAATGAATCAAAGACATCTAGGAACTACATAGTGGTGTTTTTATAATGCAGAAACAGGATTTGAGTAAACAATGATGTGTTTCATATTTGTACTGCTGTTACCTGTTTATATGTGTCTGTTTGCAGTAATTTGTGTGTACTTTGTTAATGGTAGTTAGACTTGCACTGTTGCCCTCGCTCTCCAGGCTGGAGTCACAGTTACTTTACTTCACACAAGTTGATTGGAAGTTAGTGAGGTGACAAAAGGCCTTACCATAAGTTGTTTCTTGGAAGTGATGCAGACTGTCCGAACGTATTTCTGTCACTTTTGTCTTTTCTCTCTCTCTTTAGGTATTCAAACGTAGTGTAAGTTTATAACTATATTATACAGGCTTACACATACTTACAGTCTGAGTGAGTGTGAGGAGTCACCTTAAAGGCCAACACCTCGGAGGCTACATGTCTCACCTCCGGACCCTTTCTAGCTAGTTCTGACGTCCTCTGTTCTGAGTTCTCTCTCTCAAGGGTGACAGCTTTCTGGTCAGCTGGTGTCCACCTCAGCAAATTCCTGCAGCTGTCGCCACTTTTCACAACAACCATAGTCTAAACAAGGTGGTGCCACATCGAGCTATGTGTGTACACATACATTTGTCACATTTCTATCTACATGATCCTATATACATCAGTGCCTTACACTGCTTCAGTAGTTTTTATATAATTTGAAGTAGAAATCACATCAGATTGAACAAAAATGCCCTGAAGTTGTATGTGGCAAGCCTCAGACTCACCTGGACTGTAGGTGTTAAACCCAGTTAAGTTCTGAAGGTTAACAAGGGCTGATCAGGGCAACATGGGCAACATCACACACCTGTGCTCATCTGACCCATTGGGAGCACAACTCCCCACAGGTGGGAGGGTGAGCTTAATGGTGGAGTGGATCAGCTGTGTACAATAAAAATAGTATCCCACACAACATATCCCCTAACAGTATTCCCACAGAAGCTGTTATAAATGACCCTTTACTTGAACAAAACATTTGGCAAGAAGATGCAGGAGAGGTAACACTGGCCACACTCATCTTACTACAGACTCTTCTTGTATACAAACATTGGGGACCCCTTCCCTCTCCCTTGTGCAACCCCCCCCTGAACCCTCTTCCAGGCATTTGGCTTACAGCCCATCTTGTAACCTGTCATCCTAGCTGCACAATGTCATGCAACACTGCATGGCTGACTAGTCAACTGATTGCAGGCACTTAGGTTTAGGTACTGGATATAGCAGGACAGCCCACTTGGTCTTCCCAGCCAATGGGAATGTTTTTGTTACTTTTGCAGCTTTGGTCATTAGTTATGAAACTTAGGAGTGTTTTTTCCTATTCCTAGACTTGAAATCACTAGCAAGAAAAAATCTAGTCATTGAGTCCCACTTTATGTTACTAGACAGAAGTGAAAGAGTTTGATGAGGCAGGGTACTACGGTAGTGGAAAACATTTTTTTTTAAAGGATGATAGGAGGAACTTTAGTATCACAGCTCCTGCTTAGAGAAAGAGAACTTTGATGATGTAAACTCTTCCACAGAGGTAAGCCAGCAACTGTGGTGTCTGGAGGAGTCACGAGCACTGCTGCAAGTTTATCCTGATGTTTTGGAGTCTCACGTGAACCAGTGTCTGAGTCATCAACCGAGTGACCTTTGGCTACAGGTAGCAAAGGTGTATTCTACCACTGGATACCCAAAGCGAGATATTCCTGAGGTAAGCCAAAGATTCTGTCCACAAAGATGAGGATGGTTAGATGGATATATTGTGCATCCCTGAATGATGAGCCTAAAGGGATATGAATTTTTAATGAGGACCTGAGAGGTGGAATGGGTCTTGATTGCATTAGTATGAAGATGAAAAGATGAAGTAGATTGAGGGGGTTTGGGCATGTGGAGAAGAAGGATGAGGATGAACGGATGAGGAGGGTGAGGAAGGCAATAGTTGAGGGTAGAGTTTGCAGAGGTAGACAAAAGATAATGATGAAGTAGTACAGAATGCACTACATATTCTCCACTAAAAAGCCATGGTGACATCACCCCCAACTCCCCTGTCTCAAACCCACACCAACACAAAAACTTTGACTCATCTCACCATTCATGTGCACAGAGGCACTTGTATCTTTATAGAAGGAATTGATCCCCTCCAGCAAATGCCCTCCCATATTATATATCCTTAGAACATCCCATAAAGCCTTCCTGTCAACCCTGTCATATGCCTCCTCTAGGTCCATGAAAGCAGCAAACAGCTTCCTATCCTTCTCAAGGTAATTTTGAACTCGCATTTTCAGTGCAAATATTTGATCTGCACAACCCCTCCCTTTCCTAAAATCCCCTTGTTCATCATCATCTCTTTTTTTCATTTATTTTCTTCATCCTTTCATTTAAAACCCTTCCATACACTTTTCATTGCCTCCTCTGTCTCACCCCTTTTTCATTTATTTTCTTCATCCTTTCATTTAAAACCCTTCCATACACTTTTCATTGCCTCCTCTGTCTCACTCCTTTCCACCTCCTCCCCTTGTGGATCTGGCTGCCCTACATTGATCTTTATTCCTACACTTGTCACTTATGCTCTCCCTCCCACACTCTCATTCATTACAGTTTCAAAGTTCTGCTTCCATACCTCCTTAATCTCCTCATTCCTTTTCACAAGTACCCCATCTCTCTTTATGCTACAAATGTCACTCTTTCCTTCCCCCACTTCTCTTTTTACTTCTCTCTGGCACTTTGCTGATATTTTCCTATAAAAACCCTCATCCACTCCACTTTCCCTAACCAGCCTCCCTACCTACATCTTACTCTCCCTGTACTATATCTCCCGTCTCCCTCTCACCTCCACCGTCACATTTCTCTGTAACCTTTTCACATAGTTCCTTCTTTTCTCCTCAAGACATTAGAAACAGTAGAGACTGTGAAATTTTGCAAGATGACCTGAACAAGATTTGGAAAGGAAGTATTAAATGGGAGATGGAATTCAATGTGAAGAAAAGTCATGTAATGGAAATGGGAAAGAGTGAAGGGAGACCAAAATGGACGTATAAAATGGGAGATGGAGAAATATTAAAGAAAGTTCAAGAAGAGAGAGATCTGGGAGTGACAATACAAGATAATCTACACCTTAAGAGTCATGTAAATAGGATATTCGGTGATACATATAAAATGGTGAGAAATATAGGATTAGCATTCCACTTCATGGATAAGGATATGATGAAAAAGTTAATAACCACTTTGATTAGACCAAAATTGGAATATGCTGAGGCGGTGTGGTCTCCCCATAAGAAGAAACACATAAAAAACTAGAAAGAATACAAAGGATGGCAACAAAAATGGTTCCAGAACTGGAGGGATTGACATACGAAGAAAGATTAAAGGAAATGGACCTACCAACACTGGAACAAAGAAGAGAAAGGGGAGACCTAATACAAATTTATAAATTATTGAGCAAAATGGAAGAAGTAGATAATGAGGAGTTACTACTAAAAGAAGGAATAAACACCAGGAACACAAGAGGACATTGTAAAAAATTGAGGAAAGGAAGATGCTTGAGAGACATAAAGAAATATAGCTTCCTGCAAAGAAATATAGAGGTTTGGAACAGACTAAGTGAGGATGTTGTATCAGCGAAGAGTGCAGAACTTTAAGGAAAAGTTGGACAAATACAGATACGGAGGCGGGACCACACGAGCGTAAGCCCAGGCCCTGTAAAACTACAACTAAGTAAACACAACTAGGTAAATACACACACACACACACACACACACACACAGATAGGGGAAATGAGAAGGGTGTGGGGAGGGAGGGGCAGAAGGAAGAGTCGGGTTGTTTACGTTGTGAATACGGACAGCCGACCTTGGCCGTGTGTGACACACACCCGGAAAAGTTGGAGCTGCCGGTTGCCCATATTGCCAACGCGGTTGGAGGAAAAAGGCCCAGTGTGACACCAGCAGCTTAAAGGCGCAGTCACAAGCCAGCTTCTCGGGAATTTTCCACCGAAATTATCTCCTCAAGTTTGGTCACACAGAGGACTGTTGCATGCTGGGATATATCAGCTGAAAAGCAAAACAAACAATGGATCCAGACTTTGCAGTTTGGTTTGTGGTGTTTGCTGAAGAAAAAGAAAAAAAGTGAAAAGAAAGCATGTGTTGGTTTGTGAGTGGTTAGCTCGGAGACACAGGGAGAGTGTGTTACAGCTTGCTACCGTTAAATGCTACAAGAACATACATAACAGTGAGGACCCAGACACGATGAGGCAGTGGCTATGCTTGGACAAGTCTCAAGTCCAAGACCTGTTCAACCTGATTACTCCAGGCTTATCTAGTTTCATGGAACTCATTGTGGTACTGGAATAAACATGTGGATAGCTACTGAACCGATCAGCTGATATGCTCTTCTTGTGACCACAACTTACCAACCTTTAGAGAAAACAACCGACATGCTGGTGACTGAGTTTCTGACTAGAATTTTGATGAGTTTCCTGTGAAATGCAGCCAATTTTGAATCTCTGTTCAAAATTCTGGAGAAACTAGCGGTTGGGTGACCGTGTTCACACGTGCTGGGGTGAGATTCACAGAAATGCGTGCTAATGGCCCGCGGTAAAAGCTACGGACTAATGACTTAACTATCAATGTTGACTTCAGATTCACAAAGCTTTCGTTTCATCATACAGTTGAGTCGCGTATGGCGTGGTTAATTGGCTCTGAGCAACGGTCGCGCCATAGGAAACCGCGTTGTAAGAATAACTAAACCTATGGAGAAAATACAATTTGGTTCTGGCTCTTGCCATTTTGCTCCACCCACACCCTTTTTTTTTATTTTTCTCGTTTGTTCTAGCGCGAGTGCACCGGTAGACATTATCTGCCTTTTGATGTGTTTCAGTCTGACCCCATGCTCACCACCTTATCCACTCGGCCACCGCCAACACCCACTTTTTCACTCAGTACGTATGGGGAAAATACAATTTGGTACTGGCTAGCCACCATTTTATCCCACCTGCACTCACATACGTGGGCGAACGTCGCCCGTGGGTTTCCCAGCAGGCTTGCAAGCCATTGTGCAGTGTGTGTGTGTGTGTGTGTGTGTGTGTGTGTGTGTGTTTACCTAGTTGTATTTACCTAGTTGTGACGTACGGGAAAAGAGCTACGCCTGCAAACCATTTATATTTTCTCATTAATTATTCATTTTGTATTTTACAAACATATGTGCTACCAACTACACATCAGTCTGAATGGGCACTGTGATTAAAAATGAAAAGAGAAACGTTTGTAGTTTTTTATCAAGTAAAGCCTAAAGATGGATGCAGTTTAATATTCCCTTCTGTAATATTTTGTTTGCTAACATATTGTAAATTGTGTCCCACAGATTGCAGTTCATATTGGGTTGCTACGACAAGGTTATGCTCAAAACAATAAATTTCCATTCAGTGAAGAGATGAAAAAGGTCAAAGAGACAGAGGAGGCTGTTTGTTATAGTCCTGATGTGTCCAAATACACAGGAGGTAAGCATGTGTGTGTGTGTATTTACCTGTTTGCCTATTTGCAGTATACAGGGTCTGAGCTCAAGCTCAGACAGTCCTGTCTCCCAATCTATATTTGTCCAACTTTTCCTTCATTTTATGGACACTGCCCACTTCAAAAATGTATTTGTTTAGTCCATTCCATGTAGCCACACTCCTGTATGGGAAACTGAACTTCTTTAGGTCCTTCAAACAAGTCACCTTTCTCAATTTATTGCTGTGTCCTCTTAGTTGCCTCCTCCCTTCCATCTCGATTAAATCATTTCTTTCCAACAAGTTCATTGCACTTGTATTCCTGTACAGTGCTATCAGGTCTCCTTTTTCTCTTCTTTCTTCCAGTGTTGGAAAGCCCAGTTCCTCTAATCTAGTCTTGTAAGGCATGTTTGATAGTTCTAGTACCCTCTTAGTTGCAATCGTTTGGATCCTTTCGAGTTTCCTTACATCCTTTTTCCTGCTTGGTGACCAGACAACCGCTGCATACTCTAACCCATCTAAGTAGTGAAATGCCAATCTAATATTTTGCAGCAAACTATATGTTTTCCGAATATCTATTTATGTGGTGCTCAGTTGTCAGTGTATCTTGTGTTAAGATTCTTAACTTTTTCTTCCTTCACTGGGTCGATGATTGTCCTTCCCATCCTATACACTCCACATGGTCTATTTTTACTTTTTCCCATTTTCATTGTGTGACATTTCTTCGTTAAACTCCATTTGCCATTCTATACTCCATTCATGTGTCTTATTCAAATCTTCCTGCAGCTTATTACAATCATCATCTCTTATTTTTCCAAGCAGTTTGGTGTCATCTGCAAACATATTCATATATCTCTTTACTTTTTCTGGTATATCATTTATATATATTAAAAACATTATTGGCACTAACACTGATCCCTGTAGCATTCCACTTGAGACTTTTCTCCAGTCCAATTTTTCATCTTTTAACATGGTCCTCATTTCTCTGTTTGTCAGGTAATTTTTCATCCATTCTTTCATTTTTCTCCCCAATCCTCCTATATTTTCAAATTTCCACAGCAGTTTCTTATGTGGAACTTTATCAGATGCCTTTTTTAGGTCCAAAAATATACAGTCCGCCCATCCGTCTCTCTCCAGCACTACAGTGATCTGTCGTCTATCGTGGGGGTTCAGTTCCAGAAACCCCCGCGATAGGTGAAAATCCGTGAAGTACTGACCTTATATTTATATTATTATTTATATATATTTTAACCCTTTCATTGCTAAATGCTCGCAGCGAGCGTTAGGCGCATTTGCTGGTGGTGCTAAACGCTCGCTGCGAGCTCCAGCCACGCTCAAATCTCCCGCGTATGGGAGTGTTCCAACACTCTCACAACACAGGATTGCCAATTGAGTGGGTTCTCCACTAAATTTGGTGGAAAATCATATCAGCCCAGCGCTGATAATCTACGGACGAGTAACTGGTGGATGTTCTTGTCCACTTTAGCGGCATTTTGCATTGCTTCACCTATCACCTTACTGATTCTTTGACCAAATAGTTGTAAATATTGCAGTTGGCAATACAACCTTGCCAGAATCTCAAGGATAGATGTCCGCAGTTGCCTCGAAATGGCTGATCATCACGCACACACTGACGTAAGTGTTCACATTCAACACTCCCTGAACGTACATGTACGTTCGGAGGAGAGATCTGGGCCTCCTCTTCCCAATGGTGTTTTTGTTTTTTAGCTGTGATGAATATAGTTTTTGAGATACAGAGGTTAAAAGAGACCCCCCATTTGGCTGCCCGACTGCGCCTGAGGGGATACTCGCGTCTCGCATCACGCGCAATGAAAGTGTAAAGGCTTTATAAACCCTCCCCACACTCTTACAAACCTTTCACACACTCTTATTGACCTTTCCCACACTCTTATAAACACTTCCCATACAGGAGGTCCTCGGGTTACAACTGTCTCGACCTAAGACGTTTCGTCATTATGACGGGTCCCCATAAATGATTCTATAATTCTTGTTTCGACTTCCGACATTTGCTTCGGAAATAAGAACTTCGCGCAGGAACTGGTTTGTTGAGCGGGGCAGAAGAATACTCAGAGACAGGACAGTATAAGTGTAGCTCATTTTCTTTATATCACAACTAGGTAAATAGGGAAGGTGAAAGGGAGGACAGGGACAGAGTGATAAGAAAATACAGATAGAGGATGTAAGAAGGGAGAACAACGAAAAGGAGTGGAGGAAATGGAGAGATAGAGAAAATGAAAACAAGGAGAAGGGTGTAGGGACAACCTGACACTCACTTCTGCCCCTCCCTCCCCACACCCTTCCCATTTTCCCTTCTCTCTGAGTGTATTTACCTAGTTTTTACCTAGTTGTAGTTTTACAGGGCCTGGGCTTACGCTCGTGTGGTCCCGTCTCCGTATCTGTATTTGTCCAACTTTTCCTTAAAGCTTTGCACATACTTGGTCGATACTACATCCTCACTTAGTCTGTTCCAAACCTCTATATTTCTTTGCGGGAAGCTATATTTCTTTATGTTTCTACAGCATCTTCCCTTCCTCAATTTTTTACTGTGTCCTCTTGTGCTCCTGGTGTTTATTCCTTTTCTTAGTAGCAACTCCTCATTGTCTACTTCTGCCATTTTACTCAATAATTTATAAATTTGTATTAGGTCTCCCCATTCTCTTCTTTGTTCCAGTGTTGGTAAGTCCATTTCCTTTAATCTTTGTTCATATGTCAATATTTCTCACCATTCTATACGTATCACCGAATATCCTATTAACATGACTCTCAGGCTGTAGATTATCTTGTATTGTCACTCTCAGATCTCTGTCTTCTTGAACTTTTTTTAATATTTCTCCATCTCCCATTTCATATGTCCATTTTGGTCTCCCTGCACTCCTTCCCATTTCCATTACATGACATTTCTTCACATTGAATTGAAGTGTGTGTGTGTGTGTGTGTGTGTGTGTGTATTTACCTAGTTGTATTTACCTAGTTGTGAAATACAGGAAAAGAGTCGTACTAGGCTCGTGCTCTCCCATTTCCATTAAGCTTATTATCAAGTTTGGCTTTAAATTCATGAATCGTTTTTGCACACACAGTCTCCTTGTCAACTCTGTTCCATGTTGTTATGCTTCTGTATGGAAAACTGTATTTCTTGATGTCTCTCCTACAGTCGCTTTTCTTCAATTTCTTACCATTGCCTCTTGTCGCACTTCTGTCACGTACCACTAGGTCTTCCCTGTCCTATTTCTCCAATCCCTCTTTTATCCTGTACAATGCTATTAGGTCCCCTCTCTCTCTTCTTCTCTCCAGTGTTATTAGTCCCAATTTCTCCAGTCTTTCTTCATAAGTATGTTCTCTTAGAGTTTCCAGTAATTTAGTCGCTGCTCTTTGTATTCTTTCCAACTTTCTAATTTCTTTCTTTAATCTAGGTGACCACACTAATGCTGCATATTCCAGTCTTGGACGTATCATCGATGTTATTAGTTTCTTCACCATTTCTTCATCTAAATATGTAAATGCTGGTTTTATGTTTCTAAGAAGATTGTATGTTTCCCCAGTTATCTGGTCTATATGTTTTCCAAAGGATAACTTGTCTGTGATGATCACTCCCAGATCTTTTTCTTCAGTTTTTTCATGATTCTTTCATTACTCAGAGAGTAGTTAACCAATATTCGTCTAGTGCTCTTACCAAACTCCATCACGCTACACTTCTCTGTATTGAATGTCATTTCCCATTTGCGTGACCATTCGCTTATTCTATCGAGATCTTGGCTCAGGGCTACACAGTCTTCTTCATTAGCCACCCTCTTCATTATTTTAGCATCATCAGCAAACATATTCATTTAGCTTGTCACCCCTTCTGTCATGTCATTAATATATATTACAAACATAATCGGAGCCAACACCGATCCTTGGGGGACTCCACTAGTCACTTCCATCCAGCTTGATTTATTATTCCTAATTACTGTTCTCATTTCTCTCTTCGTTAAAAAGTCTATAATCCAATCCAATATTGAACCACCCAGACCTCCAACATGATTTTAAGTTTCCATATTAATCGCTTGTGTGGTACTTAATCAAACACCTTCTTTAAGTCCAGGTACACACAATGTGCCCAACCGTCCCTTTCCTGTATTATATCAATTACTCTTGAATAGAAGCTGATCAGATTAGTTACACAAGACCGTCCTCCTCTGAATCCGAATTGGCCATTTGTTAATATACTGTTTTCTTCTAAATACTCCACCCATCTGTTTTTTATAATTTTCTCACACATCTTTGCTACTATACTTGTTAATGACCCTGGCCTATAGTTCAATGGGTCTTCCTTACTTCCTCCTTTATGTATTGGGACGACGTTAGCCCTCTTCCAGTCTCTCGGTACCTTCCCTTGTGCTAGTGAGACATTAATCAAGTTGCTCAACTTTTCAGCTATTTGCTGGTTACACTCTTTTAGCACCCAATTTGATATACCATCCGGTCCTGCTGATTTCCTCGCATCCAATTCTTCCAATAATTTTCTAACTTCATCTGCTGATGTTTCTATTCTCTCCAGACCCACTCTAATCCCCGGCACTGCATCTACACCTTCAAACTCACTCTCCCTTGTGAACACTGTTTGGAAACAATTATTCAGGGTTCACAAGGGAGAGGGAGTTTGAAGGTGTAGATGCAATGCCGGGGAATAGAGTGGGTCTGGAGAGAATACAAACATCAGCAGGTGTGTGTGTGTGTGTGTGTGTGTGTGTGTATTTTTCATTTTTTTACGTTTTTGTCTATGCTGGTAGGTGCTGGTAGGCTTTCTTCATGGGACTTTGTGATCAGCTCTAGCTTATAATGGTGCAGGCAAGTGTTTATAGGGGTTCCCATCTTGCCATCTTGCTCTGCTCATTCTTCCCCCCTCCAATGCTCATCTTTGATCCTCTTTTTAGAGAGAATATAGAGTCCAGGTTGATCGATAGCCTTCAGGACAGCATGTGGGTAGTCTTAGGCCACTTGGTGATGACTAAAAACTCGCCAGCTTGTTTGTGTTGTAGCAGCAGGCGGGACGCGAACCTGTGTCTTCCTGGATGCTGCACCCTCACGCTGACCACTCATCCACTGCCTCCCCATATACTCATATACTTCTGCCTTACCTTTTTTAGTTTTTACTGCATCTTTCTAGACTCTACTTTTGTCTTTCAGAGGTGGAGATTACCTACTGGAGTCATGAAGCTGTTAATCTTCTCTTAGACCTGTATATCAAACACCAATCAGCAACAGCTTCTCATGCTAACAGAAATGAAGTTTTTGTTAAAATCAATGAGTCACTGCAAAACCTTGGATACAAGTAAGTTTTTGTCTGTACTTTATGCAATGATATTCTCATAAAAGCATGTGCAGTCTGTCCTCCACCAACATTCTTTTTGCATCAGCAGTTTTCACCATGAGGGTACATACCCCTGAAAATATCTAAAAACATATCATGGATATCTGGGTCAAATGTGGCATTCTGATAGACAGGCAGCTGCACTATCATTATTTATCCATTCTCCCTGCCCTTGCATGTGCTGTCAGTCCCCATGTGAATAGAGGGCCTTAACATGTAGGGTTTGGGTGCCAGTGGGACCTCCCCTCAACTTCATGAAAATTTTCACTTTGTAATCAGTATGGCTAACACTGTCACTCCCCACCCTCCCACACCTTGAACAAGCAGTACCATAGCAGTGCTGTAAATGCCATACCACTCAAAGCTCTGTGAGAAAGGCTGACTAAGAGACAAAACTTCACAGTTGATGTAATATTGCATATCCAATATGCAGTGTATAATAAGACTCCTCTGATTTAAAATTTTAGATAGGTTGGCACTGTAAAATATTTTATTAAAAAATCAGTGAAATCTTTTTAACCCTTAAACGATCGGTATTGTTTTCACCGAATGGTACGTGGATACGGGAAAAACAGCTGCTATTTTTTTGTTGTTAACTCACATTGTATGAAGTGTCTTAACTCACTGAACACAGCGGTGAAATCCAAATTGCGATACGATGTGTAATAGCCACGCTAGCAGGTGTGAGCTGCCACCACCAAACACTACTGCGGGAAGCTTTGGGCGGACCTCCGCCAAGGACGGACAACATGTCAACACAGGCTGGCCACGGTGGCAGCATGCTTCACACTTCCTCTCACAACTGAATGTTAATAATATGAATTGTTCTTTACACAGAAATAATTTTGACAACATCTACTGTACTCACTTACTTTCAGTCCTCCTCAGAGCTGACTGTTTCAGTCGGGGGAACACATACCCCATGCGTAGCCTTCTTACCCTGCACTGTTGTCATGGAAGCACTTGCTGAGCTAGAGTGCAGTACAGATAGTGAAATAACATCATCACTCTCTAAGTCACTCTCACTACTACTGTCACTACTCACAGTGTTTTCATCACTGTTATCATTGTACTCAGAATAATTTTCACTATCCTGTCCTTTCCTCCTGATGCGTCACTGTGTTTCCCTGTGTTTTCTTATCTTAGGGTTCTAGGGCTGCTTGGTGAGGACTTATCTTATTTCAAATCCATGTGGGTCAGATATGCTGCCAGACAGCTTGGCAAATCACAGAACCTGCCAAATTTGATCTAAACATTCAAATTAGTGGCGTGAAAGAGTCTGGTTAAATAAACGATGCCGTCTGTGCAGACCAAAATGTGTTTGATTAAATAAATGATGGCTGTCGTTTAAGGGTTAAGATGGGACAGTTGGGTGGAGGTCTAACTGACAACCAAATTGCCAGTTTATGGGACTGCCCTACCCTGCCATCTCAAACATATTGTAATGCCACCTGCCCTCTTCCAAGCGGCTGCACTTCACCTGGGCAGGCAGTGTTACACATCCACAAACTGGCGTAGGCCATAAAAAACACACCAGAACAGTGTGGCAGAGACAGCAACACTGCAGCACATCTCCCACACTCCAGACAGGGCAGGCAGGCAGATGAAAGGACACTTAAAGGCCAGAGGCTCGGTTTTCTCACTTTAATCACACCACAATGTAGACGATAGGTTCACATGCACACCTTCAGGTGGAGTAACACGACACAAACTCCTCACTCAGACACAGTCATATGACACTTGTCACTTGACACTACACGGGCACAGGCGCAGCACACACTTCACTTGTACAAGGCATGAACACAGGCACACAAGCACACCCTTCACCTGTAGAATCCTGGGCACTAGACTTCACTGTACAATCTTGGGCACTAGATTCCATTGTACAATCCTGGGGCACTAGCACTTCACTTCACTTGCTTAGTCCAACACAGGTCGTGGCTTTTCTTCGGTGGGTTGGGAGAGTGACTGAGGGCTCACAGTTGCACGCCCCTCCTTATATGTGCCTCCCCTTAAATATGATTGCGCAATGTTGTGCAAGCGTTGCCTGAGTCAAGCAAGCTACTCTGTCACACCAGTTATACCAGCTTCTTGAACACTACACACAAACACACAAATAACACACACACGAACAAACACATGCACATTCGTAACAATATTATACTATATACACCTGTACCCCTATATTCACATGATCACTATTCATGGATTTGCACATTTGTGTATTTTCCTTCAGTTGCACAAAAGCATTCGTAAAGGAATTTTTGCGGCAGCACTCCAAACATTCACGGTTCATGGATGATTCAACTGTTCGTAAGCAAAAAGACGATGTATACATAAATAAAGCAGCATAAAGTATCAAAAATAGTATCATTCATCAGCTATATGTACTATAAACTATGCTATATTTATGTAAACTTCTTACAGATATGTAGTCATTGAAATCTCATTATAGAGTTAGGTATTCACCAAGACGTCTCCACCATTTTCTTTTTCAACCTCAGATGTTATGCTTATCATACCATGTGAATTATTTACCAATAAATACCATTTTCTATAATAATCAGGCAATATATAATATGAGACGGGTGATGAAAAATTATAATTATTAGCAGCTGTTCAGCTGATAACCATAAACAGACGATGTGTTGGCACGATGGTAGGGCCTTGTTTACATGGGGCAAAAAGGGAGGCAAGTCAAGTGTGCAAATAACTTGCTAAAAGTTACTGGCCATGTGTAAAGAGGTAAATTGCCAGCTACTTGCCACTTACTTGGCGTGTGTGAACATGTATGTACTATCGACTCCATTGGCCTCAAGAACACCAAACTTGAGCTGTCACTCACAGAGACAAGATATGGCAGCATTGCTCTTCTCCCCAAGGTCCCCTTGGGCCGCTGACTGTCAAGCATCTCTAAATAGTTTCCAGGTGTGAGAGAGAGAGAGAGAGAGAGAGAGAGAGAGAGAGAGAGAGAGAGAGAGAGAGAGAGAGAGAGAGAGAGAATCAATCAATCACACACACACACACACACACACACACACACGTGCATTTGGACCTGAAGAAAGCTTTTGACAAAGTTCCACATACAAGACTACTATGGAAGCTGGAAATTAGAGAAAGATTGAAAGGGAAAGTAAAGAACTGGATGGAAAGCTACTTAAGGGGGAGACAGATGAGAACAGTGGTAAAGGACATGAAATTGGAATGGAGAAATGTAGATAGTGGAGTGCCTCAAGGATTGGTATTAGCACCAGTACTTTTCCTAGTATATATAAATGATATGCTGGAAAAAATAAGTAGTTACATGAGCCTGTTTCCAGATGATGCGAAATTGTAGAGACATATAAGAAACAGTAAAGACTGAAATTCTGCAAGAGGACCTAAATAAGATTTGGGACTTCAGTATGAAATAAGAGATGGAGTTCAGTGTAAAGAAATGTCATGTAATGGAAATGGGAAAGAGTGAAGGGAGACCAAAATGGACATATAGAATGGGAGATGGAGAAATATTAAAAGTTCAAGAAGAGAGAGATCTGGGAGTGACAATACAAGATAATCAACAGTCTGAGTCATATAAATAGGATGTTCGGTGATCCGTATAGAATGGTAAGAAATATAGGAATAGCATTCCACTACATGGATAAGGATATGATGAAAAAGATGATAATCACTGTAATTAGACCAAAATTGGAATATGCGGAAACTGTGTGGTCTCCCCTTAAGAAGAAACACGTAAAAAACTAGAAAGAATACAAAGGATGGCAACGAAAATGGTTCCAGAACTGGAGGGATTGACATATGAAGAAAGATTAAAGGAAATGGACCTACCAACATTGGAACAAAGAAGAGAAAGGGGAGACCTAATACAGATTTATAAATTACGGAATAAAATGGAAGAAGTAGATAATAAGGAGTTGCTACTAAGAGAAGGAAGAAACACCAGCAACACACGAGGACACAGTAAAAAATTGAGGAATTGAAGATGCTTGAGAGACATAAAAAATATAGCATCCCACAAAAAAATATAGAGGTTTGGAACAGACTGAGTGAGGATGTAGTATTGGCAAAGAGTGTGCAAAACTAAGGAAAAGCTGGACAAATACAGATAAGGAGACGGGACCACATGAGCGTAAGCCCAGGCCCTGAAAAAATACAATTAGGTAAATACAACTAGGTAAACACACACACACACACACACACACACTCTCTCTCACAATGAAAAAAAAAAAAAAAAAATCAAAATAAATTCAAATTGATTAACTTAGAAAGAAAAAACAAGTAAGAACAAAATAAAGATATTAGTATTGATGCTTTGATAAATTTGTGTGTCTTTGCTCACTGTAGATGTAATTTTTAACAGCACTGTGTCTTAATTGGATATGGAAAGATTGCCAAAATTAGTTAGGGATAAGGTAAATTAATACTTAGAGCACTTGATGCCGACTAAATACCATCAATATTGAGATTCTATTGTATTTCTTTTAAGTGTAACTGGCTAAAGTAGTTGAAGGATAATTTGTTTTACAAGTGATTAATAGTGTATCTGTCTGTTTTCATTCACCAGATACAGTAAAGAGGAAGTACATGACCAGTTCAAGTTTCTTTTGACTCAGTATAACACAAGACAATTGAAACCGTGGATGCTTCCTCCTGTGGGCCGTCAGACCCACAATCCAGTTGGTGCACCTTACCTTGAGAAACTACAAAAAGTCTTACAGCTAAGGAGAGAGATGTCTTTAAGTTGGACCACAGGTAAGACCCAATAAGTTTTTAATTATGCCATCACTAATTACTTAGAAAGGGGAAGTTTGAGTCTGAGATTCATGAGAGTTATCTATTGGTATATGGGGCACATATTTCCCAAAGAGGGACTCATAAAAACCTCTTTTGTCCTATAAACCAAAGTTAAAAACATAACACCTGATCTCTGAACCCGTTTGCTAGAACCAACTTGCGATTCCAACTCCCAAACCGAGACAGATCACGCACGTTTGAATGCCCAAACAGTACCTCTTTCATTTTACTTTTACACTGCCTCAGGTGATGAACTAACAAGGCTGTACTCATTGCTAAATTCAACTGAATCTAGCAAGGAGCAGCTGGTGTAGTTATCGTAATTACAAACCTTCTTTTGAAAATATGTTGGGATCCAGTGAATTTGCCTTACCCAACGGTTATGTTTCTTACAAGACACTGAACTCCCCCAGGACAACTCCACAAAAAACAAGAATTTATTACCCTAACGGAGGATGCAGGCTTCCTTGCAAGTGCCTCCCAGAGTTACAACGATTATCCTAACAGGCCTGATAGTAAAACATATTTGTAATCACTGCTGGGGGGCACTTATCTTAGGAGATGGGTTTCAAAAGAAGTTGTCTCTTGAAGGCTCGTCCCAGAGGGTTTTGTGTTCCTCGAGCAAAGAATAAAACAGCACTGCCGAGAGTTAAAGGGGAGCTGCTAGCGCTGATGTGTTTACTGCTTGAGAGTTGATGAAGGAGTGAGAGAGATGCGGATTTGCTGACATCTCTCAGTCGACTGACGGGCTGATATGGCGGGCGCCACGGTGTGCCTCAGGAAGTTTATACTTTTCTCTGCAAGATGGCCGTGGTGTTCGCATCAGTTGCAGCCAATTATAGTCTCCTTGCATATTTATTTTATTTCAGCAAGGTCTATTACTTATTATTTTATGAAGGAAGCACTTCAATATTGTTATTCCTTTCATAGTTAATGTAGTTAGTTATTTAGGCAGTGGTTAATCTGATCTGTCTCGATATGGGAGCTGAAGTCCGAGATAGGTAACTACCATCCAAGGCTTATTTGAGCTCAGACGATAGACTCGAGCTCCGGCCCGAGACTAGTTCCATAAGGGAAATGGTTAATTTGTCTAATCCCCCTGTTAACTGGCCTAATTCCTAACAGAATCTCATATTGTGGCTGAGGGAGCTGCTACTGTTCATTAGTAATTCTGTACTTTATAGATATGCTAACAGTAAATATTTTTTATAGGAGTGAAGCCCCTAACACCACAAACTCAGAAGATTTTGTTAACAGTAGTCTGTCAGAAAGCAGATGAACTTCTCATAAAGATGGGAACGGAAAGAGAGAAGAAGATTTTACTTGGACAAATTATTGATGGGGTTATTGGTCACATCCGAACCCACAAGCTTATAGACCCTGTGCCTCGTACACGACAGGTATGGTAGTAACATTATTTCAAACATAATGGTAAAACCTTACTTGATTTAATTCACATTCATAATTACCATCTTAATCATCATCATCATCATCTTCATCCCAAGTATCTTGTAGATGTAGGATTGAGTGCCAATATGGTCTCATGGAAAAAGAGGCAAGAATGGGAAGGGTAAGCAATTGTCAGAAAAGTAAATGAGCCTTACCATTTACTTGCGTACAGGAACTTGCTTCACCATTAGAAGTCTGACATGTTTTGAATTTATTACAGGGGACTTTTTTCAACATGAGTATGGTGTTGTCGCCTTCTATGCTGGCAGACAAGGATTTGAATCTGTAAATCTCTTTTTCTCCCTGTCTTACTATATGGTTATGAGATATGGACACTGAATAGGGACAAAGAGGCATGTCAGTGGCATTGGTAGCAAGTGCCTTTGCAGTATCATGAGTTATTGCTAGAATGACCTCATGCTGAACCAGTGACTACTTTATGAAACTGAATCAAGGCCTGTTACTAGCTTAGTCTGTTTACAACAACTATCATGTGGCACGCTTCCTGTATGTCGATCCTCCTTTTAGTTTTTTTCTGCATGAGACAACCCTGAGTGGAGGAGACCAAGGGGATACCCTCGGCCAGGACAAGTTGATCAATCCTGTCATGAGTGGCTTAGAAGGAAGGGTAACTGTGTGGGGGTTGCTTGGAGGGACTGTCGCAGATGGAGGCAATGGGCAAGTGAAGGGACATGCCCCATGGCTTATGCTTGTCATTAATAAGTTAGATTTTTCATATGCTGTTTCTCCCCTCTAACCATTGATCACTATATTCTCCATTACTGCTCACTTCTCACTTCTCCTCTCACCTCATTCACACATAGTTTATATTAACTGTTGCAAGATATATTGAACCGAGATTTTAATACCCTGAATAGTGAAGTGTAGAAAAATTAAATCAGAGTTTTACTATTTAAAATAATTGGAAACTTACAATAAGAAAACTTTTGTCATGAAATATGAGTAAATGTCAAATTTAAGATGGACCTTTATATTCACAGGTTCGCCTTCACATTGCTGATGCCATGAAGAATTTTAATAAAGCAACAGAAAACAAGGACATAGCATACCTGCACAAGCTCTTCAAGGACTGCAATGTACTTGACCTCATGTGTAATATATCTCTTGGTAAGGAAAATCATTACACACATACATACATACTTACATACGGTGGTGGGCACGGTTCCACTAATCTGCTAACCGCTAATTAGTGAAGCTAACTTTTTTGTTAGCTGTTTAGCATTTTTGCTAACTTTGGGAGTGCTTAAATGACACTCTCATAAGCAGGTCTGGGTGCGAGAGAGATTTAGGGGTCTTAGTGAGCTCTGATCTCCGTCCAAGGGCACAATGCATCCAAGCTAGAAATCGAGCAAATAGGGTACTGGGATTTATTCCAAGGAGTGTAAGCAACAGAAGTGCCGAAGTCTTCCTCAAACTATATTTAGCATTAGTTAGACCTCATCTTGACTATTCAGTTCATTTCTGGTCACCTTACTATAGAATGGCTATCAGAATGTTAGAATCAGTGCAGAGGAGGATGACTAAGATGATTCAGGGGTTGAGAAACTTACCATACGAGGAAAGACTTGCATTCTCTAGAAAGGCGAAGGGTGCGTGGAGACATGATTGAGGTTTATAAATGGATGAAGGGCTTTAATAAGGGGGATATTCAAAACGTTTTGTTGGTAAGAGAACCAGGTAGGACACGAAGTAATGGGTTTAAACTGGATAAATTCAGATTCAACAGAGACATAGGCAAAAATTGGTTTACTAACAGGGTGGTGGATGAGTGGAATAGGCTTAGCAGTCATGTGGTGAGTGCCAATACAATTGTCACATTCAAAAATAGATTAGATAAATTCATGGACAGCGATATTAGGTGGGGTTAGGTACACGGGAGCTTAGGTTCAAAGGAGCTGCCTTGTACAGGCCTACCGACCTCTTGCAGACTCCTACGTTCTTATGTTCTTATCTAGCGGACCAATTAGCTTCCGCTAAATGACGTTCCTCCTCCGCTAACTTAAGTCAGCTAAAAATTCATACAGGTTTATTCTTGTCCGTTGTGGGCAGACACAGCACCAGTTGAGCCACATGGCACAATAATTCCAGGCTTCCAATTTTGGGTAAATTACACCTTAAAGTAGGGTAATTGGACAATTTTTAAAGAAACTTTTGGGTATTTTAGGGTAATGCATCTTCCATTTCCAACTCTATGAACTCGGGATATAATAACAAGAATTCAATCTTTCCCACCTGACAAGAAGTAGACTTAACCCTCTCGCACTCTGTAAGTTTCCAATAAGTTTCTGATCCACTCACCATGCATTTCTCAAGCCCAACCGGCCTTTTTTTGCTGCCGCGATACTCTACATTCCCGGACGTATTTCACCCTCACAGATATATCGTACCCCAATAAACTTGCTATCAATGGCTTCATAAAGACATGTACTAGAACAAGTGCAAATAAAAATAGAGGAAAATAAACAATACAAAGTTGTTTCAAGTCTCCATACAGAGTATTGTAGATAATAAATCCTAAGTACTAACTCTTCCCCACTCGCTAGCTTGAAATTTTGTGGGCCAACTTTTTTAGCCGAATATATGTTTTGAATCGGAATTTAGTGAGGATTCTTATGGTATCCTCAAAATCCTCATGCGCCTATTAGTTCCCGAGTTACACCAAGAAAACTATTTTTTTTTAGGTGACCGACCCCTCCTCCCTTCTCCTCATCACTTCTCCTCATCTACGCTCCATAGAAAGGTTGCCATATGTTACCATTAACCCTTTCCATCCGTGACACAGACGTCGGCATCACAGGATGGAAAGGATCAAGAGGAAATGGAAGAGGATTAATCCTCAATTTAAACCTCTCAATCCTCCTCTAAATTCCTCTTAATCCTCTTCCATTTCCTCTTAAGAGGTTTAGAAGAGGATTAAGAGGAAATGGAAGAGGATTAAGAGGTTTAGAAGAGGACTAACGGTGACGCCATCGAACGCCCGTCGGACGCCGACGTCGGCGTCACTGGAGTGAAGGGGTTAAGAAACTTATCCCAACAAATGACACTCCCAAATTTGACGCACTTTCACCGAAAACTTAATTTTTAATCAATTTTTAAAACTTTTATGACGTGTTTTGCATCATCGCTCGCCAGGACCTTTTACCCTTGATGATGCGAAACGTGTCATCGTGCGCGGAAGGGTTGAAATAATAAAAATAAAAGTCTTCGGTAAAATATATAAATTTAGGATAAACTGGAGGCTTCTTTCTCTTCTCTTCTTGTTGTTGCTTGTTGGGATCTTTGTTCAGTTCAGCTGCAATGTTGTCACCGTGTAGTCGCTGTGTTCATTATTGTCCCCTTGTTTATCATGATCGACGTCATGGAAGGTGACCTGAATGAGGACGTTTTTGTTCCACCTGAGGATGTTGACGCTGTTTAGGAGCCGGCAGCAGCTGTGGGTGAGGCAGAGGAGACTCATGTTCCAGAACCTGTGGCCCCACCAGGAGGAGTACTTTGTCCTTAAATCAAGAGATATGATGAATGCCAATGTCTTGCACTTCTGGTGCGTCGTGTGTCACCCTACGAAGACCATCATTAATGGACAGACGGCGAGTCTTTACAGTTTGAAGTCACATGTCAAGAGGACACACCCAGTGCATCCCACCAAGTTTGATCATCATCTGATTTTGACATGCTATACCGTTCTGGAGAGCTCTATGTCTAAGCTACAACATATTGAAATTTCCAGTCACTAGGTTTGTTTTTAAGGGTTTTAGAGCCAAAATACTAAACTGAAGCTAAATCCATACACAAAAAAGTTAGCGGTTAGTGGTTAGCATTAGCTTCCACTAATTTCTTTACCAGTTTAGCAGTTTAGCGTAAGCGGAGCTAACTTTTAACTTAGTGGATTACCAGTTAGTGAAGCTAACTTTTCTTTTCGGTTAGCGGTGCCCACCACTGCATACATACTGATGTCATGTACACTGAGGCACTGAGTCTCTCACTCGGATATTAGATAGCTGCCCACCAGCATCCTGCTCCTCAGGTTATACTTTACTGTCTATTTTTCCACAACCTTCATGGTTAATATATGAATTGTACATCTGTACATAAGTTCCATTATAATGCTCAGTGTAGCATAAGTCCATACACTGACCATGACCCACAAGCATCTGCAGGAAACTCAATCAGCTGACTCATCCAAATCCTCTACGCTTCATTCACTCTCGAATAAGCAGAGCTAAGTACACAAATTATTTTCCCATGTGGTTTTCAGGAGATTAATATATCACCGAATTCCATGATTTTATTACAGATCAGCAGTATTTGGGAAAATATTTCTTGCATTGCTCTCCACGCTGGGTCTCTAACAATCTGGACCTTATGAGTAATAGTTATTTAGTGGTAGTTGGGGCTAGGGAGTGTTTAGCTAAATTTGAAGCGTGTCATCATTTAGGTATCCAAACAATTCATAATTATCCTATGAAACCCATTAATTTTTCACAGCAACACTGAAACTGTAAAAAGTTAATAAACAAAGGGTAAAGCATCCCCGTTGTGAACCAATAGTCAGTATGGTTAACAGGTAGTCCTTGAGTTATGATGTATGCGACTTATTACTGCTCACAGGTGTAACCAGGTAAATAATACAGTCAAGTCGCTTATGGCGCGGTTAATTGGTTCTGAGCAACGGCCGCGCCATAGGAAACTGCGTCATATGAATAACTAAACCTATGGAGAAAATACTATTTGGTTCTGGCCTTTGCCATTTTGCTCCACCCACACCCATTTTTTTTTTCGTTCATTCTAGCCTGAGAGCACCGGTAGGCATTATCTGCCTTTTGATGTTGTTCAGTCCGACCCCACGCTCACCACCTTATCTACTCGGTCACTGCCAACTGCCACTTTTTCACTCAGTACGTATGGGGAAAATACAATTTGGTACTGGCTAGCCGCCATTTTATCCCACCTGTGCCCGTGGATTTCCCAGCAGGCTTGCAAGCCATTGTGCAGCACGTGTGTGGTAAGCGAGCCGACTCCTTGCCGTGTGGGGGCCGTGGTGTTAACTAGACGTGTACTCATCAGGTCGGGACCGCCGTGCCACCGCCACATTCCGCCCAAAAAACGCCCAACCATTTACTTTCCCCGCCGACCCGATATTGACAAAATATTATTTGGAACGCATATTAATGCAATAAACACTGGTGACCAACCACTTTCAAAGATTCTCTCTCTCTCTCTCTCTCTCTCTCTCTCTCTCTCTCTCTCTCTCTCTCTCTCTCTCTCTCTCTCTCTCTCTCTCTCTCTCTCTCTCTCTCTCTCTCTCTCTCTCTCTCTCTCTCTCTCTCTCTCTCTCTCTCTCTCTCTCTCTCTCTCTCTCTCTCTCTCTCTCTCTCTCTCTCTCTCTCTCTCTCTCTCTCTCTCTCTCTCTCTCTCTCTCGTTAGTTTCTTTATACACTGTGTCTCTGATGTCTTCCCTTTCGGACTGGGCAGCGAGAAAGACAAAAGAAAGGAAAGGCTCTGGGAACACCAATTTAGATTTCTAAAAGCCAGTTTGCCAGCAGGCTGATCTGGACGATAATGTGCATGGCATCCATACAGTTGCATAACACGCATATTTGTGTTGGCTGTTGGGGGGACGGGGGAGCCGAGTGTGCAGAAGCGGCGCCTGCTGTAGATTTCAGTAGGCTTGTTAGCCAGATCACTTTCTTTTTTGACTGCCAGAATAGACAGTTTAGCCAGGTCCACTTTACATGAAAAAAGGAGCAAAGGAGTGGGAAAAGATTGACGGGAAGAGATGCGGAGCGGTCGGGGAGTGCATGACTGTGACTTGGAATTTGAATGAGGGCCACGGCAGCCGACTGCGAACGTTCTTCTTGTCTACATCTATAAATTTTGGCTATGTGATCATTCTGATAGTGAGGATAATTTGTAGCTTACTGAATACTAAAATGTGCAGAGAGAGAGAGAGAGAGAGAGAGAGAGAGAGAGAGAGAGAGAGAGAGAGAGAGACGGGATAGAAATCCTCCCCAAAACTAACCCAACTGCCACCATGAGATTTTCCCCCTCGGAAAAAAAAATCCAACCTGGCAACTCTGCGCTCGTTTGGCCAGGGGAGACCATGAACCGCATCATAGAAAGTTTTACCCGCATGATCAGAAAATATGGTTCTGAAACCATATCGCGTCATAGGAAACTGCACCTTATGAATCCGTGTCATACGCGACTTGACTGTATTAGTAATATACTTGGTTAAGTAGTGAGTTGACATTTCAAATATCCTGCTGCTGGTAGACCAGCTGTTTATTTACACAGGGTTTCTGCACTTCCTGCTCCCCTCCTCCCCCACCCACCCACCCAGCCACTCTTCTCATATCTCTGACAGTGATAACATATAATTGCATGGTATTTATCTCTCACGGAATACACTCCCCATTCTAGTTTTATCTTGTTATGATGTTTGTGAATCAACTCTAACAGTTGGATCACATTTCAAAATATAGTGCATTGTACCACCAGCAGCAAGCTTGTTAAAAATCTTCTCAATTTTCCTCTCAACTTCTGGAATCGAGCATAGGAACTCATTCCTGTTTAACAGTGTCTCAGTTATCTTATCCTTGGTCTCCTCCTTATGCACGCTGCAGATCATGGTCTTGTGCTAACTTGTTCTACATTTTCCAATTTCTGAGCTGCTTCATCCTTTATATTTTCATCATCAAAGTTCATAACAATGTTACCTCCATTCATGAATCTTGAATCAGTAATCTGAATGCCTTGTAATGCCTGGGAAACTTCATTTTTCATCTCAGTAGCCTTTTTATCTTGATCAGAGGCCTTGACGACAAGGAGATGCTTCTTCTTTCTCCGCTTTGCTATGTCAGCTCAGCTGGCGCCACCCGACCCTGCTTGCTCAGCATGAAGGACACCAGCCACCTCACTCAACTCTTCCTTCACACTGAATACCCGAGATTCAACCTCATCTTCAGCTTCAGATATTTCTTTAGATAATTCTTGCTTGAATTTATCCAATTTTTCTACAATGTTGGTGGCGAGAGACGCTTTATGTAGACATGGAGTACAAATCCAATTTATTTTAGGTATACAGTAAACCCTCTGATATCCGGGTTAATAGAGCCACGGGGGCACCCGGATATGGGAAAAACCTGGATATGGTGTAGGTTAAGTCTACAGACCTGAAAACCCAACTTTGCCTACCGCCGAGCTGACGGAAATATGTCCAAACTTGATCATTTAGAGGAAGCAAAAGTCGTAACTAGGTTTACGTAGGTGAACCTGCGGAAGGATCATTAACGTGTTTGCCCGACGCTGGCAAAACCCAAAACCAAACATGCTGGGTGGCCGGGACTGAGACTATCCTGGTCTGTAAACCCAACCTTCCCTCCCTTTGCCTCGTGCGAGGTGAAGGCGAGGACCAACCACACGTCACTGGTATGAAGCAGACCGGCAGGCGGGCAGAGCATCCGCCGCTGGGCCGCCACAGTGGGCAGAGCTTCCGACGCGCCAGCCGGCAACTATTCTTAAACCAACCCTTCCCCGGGCGGAATAACACAGTCAAACCCTAGACACTATATCTTCCCACATTGTCTCCTGAGGCAGAGACGGTGGAAGTCTGATGAGAGTCGCAGCGTCTGACATAAAATAAAAATACAACCCTTAACGGTGGATCGCTCGGCTCGTGGGTTGATAAAGACTGCAGCAAGCTGCGTGTCGGTATGTGAATTGCAAGACTACCAGATTCATCGACAAGTCGAACGCACATTGCAGCAGCGGCACTCTCATGTGCTGCTGTCACTCCTACACGAGGGTCGGATATACATTCCATGCATCGGCTTTGTCAGCGCTGTTGCGCTGGCATCGACCGCATTGGGAAGTTTCGCCTGTTGCTACTAGCGGGCGTTTCCATAAGGCCATGAGTGGTTACCGACCATGTCACGTCTTTGACGGGCGCGTACGTCGGTGACACGGAGCTTATGAACACAGCGGGGAGGTCTAGGGACTTCATCAGTCGATGAGGGTCTTGGGGCTGCCTCCTCGTCTGCTGTTGTCGCTATCCGTGTCCTGTCTCGTTTTGGAACTCCCAACCTGTGCCGCTATGAGTCTGACAGGATCAGGTGACTCTGCTTTGCGTGATAGGCAGGAGAAGGTGACCGGGTTGGTTCTTACACGACTAACCCAGATCCAACCACTCCTTGCTGCGAGCAGATGTGAACAACCGCCCGGGCAGAGGTTAGAGGCATCGTGTGGGGGATTTGAACGACTTTTGGCGGCGCGCGACAATTTTCTTTAATTTTTTGGAAAAAATCAAATATTTTTTAAAACTCCTGGATATGGGCGAGGTCGGATACGGTGCACCCGGATAACTGAGGGTTTACTGTATTAACCTGCTTGATTCCAGTCAAATTAGTGCATTTCACATGGCACCACTTACGACACAAACAGCATCCGATCCACTTCTCGCCTGTGAAATCCTCACAAACGTAACACAAATCCCCCATGCCCTTGGCTTGGCCCTGACAGCCAGGTTGACACAGCAGTTTCCGTGTTGAGCTAGACACAACACACATCGGCTCAGGACGACGACTCACTCACTACATGACATTACATGATATTATGTATGCATGTATGATTTGTGTGTGCATATCGATATAAAAAATATCAGATACTACACTGATGGTACCCGCTGTGATCAGGACTGATCAGTCTGGTACCATGTTGTATTGCTGGTTCTGTTTGTTCCGGTACCTGCACCTGCCCACCTCTACCACTGACACGCCTGTTTGTTTATCAGCTGAAAAGCTACTTGTAGTTATGATCCAGCTTTATTACCCATTTTGTATTTTTGTTACCTGATTTTTATAGAAAAAAAGCATTCACTAGTAAGTAATTTGCTTGGTATGATATGCTTAAGCACCTGAAGTTGAAAAAGAAAATTGCAGAGATTTGCAGAGTTGAGTGAGATTTTAATGACTACTTTTTTTTTATTCTTTTTTTTTTACATCAAGGGAGACAGCTCAAGGTCACAAAACAAAAAAGTCCACAAAAAAGCCCACCAAGCGGTGCTCCAATAAACACAAGCAGAATGAGATACCAAAAGAGGTCAATTTCAGGAGAAGAGGTGTCTTGACACTCCTCTCTTGAAAGAGGTCAAGTCATAGGCAGGAGGAAATACAGACAAAGGAAGGCTGTTCCAGAGTTTACCATCAGAAAGGATAAAAGAATGAAGATGCTGGTTATCTCTTACAGAAGGGAACTGGACAGTATAGGGGTGAGCAGGAGTAGAAAGTCGAGTGCAGCGGGGCCGCGGGAGGGGGGAAGGCATGCAGTTAGCAAGTTCAGAAGAGCAGTCAGCATGAAAATATCGGTAGAAGATAGAAAGAGATGCAACACTGCAGCGGAATTTAAGAGGTAAGAGATTGTCAGTAAGAGGAGGGGAGTTGATGAGACGAAGAGCCTTAGACTCTACTCTGTCCAAGAAAGCTGTGTGTGTGGAGCCCTCCCACTCGTGAGATGAATACTCCATACGAGGGCAGACAAGGCCCCTGTATATGAACAGTACCTGTGCAATGGAGAAGAAATGGCAGAGACGATACAGAACACCTAACCTTGAGGAAGCTGATTTAGTAAGAGAGGAGGTATGAAGTTTCCAGTTAAGATTTTGAGTTAAGGATAGACCAAGGATGTTTAGTGTAGAAGGTGACTGCTGAGTGTTGTTGAAGAATAGGGGATAGGAGTTTGAAAGATTGTGTTGAGTTGATAGGTGGAGAAACTGAGTTTTTGAGGCATTGAAAGACACCAGGTTCCTTGTACCCCAGACAAAAATGATAGCAAGGTCTGAGGTTAAGCAGTCTGCAGCCTCCAGTCTGGAGTCTTGTAATTCCTGTTGGGAGGGTCTGCTGTTGAAAGAAGTTGAATAATGCAGAGTAGAGTCATCAGCGGACGAGTGGATAGGACAATTTGTTATGGAAAGAAGATCACTGTTGAATAATAGAAAGAGAGTGGGAGATTGGACAGAGCCCTGTGGAATGCCATTGTTGATAAGTTTAGGGGAAGAACAGTGACCATCTACCATAGCAGAAATAGAATGGCCGAAAAGGAAACTGGAGATAAAAGTACAAAGAGAGGGATGTAATCCGTAGGAGGGTAGTTTAGTAAGGAAAGGCTTGTGCCAGACCTTGTCGAATGCTTTGGAAATGTCTAGGGCAACAGAAAAAGTTTCACCGAAATGGCTAAGAGTGGATGACCAGGAGTCAGTTAAGAAGGCAAGATCACCAGTAGAACGCCCCTTGTGGAAGCCATACTGGCGATCAGATAAAAGGTCAGAAGTTGATAGATGCTTATGAATCTTCCATTTAAGGATTAATTCAAAAGCCTTAGAAAGACAGGGAAGTAAAGCTATCAGACTGTAGTTTGAGGGATTGGAACAGTCACCCTTCTTAGGCACAGGCTGTATGTAGGTGTACTTCCAGCATGAAGGAAAGGTAGATATTGAAAGGCAGAGACAAAAGAGTTTGACCAGGCAGGGTGTCAGCACGGAAGCACAGTTTCTAAGGATAATAGAAGGCACTCCATCATGCCCATAAGCCTTCTTAGGATTGAGGCCAGAGAGGGCATAGAAAACATTCTTGAGGATCTTAATAGTAGGCATAGTGGGATCAGAGGGGGGATGAGTAGGAGGAATATGCCCAGAATCATCCAGAGTGGAGTTTTTACAGAAAGTCTGAGCAAAGAGTTCAGCCTTAGAGACAGATGTGATGGCGGTGCTGCTGTCAGGATTAAGGAGAGAAGGGAAAGATGAAGCGAAATTGGAGGAGATATTTTTGGCTTGGTGCCAGAAGTCTCTGGAAGAATTAGAGAGAGCAAGGTGGCGGCACTTTCTATTAATGAAGGAGTTGCAGAAATGTAAAGATCATGGTTAGCAGGAGTGCGAAGGCTCTGGTACCTTTTGTGAGCTGCCTCTCTATCTTTGACAGCACAAGAACAAGCATGATTGAACCAAGGCATTTTAGCATGAGGAGTAGAAAAAGAACATACAAGTTAGATGTAGAGAGTTTACGTTAATTACAGTAATGTTTATAGTATGTATAGCTGATGAATAATGCTGCTTATGATATTCTATGCTGCATTATGTATGTATACATCATCCTTTCCTTAGGAATGGCTGAATCATCCATGGCAGACTGGGAATGTTCGGAGTGATGCCATAAAATTCCTATGTGGGTGCTTTTGTGCATTCTTGGGGAAATTCGTGAATGTGCGATCCTGGAAGTAGAGCCTGTGAATGTATGGGTACAGGTGTAGTTTTGAATTTCAGGAAAATTGCGATATGTTTTCCCCACTAATTCCTATTTTATCATTACAGAACCAACTAGCAGTGATTATAGGATGAAATCTAAGAGGGAAAACAGGATTGATACAGCAAAAAATGGTAAGTATAATAAAATGAGCCAAGAAAGAAAGGCTGCATGAAAGACGTGCATTTTTTTTCTGCCTGTGGTTTTGGTAGACTTTCTTAGTGTGGCTTGATATTCGACCCCAGCCTATTATGGCACAGGCAAGTGTTTTTATAGATGTGCCATCTTGCTTGGCTCATGCTGTCTCCAGAGCTCATCAATGATTCTCTTTTTTTATATCTATCTATATCTCTGATGCCGTGCTCCCTCTTGGGAACTTCCCTCCAGGGGGTGGTCACAGCAGAAGTTTTTCTGTCTCTCCCTGGTCTGGCACTTCCTCTCAGCACACTCAGTCTTACTATTTCCAACTCTCTCCAATACTCGTTCACCCTATTGATCCACTTCACAGGTGGTCTTCCCCCCAATTCTTCCCTCATACACTCTTCACAGATTCATTCTTCTTCATTCTTATCACTTGTCCAAACCATCTCAGTGTACCACGCTTCATCCATTCAACCACTCCACAATCCACTCTCTTCACACCTCTAATACACACTATTACCTTCTCCATCCCATCCTGAAACACCACATGCACCTCTTATATAACTCATTTCCACTTCATGTATTGTCAATTGCTGTGCTGCATTCCACGTTCACATCTCTGATGCACACGACAGAGTTGGCAGGATAATACTGTTCCTTGTGCCCCTCCTTGCCCCCATGTGCACACTTCTTTCTCTCATAACTCT
Organism: Eriocheir sinensis; assembly: GCF_024679095.1. Taxonomy (NCBI): domain Eukaryota; kingdom Metazoa; phylum Arthropoda; class Malacostraca; order Decapoda; family Varunidae; genus Eriocheir; species Eriocheir sinensis. The sequence continues at coordinate 5,284,340 of NC_066534.1, read as the reverse complement.
CTAATGCACCTACTACTTGTCTGCCCTTTACTGCTTTTTCCCTTAGCTCACCTTCAATACTTCCATGCTTACATAAAACTGTCCTCAAATGTTTAAATTCAGTAACCTCCTCCATTTTCCTTCCCCCAGCCTTATCCTACACTTCATTGTTGCTCTCTGCTATAACTCTGTATGACTGCAAAATCTATGGTCTGCTCTCTTGCTTTCTCAAATACCATAACCTTACTCTTTCCAGCATTCACTTTCAGCTTTCCCTTCTTACACACCCTGTCAAACTCATACACTATCCTTTGCAGCATTCCCTCATTGTCTGCCAACAAGACTGTATCATCTGCAAACAGGCCAGCCACCAGCGACTCCTCTGTACCTCTCACCTTCAATCTTGGACCTAGCTCCCCCACTCTGGCTTTCATTTGTCTCATACAGCTGTCCATGTACACATTAAAAAGTCATGGTGACATCACACACCCCTGTCTCACCTCCACACCAACACCAAAACTTTCACTTAACTCAACATTCACATTCACAAAGGCACTCACATCCATATAGAAAGATCTGATCCCCTCAAGCAAATGCCCTCCCATAGAACATCCCATAAACCCTTCCTGTCAGCCCTGTCACAGGCCTTCTCTTGGTCCATGAAAGCAGCAGACAGCTTCCTATCCTTCTCTGTGTACTTTCTAACTAGCATTTTCAGTGCAAATATTTGATCTACACAACCCCTCCCTTTCCTAAAATCCCCTTGTTCATCTTCCCTTTCTTGGTTATTTTCTTCATTCTGTCATTTAAAACCCTTCCATACACTTTTCTTGCCACACTGAGTAGACTTATTCCCCTGTAACCATTACAATCACCTCTGCTTCCTTTCCCTTTGCACAGTGGCACAACAATAGCCTTTCTCCAGTCCTCTGACATCTCACCCTGTTCCCATGCTAGGTTACATATATATAACATCCATTCTACAACTACATCTCCATACTTCAGCATTTCTGCTGTTATGCCATCAACTTGAAGGGCCTTTCCTACTTTTACCTTCTTCATTGCTTTCCCCTATCTCACCTCTCTCCACCTCCCCCTGTGAATCTGGCTGCTCTACTTTGATCTTTATTCCTGCACCACAGTACGCTCTCAAGTTTCGCACTTAGCCCTAAATTCTCACCATCGACTTTCGTGCATTACCTCCCCGAGTTTCACACTGCTTTGACATGTATGGGTTACGTCTACCTACCATCGGCGTCATGCACGCTGCCATAAAAGTCGGGGCCACACTGGCTGTTTTCATCCAACCATTGGGGCTACAGGCAACTGTGGTTGCCTAACCAGGAGTGAGTTGGTGGTTGTCTGTACGAATGGAAAATGATTGTGGGTACGAGCAACCGTGCGGCTGTATGTAAACAAACAGACGATGGCAGTGGCTGAGGAGTGAGGAGCAGTGGAAGATGGCCCACCAAGAGACTCGTAAAGTGGATTGGCAGAGCTGCTTTGTTTATTATTTAATTGACAAGATAAGAGAACACCCTGTGCTGTGGAACCACAGTTCCAAAAACTATTTTTTCTCCAGTCTGTGAAAATTGTAAAGGACTCCCGGTGTTGTGTTCCTGGCTGTCCTCCCGCGAACTATGCATGTTCAAAAGCGAATGTAAACAAACAAAGACTTGATGATAAACAGAGCTGTTCTCACGCATCCCCCGACAGCATGGCTGTGCTCGCTTCGCTTGCCAGCTCCCCCACCTCATGAACCTAAGATGCCCTCAAGACCCCCAAAATCTGCCAAAATTATGGGCCTACATATGCACATCAAAAGTTTTGCTTTTTGAAAATATCAAGATGCAACGCTAAATTCCCTAGTGAAGAGAGAGAGAATCAGGTTTTAACCCTTTCATTGCTAAACGCTCGCAGCAGGTGTTAGGCGTATTTGCTGGTGGCGCTAAACGCCCGCTGCGACCTCCACCCACACTCAAATCTCCCGCGTATGAGAGTGTTCCAACACTAATTCTCACAACACAGGATTGCCAATTGAGTGGATTCTTCACTAAATTTGGTGGAAAATCATATCAGCCCAGCACGGCAAATGTACGGACGAGTAACTGGTGGATGTTCTTGCCCAGCATAGCGGCATTTTTGCATAGCTTCACCTATCACCTGACTGATTCTTTGACCAAATAGTTGTAAATATTGCAGTTGGCAATACTCCCTTGCCAGAATCTGAAGAAAAGATGTCCGCAGTTCCCTCAATACGGCTGATCATCTCGCACGCACCGACGTAAGTGTTAACATTCAATGCTCCCTGAACGTGCATGTACGTTCGCAAGAGAGGCATACGTAACCGACTCCTATAGATCTGGACCTCCTCTTTCCAATGGTGTTTTTGGTTTTTAGCTGTGATGAATAGTTTTTGAGATACAGAGGTTAAAAGAGACCCCCCATTGGGATGCCTGACTGCGCCTGAGGGGATAGTCACGTCCACACCACGCGCAAGGAAAGGGTTAAAGTCCTCACTTGATAAATATATCAGTGTTCACAACAGAACAAAAAACACTAACAGTAATGCCCTATTTTCAAACAGAACACTGATGAAGTAGTGTACAGGTGTCCCCATAACATTCCTATCAGTTATCATGACAGAGTAAATAAACAGCTTGAGGGGAGGTGCTGCGAGTTACTTAAGAGGTGACATTCATTCTTTTCAGATTCTTATGAATTCGGGTATGTGTATGTCTTTGTACCACAAGTTTCATTGAGATACGATCAGTATTTAGAGCGAAAAAAAATATACTACACGCTGAAAATGCCAAAGAATGACATAAACATTCTTTACAAAATCTCAACTATTTCTCAACCAACTGTTCTGAAATTACGTCTGGAGACAATGAATACATATACCTTTTTTTTTCATCGTGGCATATTTCAGTTATCGCATTTCATATACGAAGAATAAGATGTGAAAGTTGATGACAATTTTTTCTTTAATTTTTTTGTTAGAAAAAATACTGGGATCTAGTTTTATCTTTTAAAAAATGTCTCACAATGAAAAGTTTTCCCTTACTTTCTTCTTTCCAGTGATACCTTTATATCTAAAGACACTTCAAAAGCAACGGAGAAATTGCACTCCAAATGCTAATAATGTTAATTTAGAGATATAAGCAGTTTTATGTTGAAAAGTGTCTATCGTGATGTTTTCAGGCTTAACCCTTTCGTTGCTAAACGCTCGCAGCGAGCACTAGCGTAACTTGCCGGTGGTGCTAAACGCTCGCTGTGAGCTCCAGCCGCACTCAAATTTGCCGCATATGAAAGTGTTCCAACACTATTTCTCACCCCACAGCATTGCCAATTCAGTGGGTTTTCCATTAAATTTGATGGAAAATCATATCAGCCTAGCGCGAAAAATCTACGGATGAGCAACTGGTGGATGTTCTTGTCCAATATAGCGGCATTTTTGCATAGCTTCACCCATCACATGACTGATATTTTGACCAAATAGTTGTAAATTTTGCAGTTGGCAATGCTGCCCTGCCAGCACCCCATCATCAAGAGATCTACTCAGTAGTTTCCTTACAGCTGACCGTCGCGCATGTATAAATGTACGTCTTCAAAGGCAACACCCCCTGAACGTGCCTGTACATTCGCAGGAGAGGATTACATTACCAAATCTTATAGATCTTGGCCTCCTCTTTCCAATGGTGTTTTTGTTTTTAACTGTGGTGAATAGTTTTTGAGATACAGAGGTTAAAAGAGCGAGCACTAGCGTCACTTGCTGGTGGTGCTAAAAGCTCACTGCGAGCGCCAGTCGCACTCGCAGCAAAAAACACCCCCTGAACGTGCCTGTACATTCGCAGGAGAGGCTTACTTAACCGAATCTTATAGATCTTGGCTTCCTCTTTCCAATGGTGTTTTTTGTTTTGTAGCTGTGATGAATAGTTTTTGAGATACAGCGGTTAAAAGAGATCCCCTTCCCCCACTGGGGTGCCCGAGCACGCCTGGGGGGGATAGTCTCGTTGTGAGCGCTTAGCAAGGAAAAGGTTAATGCAGCATAATTTTACATATTTTGGGGTAAGAATGACAAATGAAGGCAAACCAGTGTATATTCTATATAAAATTCAGGCCTATTTGGCACCTGGTCCCCTCTTATGGGGTTGGCCAGGAAGCAGCATCCGATGGTTGTGCCCGTGGGTGGTGGGCATAGCTGGGCACGATTAAAGAAAACCTTATTCCCAATAACCGATAACTGATAATGGAAAACCTTATCGGCGATAACCGATATTCGTTAAATGGAGACACAAATATAGGTGATAACCGATAATCGATACCTGATATAAATCCACAATTCCGATACTAGATAGCGAAAACGATACTATATTGATATTTCAAATAAAAAACATAGATGAATTCAAATTTTCAGGATTTGTATTTTAGAAAACTTACAAAACCTGAAAATCACACGTTGACATGTACAAATGGACGGTAATATTAGAAACGCCTGAACCAGTGTTGTGTTATGTATGCGTCATCACAAAAGTTGGTGTTTATTTACAAACACTGATCTCTTGTGAACTGCGCATACTCAGACCAGCAAACGTAGACCTGTACAGTCTCACAAAGCATTTTAACTGTAATTAAGAGTTGCTGGAAGGCTGAATCAGACATACAGTACCACTACCACCATCCTTGCTGTTTCTAGAACGACACTCTGTACGAGTTGTATTTATATGTACAGAGTGTCATTCTAGAAACAGCGAGGATGGCGGTAGTGTATGTCTGATTCAGCCTTCCAGCAACTCTTAATGTGATAAAAAGCTTTGTGAGACTGTACAGGGCTATGCTTACTGAGCATGTGCAGTTCACGAGAGACCAGTGTTTGTAAACAAAAGCGCCAGCTTTTGATGATGGGACACCAAATAACACAACACCGGGTGCCTTCAATACCATGGCATGCTCACAAACGAATATGGAATATCAAATTTGAGGCAGTGAATAATAATTTTTTGGGCAAAGTTAAATGATTTTTCTCTTTGATATACAGTCGTCCCTCAAATAGTACGGTTTCCAATAGTACGGTTTTGGTTTTATACGGATTGTCATGGAATTTTTTTTTTAGGATTTTTAAATTTCCCGCTCCATGGCATGAGTGGCAACACTGTTCTACCAAAACACCTGGTGAAAACACCCCAAAGCATTTGAGATAGGTGTTCACCTTGCAGAAGAATTCAGATTTAGGAGAAGTTACGTTTTGGGATGAGTTACGTTCCCGTAGGGAGAGCATACCACGTGAATGAAAGCAGGCCTACCGGCCTCTTGCAACAGGCCTACCGGCCTCTTGCAGACTCCTGCGTTCTTATGTTCTTATGTTCTTAGTGTTCATTGTATCTATGATCTTGATCTTGGTCTTGATGTCACAGGTGGCCTGGGATTTCTCCCTTGGTCTTAGGGCCGCTTTCACAGTCGTTTTGTTTGTTTTGATAGTTACCAATGGCAGCGATTGCCGTTTTAGAATTTCCACTTAAAACTGGCCGATGGGGTAGTGGCGGCTGCGGGGTTAGCCTAGCACCGCACCTTACCACACACTCTCAACACCTCTCGCTTCCTCTGCAGCGGCCACTACTCCATAGGCCAGTTCCACGTGGAAAAGTATAGCGTCGATTGGCGCCATTGGTAACGATCAAAACAAACAAAACGACTGTGAAAGCGGCCCTGAGTCTTGGTCTTTGTTCGGGAGGTAGCTAACGTAAAAAAATAACCTAGTGTTGATGATCTAAGTATGAAATCTCATCACCGAAGATATTTCATTCCCCGAAGTTTTTTCATACAACACCGGGTGCCTGGGCCACGCATGCGCAGTAGGGAGAAGACATTTTTACTGAGAGTCAAAAAAAAGTAGCAATTATCGCTAGTTTGGTTACAAAAGTAACGAAGATAGCGATATATATTTAAATAAGTAGCGTATGGCAGATAACACGATTTTGTTTTCAGCGATAAAGTATCGCGATAACTTATCACGATAATGCCCAGCTATGGTGGTGGGTCTCTTTGTCTTAACTGTCCATTTTACTCTTGTTTATCATCTCCATTCTTTCTCTCTGCCTCATCTTTAACTTCGGTTGACGACCCATCACTCTTCTCAGGAACAGGTGGAAAGTAAAACAAGAGAGAAAGGAATTCAGCAGTTGAACAAAGCATCAATGCTCCCTCCTCTTAAACCTTCTGAGGAGACACCGGGTGTGCCTCATTCACCATTCAGAGCTGCTTGAAATTGACATATGGTGGTCCACATTGCGAAATACTACCATAACATAAAAAAAACGTAAAATAATGCTTCAAAATCCTTCAGAGTCATTAGCAACAACAAAACACGTAGCGTGGCGCACAGTGGGGCTTTTTAAATGAGTGTAAACAAAGCCAAAATAAAGATAGAAGGTACTGAGATATCAATGTGCTGTTTTCACAGAAAACTGGGAACATTCCAAAGGTAACAAAACTGTTATAACCCAAAGTTCGATGTCGGAGTCGAAAATATAAATTTTTCTGCGTCACCTCCCCTTAAATTGCTCCAGCAACAGGGTGTGATTTGCCCTTTATGATCACCCTATAATGCTCCACTTAGCCCAGTGCCAAAAAAAGATGGAGGACTACGACTTTGTCTGAACCTCTGAGCACTTAAGACACTATGGGGCAACCGCTATCCATTCCCTAATGTAACCGCTATACTCAACCAATTGGGAGAAACTAAGTTTTTTTCATGCCTAAACATGAAGCAGGATTACCATTAAATCCCCTTAGATGAAAGTAGCAGAGAGAAGACAGCATTTTCTTCTCCAGCAGGATATTGGAAATTTACTTCCCTCCCCTTTGGCTTAAAACAGCCCTCATCCTGCTTCCAGAGATTAATAAACACTGTCTTTTCCGGACTGTTAGGTAACAGGGTTCAGGTGTACCTAGATGACCTAATTATCCTGGGTGACACATTCTCTAACCATGTAAATAACTTAGAACAAGTTCTGGAGCACTGAAAGGAAGCCAGACAGACTATTTATTAAGTTAGAGAAGTGCAATTTTTTAACACATACCGTGCGATCTGACCCACTGGCGGGTCAGGTGGTTTATTCTCTTGTGGCGGCCTGACCCACCGGTGGTCATTTTGATGCTAATTAAATTACTATCCTCCTAATTATCCAATATAGGATCCACTTATTAATATTTTTTTGTATTAATGATTCTCTTTGTATGGATAAGGCATTAAAGAAAGATAATCAATAAAAAGAATATTGTTTATTGACCATTGAACCATTTCAATTTTACCTTGAATTGAGACTATTATGATATATGGTAAATTACATTTAATAATTTTTTTTTAACTTGAGTGGTTGAAAATTAAATTTTCCTCAAACATCCTCTATAATTTTTCATCATAAGAGTATAAATATCGACAAAAAAAAAACATTTTACATTTTCACAATGAAAAAAAAAAATCTTCCTGTTCACAACAAATAAATATCCTTGGCTTGGAACACAAAATGAATAAACAAAAGATGTGCATTCCCATATTTTGAGTTCATTGTTCTCCCTTCACATGATATTAGCCATGATGTTTCACACTGAAGCAATCCAGGCACATGAATGGACTACCCTCACAGCCAGCACAAAAGGTTGGCACTTTCTTTGCTCTTTTTGCTGCAATTTTCCATCCTTCGTTCAATGAGGAGTCATAAGTTGAAGATGGACTGTAGGATTCACCACAGGAATCTTCATCACCAGAGCCATGTTTTGGAATGACACTCTTTGCCTTCTTTGCGGTAGACAAATTGATGGGTTCCATTACCAGTAAAACAATACAAGTAGAATTGGTTAATTTATTGTACTGCAAGGCAATCAGTTGAACAATTGTAATAACAAATATACAGTAGCTTATATTCATATATATGCACAGAAAAGCCATCTTGATGGCCTGCCCCAAAATGGGTCAGGACGCAACAGATTCATAAAACATTATATTGTTGCGGCCTGCCCCCATGTGGGTCAGGCTTTCTGTCAGGTGCAATTATGCTCTAGAAGCCACAAGCATAACACCCACCTTTTCTCTGTCCGGTGGCTACCGTCAAACTGGAGATATTCGTATTCAAATCATTGCAACATTGTGGCGGCGGGGTTGCTGCCAGCCGCAAGATATGTGTTAAGGACGAAGTAGAATATCTGGGCCATTTCATCAGCTCAGAGGGAATAAGATCTCAGTCCAGCAAGCTGGAGTCCATAAAAACATCATGGCCTCCCAAACTGTTCATGATTTACAGTTATTTCTTGGATTTCTGAGGGTCCATCCAGACTATCCTGGCCAACAGTGTGCCCCAGAAACGGTACCTCCGCTGGAAAAGCAGGCACTTCTTGGGACTTAAGTTCAGATCGGCCAACCTGAACCGCAGGAATACTGCTTCCAGCCAATCCAGCTCCTTCTTGAACGTGGCCCTGTACATACTCATGTCATCACTCTTCTTAGGTAGGCTGTACGTAGGTAAACTTCCAGCAGGAAAGAATGGTAGATGTTGAAAGGCAGAGATGTAAGAGTTTGACCAGGCAGGGTGTCACTTTTTAAGGACAATAGAAGGTACTCCATCAGGTTCTTAAGCCTTCTGAGGATTGAGGCCAGAGAGGGCATAGAAAACATCGCTCTTAAAAATTATGATAACAGGCATAGTGGAGTCAGAGAGGGAATGAGTGAGAGGAATACACCCTGAATCATCCAGCGTGGAATTTTTAGAGAAAGTTTGAGTGGGGTTCAGCCTTAAAGAAAGATGTGACAGCTGTACTGCCACTGGGACCACTGAAAAGTGGAAAAGATGAAGAAATAAATTTTTTTGATGTTTTTGGCTAGTTGCCAGAAGTACTTTGGAAGAATTAGTGAAAGCAAGGTTGTGGCACTTTATATTGATGAAAGAATTTTTGGTAAGTCAGAGAGTAGATCTGACACAATTTCAGGCAGAAATGTAAAGATCACGATTAGCAGGAATATGAAGGTTCAGACAGCTTTTGTGAGGTGTCTCTCTATCTTTGATTGCATGAGAACAAGCATGATTGAACCAAGGCTTTTCAGCATGAGGTGTAGAGAAAGAACGTGGTATGTGTGCCTCCATTCCAGTGACAGTCACAGTAATACGCTGGGCACACACAGAGGGGTCTCTCTCATGAAGGTACAGTAAACCCTTGATACAACGGCCTGATTGGGGGGGAACCTAGTCCGTTAATACTGAAAGTCCATCATAAGCAGCGGAAATTTAAAAATATGTGTAATAACACCTACGAAAATATTTCCCCAAGTAAAAAAAATGAAGTTATGTATGAGAATGGAAAGATGTAGAAAGATGGGGAAGCTGTGGAAGAGAGATGGAGAGAATATTTCAAAAAACTTAATGAATTGTGAAGATGGAGGTCCAGCAGTTGTAACAGCAGTTATTTTGAGTGGAGGTAGAGGAGGAGGATATAAAGAAGGAAGTATAACATATGAAGAAGTAAATCAAGCAATAAAAAGAAAAAAAAATGGAAATGCAGCAGGAATTGATGGAATTACACCAGAAATGATGAAGTGTGGAGGAGATGCAGTTACTAAATGGATGGTCAAGATATGTGAAGTAGCATGGGAGGGGGGGGGGGGGGTGCCAGCAGACTGGACGAAAGCTATCATTGTCCCAGTTTACAAGGAGAAGGGCAGGAGAGGGGAATGTGGGAGCTATAGAGGTATAAGTCTGAGTATACCCGGAAAGGTACAGTAGAGCCCCATTTAGCGCGAGAATTAGTTGGATGAACGCGGTCGCGCTAACTGAATTCGCGCTTATTGAATAAAGTAACCAATATGAAAAAACTATTTGGTGCAGATGTGGGTCTGACTTTTGGGTTTGATAATTACTCAAAATAATCACTCACATTAAAAGAAAAAACCCTACGATTGGCTGAGCTCTGAAAACACGCTTGTGATTCGCTGGGAGTCCGAAGACGTCATCGCCGGCGCTCACCCGGTCAGCGGCCTCGCTGCCTTAAGGCAGTATCACACTTTTGTTCCCTTCTTTTCTTGTATTTAATCTTTATATTTTATTTTATTTGCATCAACTTGTATTAAAACAACTCTTTTATCACTCATTAATTACTCCATAAATGATCTCACCGTCTCGTATCCCTGGTAGCGTGATCTGGCCTAAGTTGTTATTGGAGACTGGTGTTCGGGGATTAACAAGGGAAAAAGAAAATATACATTTATTTAAAATTAAATGAAAGTAATTGCCTTACACAATATTCTATGCTCAGACGATCATAACAATCTGGCATATTCAGCAATGGATACAACATATGACAAACGACATGTCTTAAACATAATACAGGTAACTGGATTTACGCGAGTATTGTGTCCTTGAAGAGGTTCTATAAATAAAAAACAATGTAAATCAAACAAGAGGTAGGTTTCTATCGAAAAATAAGTACAGGTAACTCTCGATTTACGCGAGTATTGCGTTCTTGGAGAGGTCGCGTAAATCAAAAACAATGTAAATCAAACAAGAGGTAGGTTTCTGTCGAAAAATAAAAACCGTATTTTTCAGCGTATAGCGCGCACCTTTTTCACATAAAAAATGCCTGAAAGTTTAGCCCTGCGCCTTGTACGCCGAATGTACAAATTTTTAATGATTTTTTTCTTCTTTGGGGTGTTTTTAAGGGTCTTTTTTGTCTTATCCAATAACAACGGCAAACTTTCCTTTATCATTGTATATAATCCTTCATAGTCCGTAGCTGTCTCATAATATGTTACCATAGAATACAGGGTGATCTAATAACTACTATACAAAATTGAAATCGATGGAGGATTGCCCATGCCTTGTTGTTATCCCGTTTTTCCGTCGGGCGCCATTTGTATGATCTTGATCTTGATGTCACAGGTGGCTTGATTGTATGACTAAGGAGCAGTACAAGCTACATAAAAAATCATATTGGAAAAAAATATCCATGTGTTCATTATTAATTATTAATATTAGTGAGAATAATGGGGTAAATATGATATCAGAAACTGTACATCATAAGTCTTGTACGAGGAGATATTTCGCGCAATACCAGCCAGGCCGCCATTTGCATTGTTTACAAACCACACAACCACACCCATACAACAAACAGCTGCATGCTGCGTGTCACCAGAAACGTGTGAATTGTGTCTTGCCTAGTTCTCTGTCATAACCTACGAGTGATGGTGGGAATAATATGCTTATTCACTTCATTCAGTGGAGAGAGAGAGAGAGAGAGAGAGAGAGAGAGAGAGAGAGAGAGAGAGAGAGAGAGAGAGAGAGAGAGAGAGAATATCCATATCACAGAGATATCCACTCAGGCGCTCAGTCTGAGCCTCACTCGTATGAGGAAGAAATGAGGGACACCATGAGCGACTGGCTAGTATTGGTACCAGTACCGAGCAGTCTGGTACCGGTACCGTACCGTATAGCTAGTACCGGTACCTGCCCACCCCTATTGTTGAGTAGCGTGGCAGCGTGGATACTGTATTGTTGTTCAAGTGGGGCGCGGGAAGAACTGAGCTCAGCTGTGTGGCCGCGGCGCTATGTGAGTCCAGCTGCGTGAGACATCTGGTGGCCACTCCATAAAATATGGCGTATAAGTGGAAAAAACGTGTAAATAAAAAAAAAAAGGATTTTGACCCCGCGTTATTTAAAAAACGCGTAAACCAAACTCGCGTAAATCGAGAGTTACCTGTATTCACTTCATTCAGTGGAGAGAGAGAGAGAGAGAGAGAGAGAGAGAGAGAGAGAGAGAGAGAGAGAGAGAGAGAGAATATCCATATCACCGAGATATCCACTCAGGCACTCAGTCTGAGCCTCACTCGTGTGAGGAAGAAATGAGGGACACCATGAGTGACTGGCTAGTATTGGTACCGGTACTGATCAGTCTGGTACTGTTAGTACTGGTACTGGTACCAGGACCTGCCCACCCCTATTGTTGAGTAGCGTGGCAGCGTGGGTACTGTATTGTTGTTCAAGTGGTGCGCTGGAAGAACTGAGCTCAGCTGTGTGGCTGCGGCGCCGTGTGAGTCCAGTTGCGTGAGACATCTGGTGGCCACTCCATAAAATATTGCGTATAAGTGGAAAAAATGTGCAAATTAAACATTTATTTGGATTTTGGACCCCGCGTTATTTCAAAAACGCGTAAACCAAACTCGCGTAAATTGAGAGTTACCTGTACTACAATATGTGCTCAGTTGTTGCCAATAATAATAACACTCGTCATTCCACAAGCAGTGGTTTGTTTCTCTCTGCTTACATCACAATAATTAAGTACTCTCCTCACAAATCCTAATAACACATTCCTATAGTATAATCTACTTCAATTTCACGGAAGCACCAAATTATACCACATGCAGTGGTTTCTACCTTTGCTTTACATTGCAATAAAATAATCACAATCCTGTCCCACTCACAATCCTACTACACATCTACATTATAATCTCCAGGACAATACAGTCGGTTTCTCTTAGATTCTTGAATTTTTATTCACGATTAAGATCACAACAGCCATTCTCAGCTGAGTGAGTAGCAGGTCTGCTTGAAGCGAGTGCAAGGCTCGGTCTGGTCTTACTACTGATTTCTAGGTCACACATTTTTTCTTTGCTTGAGGGGGACTTACATCCTTGACACACCTGAATTTTCTACATAACCAGTGGCCAATACTTCCATAATGGCTCGCTCATTATGTTGTATTGTTTACTTCTCCTGCTATTTGTGATTCACTCTTAAGACGCTCCCACAGTGACTTTTCTGTTAAGTTATTCGCTTATAACATGTCGTCATGACTGACGTCACATGTTCAGTCTTTTTGAATGGTTGTCCACACTTTCTGACCATGCCTACTGGGTATCTGTTTTCTGTATCTGAGTCTGGGTATCTGTTTTCCTTTACCCTCGTTGTTTCCCCTCTTTGTTAGTGTTTGTCCTTTGAGATGTTTACACTGTTGTATATCTGTCACCCTACTTGTTAGTGTTTGTCCTGTCAGATGTTTGTGCTGTACTGTTATGGCCATTCCTCTTGTTTGTTCATTTTCTGGGTCACGACAACACTGGCCATTTTCTTCTAACAGTTGTGGCTACTGGCAACGCCCGTGCGCCCATCCGGGAGCGAGTTGTCTGTTCACCATAACCTGGTGTCACACTGAGCCCTCTTCTTCCCACCGCATTGGCGGCAGCTTGGACAACTGGCAAATCCAAATTTTCCGGGTGTGCGTCACACACGGCCAAGATCAGTTGCCCGTATCCACATCCACAACGTAAACAAAGCACTTGCCCTAGATCAACATGGCGTCGCCTGCTAAAGTAAGGGCTCTCGCTGCTTGTGCCGCGCATCATGGCGGGTTGGCGCAATTTTCAAAATTCAGTCGTGGTGGCTGCTCGCGCTAACTGAGGCTTTCGCGCTATTTAATTTTTTTCTTGGTAGATGGTGGCTTGCGCTAATTGCGGTTCGCGCTAATTGATCTCGCGCTAAGTGGGGCTCTACTGTATATGGAAAAGTCATAATAGAGAGGGTACAAAGACTTACAGAAGAGAAAATCAGTGAAGAACAAGGAGGCTTCAGGAAGGGAAGGGGATGTGTGGATCATATATTTGCCTTCTGGATGGTAGTAGAAAAAAAATATTAGGAAAAGGGAAAAACTATATACTGCCTTCATGGATTTAGAAAAAGCTTATGACAGAGTCGATTGGCTGGCATTGTGGGATGTTTTAAAGATATATGGTGTGGGAGGAAAACTGCTTAATGCAATAAAGTCTTTCTATGAGGATGCATCTGCATGTGTCAAAATTAGTGAACATTTTGAGATAAAAGTGGGCTCGAGGCAGGGGTGTGTCATGTCACCATGGTTGTTCAATATTTATATGGATGGTGTTATGAGAGAAATGAAAGGCAAAGTTGGGGAAGTAGGAGTAAAAATGTATGCTGAGGGAAGGAAGTGGGTGCTGAATTCAATCTTATTTGCTGATGACACAGTGCTCATTGCAGAAAATGAAAGTGACTTAGAAAATTTGGTCAGCATTTTTGATAGTGTATGTAAAAGGAGAAAGCTGAAAGTAAATGTCAACAAAAGTAAAGTGATGGTTTGTGAGCGGAGTAGAAGTGAGGTTGTGGATTTTGTGTGCCCATATAGAGTGGGAATTGAATGTGAAAAAGAATGCAAAATAATTTTGAATGATGAAGAAATGGAGGAGGTTAACCTGAGAACGTCGGCAGACCCTTTTGGCTTTCACGAGTCGTGGCTGTGGTACGGTGGACCCTAAAAAGGGCTCACCATAAAACCCATAATTCGAGCTAATTGTAGGCGGTGGTGGCATAGAGCAACCCACCATACATGCCCTGGGTCATAGTGGTGGGTGAGTGATCTTGAGGTGGGCTTTTTTGTCATAGGTGGTGCTGTAAGGTCATGGTAGACTGAATTAGCTATCCACACAGTAATCACTTGTCAAATTTTCTAAGGTAGACAACAAGTGACTCTCGGCTAGATGCCATGTGTCACAAGACTGTTTATTTTGTAACAAACACCACCCAAAAAGAATGGAGTTTGAGTAAAAGTAAATATTTTTAACAGCTTTATGGTTATGAGAGGAGTACTCTGATGTACGTTCCATGCTCTTTTCTTAGTCTCAAAATGCCGTGTAATTTTGCCGTTTCTCGGCCACTTCTCGGCTTTCCCATAGCCGACGCCCACGGGTTAATGAGTTTAAGTACCTTGGATCAGTTATGTGTAAGCATGGTGGTACAGAAGGAGGGACAAGAGAAAGGGCATTACAAGGAAGAAAGGTGGTAGGGTCTTTGGGATGTATCATGAATGGCAGAAGTGTGAGCATGGAGATAAAGAGGGATTTGAGAAATACAATAATAGTACCAACCCTCACATATGCAAGCAAAACATAGGCCTGGAATGAAAGCCAGAGGTTTAGAGTGCAGGCAGTGGAAATAATTTATTTGAAGAGTGCATGTGGTGTGAGTAGAATGGATGGAGTGAGTAATGAAAGTGCGTCTGAGCGTTTTGGAATGTGTCCCGTGGGTGAAGGGAAGAAGTGTGGAGTGGTGGAAGAAGTGAAGCGACAGACTTTAAAGTGGTTTGGCCACATGGAGCAAATGGAGGAGAGTAAGATGACCAGGAGGGTGTATGTGAGTGAGATAGAGGGAGGGAATGTTAGAGGATGACCTGCAGTGAAATGGAGGGATAGGGTGCAGGAATACGTTAGGGAGAGGGGTGAAAGATCCCTGAGAAACTTTGAGCAGACAAGGAGGGAGTGTTTGAATAGAGAGAGATGGAAACTCTTGCCGTGGCCATCCCCTGGTGGGAGCTCCTAGGAGCAGGCGTCGATGAGATGATGATGATGACGAACCTAATAAACGTAGGTGTATAGTTTTTTTTATTGTGCATGTTGTCTGTATAGCCGCACGGCACACTTGGTGACAGACTGTGAGGCACTGAGGCTGTCAGGTTGGCAGTGGGGCCCCGTGAGGGGGACGTATTATTACCAGTATGGGTAAAATTTTACAAGTGCACCAGTCTCACACTGGCAGACAAAACTGTTTTCTTGGTAGTTTTTGGTGTGTTATGAAATAATTTGCTGACTGTTTCTGTCACAAATCATTAAATGATTGACTTTTCAATGCCTATTGTACACCTGCCATCGCCTGCCGCCGCAGCCACAAAATACCTCGCAGAGAGAGGTCCAACTTGCTTACTGTTTCTATATTTCACTCACCACTCACAAAGATCACCAGTGAACAAACTAGAAAAAAAAAACAGGTAAATTAATGTTTTTCTTTCTGTGTATTCCCCCAATGTGCATGCATGGTGGACAGCAGAGCGACCTATTTCTGTAAGGAGGTGTTTCTCGAATCACCAGCGTAGTGGACCGCTGCCGCCATGTCCAGTCCTGCACTGTGTATTTCCACCACCCCACACTGCGTACTGAATAACTTTAACTAACCAAACCTAACATATCCTAACCTAACTTACGTAACCCCCCTTGACTCCCTTAACCCGGTAGCAGCGAGGGACCAAATTTGTGGCTTTACCGTGTAGCAGCGACGGGCCAAACTTGTGCCATGATATAAACCCCCCAAAATAGATGATACATAAACTGATCACAAATGCTTTGATATATATTATGAAATGGTTTGTGTGAGTGATGATTTTTTCTCATTTTTCTCGCATAGAGGGACCATTAAGAAACATGATCCCTGCTGCTACTGGGTTAAGCTGTGTCAGTATCTACACTCACAAACACTTGGCTATTTTCCATTACATTTACATCCTGGATTGCTGCATAAGGCTTTCTTGTGGTGTAAATATGTTCTTCATTTGAATGGGAACCACAAGGAGGAAAATATTTCATCAGGTGGGCTGAAAAAGACTACTACAGTAACTGAAGGATGGGACAGCAGATAAAGGGAGGAGGGCGAGGTTGTTAGCAGACGCATTTGTAGTTACCGAGTGAGGTTGGTTCAAAAACTATTCTTGGTCGGTCCCCGTGGATTTCTGACCCTCTGACCTTGTCTGTTATATCCGAAATTCACAATAAGCAGGTCTGTTATATCGAGGGTTTATATACTGTATAATCATTCCATGGTTATCCCATTTAGCTGAAGCAAAATGCCAGAGGCACCAGTTTCAGATTCTGTGTTTTAAGTCTTGTTTGTCTCCATGGTACAGTGGTTAGTGTACCTAGTTACAAATCCACTGGCCTGGGTTCAAATCCTGGCCTTGGTATTCTGCTTGCAACTCACCCAGCTTTTCATCCTTCATTTTGGACTAGTCTTTAAAAGGGTACCTACCTGTCATGTGTCCCAGTCATGGTTCTGTGTCCTGGGGTAATGGGTTCTTACCCACCGCAGGCTAGTGGGCCAATGAGATGGAGATGAGCCCCGATGCCATTCACAACTATAGCGCATGCCTACAACTTTGCCTTTTGAGAAGTGAGAAGTCTTTGAGACCAGAAAGATACTGCCAGAACTTGGCTCTTGTTTATATAAATTAGCCGAGGGTAGCCAGAACTTAGCTTTTGTTTATATAAATTACTCTAGGATAGAATTGGTTTTGTTATACATTTTTTAACCAAGAAAGCCATTGCCAAGAACTGCCAAGGATGTTAAGTGGGAATTTACTGAAAACAACAACCAAGCATAATTAGTGTTCTTGGTGTACCACTGCTGCTAGTTCAACCCCCTGCAAAGCACCTCACACCTTAGGCAGTGGCGTCGTGAAGGGGGCGGCTGGGGGGGGACATATTTCCCCGGGCACAGTATATAGGGGGTGCCAAAGTAACCCACACAACTGTCAGTTAAAAACCCTCGCTTCACTTTTTTCCTTATTGCCTGGGGGGGTGGGGGGCACCATTACTGACTTTGTCCCTGGGCGCCAGCAACCCTCGCGATGCCACGGACCTCAGGTTCTTGGTCTCTGATTCATATTACATGTGCCTAAGACAGCAATTTTTTATGCTTTTTCAGAAAAAAATATCATATCTTGGCAAATATGGTAAAGTATTGCATTTTTTTTCTCAGTTCTGATGATTTTGAAAAAGAGCAAGATTATTGTTTTCACAAAGAAAGTTTTTCTATTTATAAATGATTTATTATGAGGAATGTCTTTACCATTTTTTAACCAAGGAAATTTTAAGGACTTTTAACATCAGTATCATTCACTTGCATTCTACTTTATATTTCATCTTGCCAGGAACAAGAATGGAAGCTGAAACTTCATTGACTACAGGGAGCTGTTTGGAAGTTGAGGAAGACTTGGTCAGCAATGCTAACGTTGGATGGATTTCTGAAGAACACTCATGTCAGGAGCTTGATGAGGTTGCTGAATATCTAACTTTTGCCTTATGCCACTTATGCAAAGCAGGTCAAGATCATAACTTGAACAATATTTGCAAAGGAATATATGCAAAGCCAGAAAATAGTATAGATATTTCAAGTATACTAGAGATGAGTAAAAAAAGTTTTCAGAATGTTAAAATGTTAGATTCTATTTATGAAAATTCTGTGAATCATGATTATGATGATGTGAGTAATTCTTTTAAATCACAACTTTCATCAGCAGAAAATGTAGAAAATAATTTAGAGATTTCCTGTTCCAGTAGAAGTATGAGTAGGTGTAGCAGTGCCATGTGCAAAAATGGTACCATTTCATCGACGCCTGCTCCTAGGAGCTCCCACCAGGGGATGGCCACGGCAGAAGAGTATCCAACTTTCTCTATCCAGACACTCCCTCCTGGTACCAGTGATGTATATGGTAAGGTCTTTGGGAAAGTTCAATCTGGGTTACCCATAAATAGTATAAGACAACATAATAACATGCTGTCTACTATTTTGTGTGACTCAGATTTAAAATTATCATTATTTCTGCCAAATGAACTTACACCACATATGGAAAGTGTTCTTGTAAATGAAGAAACCCCTCCAGTAAAGCACTTCAAACAAAGAGATGACAAAAAAGTGAGTCAAGAGCATTTGTCATCTCATGGAAAAACTTCAATACCAAATGATTCTTCAAAGCAAGACAAGTTGAACTTGGGGGACAAGCACTTAAATTCTGTGCTTCTAAATGAAGAACTCACTCTTGAAACAAAGATTATTCAAACTCGCTCTGGAAGAAAAACTCGTTTTACATTTTTTTCTCAAACTCTTAATGATGACGTTGATGGGAAAGTTTTTGAGAGGAGTGAGTTGCATGATGAAGATGTTGCCTCTCCAACAAAAAGAATAAAGTTTGATCCTGAAGCACACAATTATGACCCTTCAAAAAAGAAAAGAGGAAGACCAAGGAAAGTGTCTCATGAAAATCTTGCTCATGATTGTGTTGTGACAAAGGATGATGTTCCTGATATGCAAAGTTACCATCCAAATCAGAGCTCCTTTCTCCCCCATCAAAAAACTGATTGCAACTCTAAAATGAGTTCATTAAAAAATCCTTTCCTGTCATTCATCAAAAGTCATCACATGATAAAGACTACACAAGAAAATGAGATAGTGAAAACAATCAAAGAACATAAAAAAGAACACACCAATATTTTAGAAGAAATTTACAGTATACTGGAAGATTTAGATCATCATCATTGATCAGATTTCCTGAAAAGGCAGGGTTGGGAGTTAGCAAGGGTCATTTTAGTATTATGATGAGAATTTTAAGAAAATATATTTGTTGAGGGAGGATCAAGTCATCATCCTCAGCTGTCTGTATTTTATGAGTTCCATCCCATAAGAAATACTTTTCTGTAGTGGGAAAATAAGGACATCCCCTTATTCAATTGCCTCAGGGAATTTTAGGGAACTAATATTTACATCAATACTTTGTTATTTCTTGTTTTCTTGTTTTTTGATGTTCAAACCATGTGTTGTGGAGGGAATCCTTGGACTGTCTTCACATTGTGTATGATGTCCTCTCAGTTTCACTGTAACTTTAGTATTAACATAATATATTCCATGCTCTGGTTTGAGGAAATTTTTAATGTCTCAGTGCAGTAGGTTATTTTATTGTAATAGAATTGAGGTGTGTCGTGCGAAAGTGGTCTAACTCTCAAAAATGGCGGTTTGGAGTTACAGGCGGGAACTTGTCCTGAGGTTTAGTTATCTTGTAGTGATGTCGGAAAAGGCAAAAGCGAACATCCTGCAGGGTGTACTAAGGTCTAAAGTGGCTTGTTTTGGTCCAACACATGGTGCAGACTAACTTTAGATTGGGAATGAAAGTGTCTAATGGATTGATACACTAATATTTTTATCTGTTTTTGCTCTCACCGACTTACTTTCATTTCGCTGATGTCCAAGATAAGTGTGGATGTTAATAATGTAATATTTTTTTTCAGTCTCAACAATGATAAGAATATAATATTTTTCGATTTAAAAAGTTCGTATAAAATTACTGAAGTACATGAGACTTGTCAGTTGAAATGTGCTTCGGATTTTGCGAGGCAAATCACCTCTGCAAGAAGGGAGCTTTCACATGAGATATGCTGCATCGCCCCACACTGTCAGACTTTAAAGAGTACAAGCACCCACATGAACCTGTGTGTCCCAGCTATTCCTGTCGTAAAGGTTGCATTGTGAAACCCAAGGCCCGCCACTTTATGAAGGGAGGGAGCGGAGGGCATGTGAAAGCTCCCTTCTAGCAGAGGTGATTTGCCTCGCAAAATCCAAAGCACATTTCAACTGACCTACAGTAAGTCTCATGTACTTCAGTAATTTTACTTCAGCAAATCATTCCTCTGCTAGAGGTTGCTTCCACATGAGATTTTAAAGCCATGTGGGTGTTGTATAAATCCAGTCCTGTCAAATGTCACACCATGTTAAGGTTGTAAAGAAAATCACCATGAAAGAGAGCCCGTTCTTCATTATGGAAACAAAACATTCCTTCCACATGTATGTACATAACATACATACAAACAGAAATTATACCAAACCAAGAACCACCTCTTGAAATGGATCAGTGTCTTGGATAAAATCCTTATCATAAAGCCTAGCAAAAGTGGCTTCTTGTGTCCATCCAGCCTCGGCCATGATGGTGGTAATCAGCACAGCCAAGGCCTTGGCCTTAGATGTTGAGGCTGGGCGAACACTGCCAGCAGTGAACGAACTTCGTGGTGTCAATCCCGCATATGCCCAGCATTGTCTTGAGCCATCTTGCCACCGTGTCCTTAGAAACATTCTTATGAGGCTCGATGAAGCTGATGAGTAGCCTTCCATCATCATTTCCAAATTCCTTTCTGAGTTTGGCAGTCCTCACAATGTACTCCTTCATAGTCACAAAGACACAACCTGGCATCATGAGCATAAGCATGAAACTTAAGGGCTTGAAGATTAAACTTGGGTCTGCATTGCTTGATGTTACCCCCTAACCAAACGGAAATAGAATCCTCGCCAATGGCAATGTTCCTTAGCATCAGTAAGTGTAAGGTTTGGACCCTGGTTGCTTGTGTCAGCGCCATCAGCATCACCAATTTGAGCATCAGGTCCTTCAAGGAAAGGCAGTGCAACGGGTCCATGGTCTGAATTCTCTGCAACACAGGTTTAACGTACCAGGTCTCTGAATACCTGGGAGTAGATGGTCTTTGGTTGAAAACCCCTCGCAAGAACCTGTCAACGAGAGGGTGGATTCCTACCCGGTAGCCTTCCACCACTATGCCTAGTGCAGAGAGAGCTCCCCTCGCCATGTTGACACATTCGTAGCCAACATCTCTGTGAAAAGTATCAGACAGAAAATTTAAGATGTCGTCCACAGAGGGATTAAGGGGATTGATGTTCCTTCCACAACAAAATTGTGACCATCTGTTGATGTGAAGACGGTATTGTCTTTCAGTTCCTGGTTTCCATGAAGCCATGATGATGTCCATACCCGCTGCAGATATGCCACATTCTTGGAGCTGTTTCCGGACAGCCGACAAGCCATCAAGTTGGTGTGTCTCAAGATCGGGTGTTCCTCCGCAGATAATGGATGCAAGAGGACATTTTTCCGTGCCTTGATGACCCGAGGGTGCTCTACCAGCATCCAGAGGAGAGTGCCCATCCAAGGCTGCAACGCCCAGAGTGGAACGACCATCCACCCATGTGATCTCTCCTCCCGCAACTTCTGGAGACACCTAGGGATAAGAGAGAATGGAGAAAAGAGGTAAACCAGGCCAAACTGAGCCCAATTTAGTGCAAATGCATCAACATGTGCAGCTTCTGGGTCCGGTTTCCAGGAACAAAAACAGTCCAGTTGCTTGTTTAAGCAAGAGGCAAACAAGTCGATGCAGGGAGTTCCAAATATAAGGCTCAACTCCCTAAAAATTTCCCCGTTGAGCTGCCACTCGTGTCTGTCATTAAATCGACGGGACGCTGTGTCTGCCAAAATGTTGCACGTTGCCAGGTATGTGGGAAGCTGTAATCCAAGCATCCGTGCTAACACACCAATCCCAAAGATCAATGCAGATGTTATTACAAACGAGGGACTTAGTACCACCCATGTCATCCACATATTTTATCACTGTAGTGTTATCACAAAACGCCTTGATGTGCTGCCCCCTGAGTAGTTTTTGCAAAAGACTTCAGTGTGTACCAATAGCTTTGAGTTCCCGAGCATTAATGTGCACAAGCACCTCTACAGGTGACCATCTACCATTAGTAGTTTGGTCATTTAGGCAACCGCCCCAATCTAGGTTTGACGCATCAGTATGTAGCTCAATTTCCGGATTTTTATGTCCTGAGCTGCCAGTTCATTGATCCACCAATGGAAATCTGTCTGGCAGTGATAGCCATCCATCTGTTAAATTTTCCTTTCTCCCTTTCCAAGGCCTTGATCTTTGCCCTCTCCAACTTTATGTAGTGTATTTTTACCATCTCAACTGCTGGGATTGCGACCACCAGAAGGCCAATCACTCTCGCAACTTCCCTGATTTTCTCCCTCTCTTCTGTCACCAAAAGGGAGCAGTGCTGCAAATTTTCGCTTTCCTACGTTCTGGTAGCGTGACGGTCATGGTCTCGGAATCAATGATATTTCTAAGATACTCAATGCGCTTAGTAGGAACCAGGACTGACTCCTCCACATTGATGCAGAAACCTACTCTCTGCAACATCCTTACTGTATCATGCATGCACTCATGACTTCCAGCCACCAAATTGCTCCACACAAGTGTATCATCAGTAAAACTAGTAATGGTGTGTCTCATCATTCTCAGTGTCGAGAAAACTGGTTTCATAAGTTTGGTGAAGAGTCGAGGGCCTTCCGAAACACCCTTAGCATGACAAGTGAGTTGATAGATCTTTCCAGACCATCGGAAACATGGATATTTCTGCTGTTCCTCTGCAATTTTCACTGAGTAATATGCAATTATGCATGCCTAAGGTCAATTGAAGCCATAAAATCCCCCTGATTAATTAGTCTGAAAGCTTGCTCAAAATTTTCCATTTTAAAATGTTTGCAAGCAATGTGTCTGTTCAGCTTCTCTAAATCAATCACCATCCTAAACTCCCCATTCTTTTTCTTCCTCAAGAATATGGGGGAAGTAATTTGATGATCCTGTATATGAGTCACCTTGATCACTTTGAGACTTAACAATTTTTCAACTTCTTGACAAATGATCCCTTTCTCTTCCTCACTAAACACATATTCAATATCTTCATCAAATAAATGGTCAGTATTATCCTCGTCAAAGTCAAGATGGCAGTGCTCCACAATAACCAAAATGAAAGGATCACTTGTGATCATACGCCACTCACGTATAAATTTATGAAGTTGACCTGCTTCAAACTGTTGGCTCACCTGAAGTATCGCCAGGGATTGCTGTGTCCCCGGCCTCTCAAGTTTTTTTATGTCGATGCTGGATGTGGGTAGGAGCACCTTTGGTTCCCCTTGGTGCACACTTTGTGTTGGCCGTAGGGCTGGAACCTGGACGAGAAGCCACGGGAAGGTGCCTTGCCAAAGAAGCCTCGTGGTTTACTCCCACCAAACTTCCCAGGGCCAGAAGTCCAAAAATGAAATGGCTTCTTGGTGGAGAACTTGTTCTTCAGCTTCTCAGCCTCTTCGATCTGCTTGGCAGCTTGAGAAATATCGTCCCCAAATAACAGCCCAGTCATGGGAACCTTATTTGAACACAAATGGGAATATTTTTTATTTATTGCTTGGTTGATGATGTGTCGTCTGGTCAAGTTGTTACGGAAGTTGGCATTCCCGAGCAATGCCAAAGCACCATTGAGCATAGCCACCTCATGTGCCATCACCGAGTTCTCCTCATCATGAGCAACTATGTCGAGTGTAGTGAGAGACTTGACGACGATCGTAGCAGCTTTAACAATGTCCTTATGTAGTGCGGTGGCTATGCCTGATGAACGAGCCTCCCATAACCCACTTAGCCAGTGGGGTACCTCTTTCGACTTCGATGAGTGGCTCTCCCGTCATGCTGGTTGCGGGTTCAATCCCAGGCAGCCGGCGAATACCCTGATCTTGATTAATTTCTCGTGTGTTCGATACATGCAGAGGACGTGTCGAAAAATAGAGGAAATTGAAATTAATCAAGATCAGGGTATTCGCCATGGCCTGGGATTGAACCCGCAACCAGCGTGGACGGAGAGCCACTCACCGAAGTCGGCCAAAGAGGTACCCCACTGGCTAAGTGGGTTATGGGAGGTTCGTTCATCAGGCATAGTCGCCGCACTACACTTATAGTCCTCCTCACGCATGCCATTGTCAAACAAATGGTTCACCATCGCGGCCACCTGCTTGTCAATTTCCCCTGAGCTGTCATCTGTGGGCCCAAAGTTCTTAGCAGCTTGAAGCAAAACACTGCCCTAGTGAACATCTTCCGGAATCTCCCCCTCCTCGCTACTAACCTCAAATGCGGGAGATCTAAAACCAGAGAACTCAGTATTACTGGACAGAGGCAGCTGAGCACCAGCAGTAGTGTCAACCCCAGAACAAGAGGGGGCTGACTCTGGCCCCAGTACAGCACTAGCACTCACAGGCTGTCAATCTTGTTGAAGCTTGTACATGTCGCCCCTCAGGTCCGCAGTAGCATTCAAAAGTGTGGCTAAAGTAACATGCGTGGAGGGAGGCTTGAGAGGGAGGAGGAACCTGGGCCAAGCTGTGCCGCACGGGGTCGTGGACTGCCCCTTGTACTGGACTCGCCCTCTCACGATGGGCAGAAGAGCTCCGTGCCATGGAACTTGCCCCACCATAAGGAAGGCGCCGATGAGTGTCCATAACTCGAGAGGAGGTGTTTCTTGCCACTCTGGCCAGAGAGGCGGCAATCATCCGATGAAGACATGGCGGCAGCCCCAGCTAGCGTGTGTGAAGTAAACCAACAGGTGGCCAGCAGCCTTTCCAACGGGGCACTTTACCCGCTCCCAAAGGATCAACGGGAATAAACTAAGCTCTCCAGTAAACTTTCAATCATTAGACCACCCGCTCCTATCACGGATAACAGGATGGTGAGTTGCCCGCTCTTATCATGGAAAATGGGATGGTGAATTGCCCGCTCCTATCACGGATAACGGGATGGAGAATTGCCCGTTCTTATCTCGGATAACGGGATGGAGAATTGCCCACTCCTATCACGGATAATGGGATGGAGAATTGCCCGCTCCTATCATGGATAACGGGATGGTGAATTGCCTGCTCCTATCTCGGATAACGGGATGGAGAATTGCCCGCTCCTATCTCAGATGACGGGGTAGTGAATTGCCTGCACCTACCTCGGATAACAGGAAAAACAACAGACCAGCAGGTCCTGTGTCTGATCAGCATTGTGTCCATGTAGCAACTGAGGGTGTGGGGCGACACAGCGTATCTCATGTGGAAGCAACCTCTAGCAGAGGAATGATTTGCTGAAGTAAAATCAGGAATTAGGCACAGCAACATAATTTTTTTACAGAACACTTTTTATTCCATACACTCTTTAAAAATGAACCTAAAACCATGACTTTCTGTGAAAAAAAAGTGCGGGAGGAGGGAGTAAATAATAAATTTGACCGTAACCTAAAAAAAAAAAAAAAAAAAAAAAAAAAAAAATTGGTATGAAAGATCTAGTCTAAACATTTAATTTGATGTATAATAGTAATACATTGCACCACTTTATTCGGTAGTAATCAGTAATTAACTTTGACTGCTAATTACTCAAAGCTAAGGTCGGGCGGATTAGAGCACTTTAGCACTACGCGCCTCAATTGCAGGAAGGAATCTTAGGCTATTTTGAAAAACTCATTGAATCAACACAATGAAAATTGAGTTTTAATTTGATATAGGCCTGATTAGTCATACTAGTAACTGTTTTCTTATGTGATGAAGGTCAGTGAAATCAAAAGATAGATATTATGAGGCATGAGGTCAATCTTCTTTGCATAGGCTTTTAAAAGTTGCCAATTCCAAAATTATGATTAGCAGCAGTTTTTGATAAATGAACCTTTACTGCTACTGATATTGATATCTTTGTCAATCCATTAATAGAATTCATAAATTGAAAAAATGAGGTTGTTGACCGATTATCATATGTTTGTTGATTCATCAGTCAGATGTGATGAAAAAGCTGTGGCAATGCATTATTATAAGAATTAGGTTGTTGACTTGATTATAATGTGGTTGCTGATTCATCAGTCATGTGTTATTCACCAGATCATGTTTCTGCTAAACTGTTTGCTAAATTTAAGGCTTCCCATATTTTATTATTTCAAATTAAGTTACTATGATACCATGTTCAATACATAAGAAATAACTATGTTATTAATACTTTCCATGTACTTGTGTTTATTATTTATTACAAAACTTTTATACTTCAAAATGTAATACAACATAAATATATCACATAAGCTTAAAAATACAATATTTTTATGATACTATGCAGCTTTATGTACATGTGGACTAAAGAGGTCTAGCAAAATAACCAATGACTTGTAGGATGGCTAAGGGACATGATTATACCAAGGTGAAGCATCATTGAGGTCACAAAGATGATCTTTAAGGAAACCTCAGCATATCAGCCAATAATGCAAGCATTTACTGATTGAAAAAAAAATCTAATATCCACTATGAGGTGATAATTTTGCTATACACATATATGTTATATCAATGAAGTATACAAAAAAAAAAGTGTTAGCTACCTAGGCAAAAGTATGGACTAGTGAATGCTTATCATTCAGCAAATAGAACCATTTAAAAGGCATTTTCAGCTCAAGTTGCAGTATATTTTTTTATATAAAGCACTGAAATAAACAGAAAATCCTATATAAATATATACTGTATTTCAACCAAAAGTTAAATGTGAAGTACACTGTTCTTGAAGCTCATTAGTGATCCTGAAGATGTCATTAGATTTATATAAAATGATTAGCACCTATCATAATTTTCATTTATAAAAAAATGCACAGTAGTTGCAAATGGATGGAAGTAAATTGTCAGATGCATGAAATTTGTGACAATTAAAGATGACCAGTGATCAAGACTAGTAGCAGGAATGAGTCATCGCTAGGTAGTATAAGTTGACCCTGAACTACAAAATCCTTTTTAGAAATTATTCTATAACATCTTTAGATTTCAGACTTTATGCCTCCAAAAGTACCACAAATCTGAGTTAAACTATACATAGGTTAGCAGTTTCCAAACTTTTCATGCCACTCACCACCTTCCAGGCTATGACCGAGTCCAGACACCCCCACCAAGATTCAAGGAGTGCGAAGGTTCTGTCAATTCCTCTAAATTTTGTCCATTTGTTTTGAAATTTGTGTATGCAAAGTATGAGGCTCTGAACGCTATCAAAGTTGAACAAAAATGTAAATTTCAGCCTGGGTGTACTCAGAGCCTGGGTAACTTTCAGACTTAGGGAACAGTCAACTGTGCTGAAGCATACAGTATATATTAGTCTTAAAATAACATCAGTTGATGATGTGTTTGAAATTTTCATGAGACAAATTGCCATTACATTCTTTTTCTTGCACACCCTCAGTGATCATCTCACGCACCCCTGAGGGTGCATGCACCACAGTTTGGGAACCTCTGGCATAGGGTATAGAACAATTTGTTCCAGATTTTGTACCTGCTTAAATTTAAATAACTGAAAAAGCATCTGACTTTATGATATGGACCTTGTTTGCTTCACATGTATACTATAAAATTATAATTAACAGGAAATAATGAGTTTATGCTTAGTTGAAAACATATGCAAGCTAATTTAGAATCAACATTTGAATCTTTCAAACCAATGATTTAACTTAAAAATGCTGTAGAAGTGTATAGAGAAAAAGTAGTTACAGTGCATCCTTTGAATATATTTTTCCAACTTTGTTTTTCTAAGAAGGCACAATGTCCTGATTCAACTCAAATATGTCAATGGAATATAATAAATCTTGACCATTGTTAGTCTAGGCATCATGACATTATTGACAAAGAACATTCGTGATTTCTTGCTTACAACTTCTGGTAGTGTCAATTCCTTAGTCTTTTCCATATTGATTACACTTTACGTGAAATGACAGAGTAGTCTCATATTCAGTTGGAAAATTCAAATCATTCCCAAAATTTCCTCCGCAAAATAAAGAGTATGACAAAAGAAACTTGTTAAATGTTAGTAGTGGGAGAGCAAAGTAAAACAAGCATATTCAAGAGTTCTGAATGACAGCAGAGAAACAGCCTGCAACAGGCACATGGACTTGCTACAGCCAGTAGCACTCCCTCTCTGCCATTATCAAAACTTAGCTGAGAAGTCTCAACTATAATTTCTGGCATAGTCACTGCAACATGAGGAAACTTCTTACGAGAGCTTTTTCATACTCTCATATACAGCAGCAACTGTACCCAAGGCTCTCAACTAATACATGATAAGTACAGTTTCATACAGACTAGATAACATCATATGGTCCTAGTGCAGGACAAAATATACATACAATCTTTGGTATTTCTCAACTAGATATACAAAAAGGACTCCTCACAACATCAATATGTCAACATTGTGATGCAATATATTTCTCCATTCTTATAACACTGATATACTAAAAATAGCAATTGACTTTGACAATTTGAATATACATCCATTTTCACTTGGTATATAAAATTGTTCATTACAAAATGTGTGAACACACAAACACACATGGATACATGCAGGGACATACATAAGCATGTATGAGCACACACACACACACACACACACACACACACACACACACACACACACACACACACACACACATGCACAGATTACAAATGAATGTGCACAAACAAATGCCCATACATAAGAATGGGCAAATACACACACAGCACACTTGCATGCAAGCAGGTGTGCACACACACACACACACACACACACACACACACACACACACACACACACACACACACACAGACCACCATCTTCATTCTCAGACTGATAATACAGTTATTAGCCATGCTCTTGGTTAACTTGAGTACTTATTTTTTTATCCAAGAGAGGTTTTTCTATTACCCTGCATATCCATATTGCTGACTGCTCTGTCTGAGTCATGAAATTTGCTGTTTATTTCATGGATCATTGAGTAAGTTCTGGCCATAGGATCACGACTGGAGACTGTTTTTGACTTGGGCCAAGTTCTTAAATAATCTTCCATTCTTGGCATGACTTGCAAAGTTCGCCTCCAGTCTCTAAATGGAACAGTAGCTACTGCTTCTTCGTTCAAAGTCTGTGGAACATTCACACCTGTTGTGCTTATATGTCTATTGTTGTCCTTTGTATGACTTTCCAGCTTAGTATTACTAGGTGTTTGAGACTGGGTGAGATTAGAGATGTTTCTTGGTTTTGTCAAGTATAGCACTGATGACACACTAACATTTTTTTTTAGTTCTGTAGTAGAGAAATCAACTTCAATTAACTTTGAACTATTTCTGCCCTCAGTTTTAGAGAGCCAAATATTGTCAGTTTCTATTGTGCTTTCATTTTGTGATCCTACTGTGGCATTCTCTGATCTGAACCCTGTCAATGTCCTAATAGAAGTTGTGTTCACGAAAGAAGCTCCCGTTCCCGGTGAGAGAGGGATGAGAGGCCGATTGCAGTTCTGTTCATCACTGCTGTCGCCACACGAGTCCCAACCATCACAGACGAGGGCAGTTGGGATGCATCTCCTATTCCTGCAATAAGATTTACATGTTAGATATTGAAATAGGTAAGTCATTGTCTATGAAATAATTGCTTTATGAGGTAACCTAACATTTTTTTAGGAAATGAGTCTCACTTTAAAATGTTTTTGACGAATTACATATACTCTCTCTTTCTCTCTCAAGCAGTGGTTCTTAACCTGGGTTCAACCGAACCCCAGGGGTTCGGTGAGCCAGTCTCAGGGCTTCGGCGAAGATCCTCCCTAAAGGCATTGCAATTTTGCAATTGAATTTTAAGCAAATTTTCTTTAATATTTTATAGATTAAAATGGAATCCATTCTTTGTATTATCCAAAATCAATATACTCTTGAATTTTGAAGCAATTAATATTTTCTTCCACTTGTTTTTATTTTTCATTATACTTGAGGGGTTCAGCTACTGTGCGGAGGTTTTCATTAGGGTTCAGCGCCTCTGAAAAGGTTAAGAACCACTGCTCTAAAGAATCCATATTTAAATGTTTAAGCCTTTTCTTTATGTCAATGTTTCTCAACCAGTGAATCATTTTCATTCTCTTCTACTGACTGGGAAATGGGCAGGTCATCCCTATCTGGAAAGGAAAAGGGACTGACTAGACTGCAACAATTACCATGGTATTACACTGCTCAGTGTGCCAGGCAAAGTGCTAGCTCATCTATTGCTTATGCAGATTTGTAACTAGTAGCTGAGACCTGAGCAGTCTGGGTTTGCGCCTAGTAAGTTAATAATTGACCGTATCCTAGTGCTTCACATACTGATGGAGCACTGACGTGAGGTTCAACAGGCCATGCTTGCAGCATATGTCGATCTCAAGAGGGCATTTGACTTGTGCAGTGTTAGGATTTCCTGTGACTGCAGGATTCCTGCAAGTGTTGTTGGTGTATTAACTGGTCTGAACTCTGAGACTGAGTGCTGTCAAGTGTGAGTAGGCGTGTTCAGCTTTTCTGTAAAAGTAGAAGCAAAGGCAGGGCTGTGTCCTTGCCTTGTCACTTTTCAACACTTGCATGGACTAGGAATTAGGAAAGTTGTGGATCAAAGTCATTGTGGAGCATATGTTGGCAATACCAAGGTCACTGATTTAGTTTTTGCTGATGATACGGTAATCCTTGCAGAGTTACTGGAGGTTCTGATGATGGCTCTTGAAGCACTGCTTGAGGAAGTGAAACCCATGTCTCCTGGGCCAAGACCAAGGTACAAGTGGAGGCTTACTAAATGAAACAGTACAAGCTGTCCATGCTTGTGGCCTAAACACTATCTAGGTAGTGTAGTGCAGAACAATGGTGGGTCTCATCTGCCTGTGCAGAAGAACAAAAATGCATATCTTTTCAAATCATTTGTGCTCCCTGTCTTACTCTATGGCTGTGAGATATGTACACAGGGAGGGGTGAATGAGTGACTAGTGTGTGGGCTGGTGGCCAGGAGGACTTGGGTTCGTGTCCCGCCTGCAGTGGTGGGCACTGGTAAACGAAAAGTTAGCTTCGCTAACTGGTAATTAATCCACTAACTAAAAAGTTAGCTTCGCTTACGTTAAACTGCTAAACTGATAAAGAAATTAGTGGAAGCTAATGATAACCGCTAACCTTTTTGTATGGATTTAGCTTCAGTGTAGTATTTTGGCTCTAAAACCCTTAAAAACAGACCTAGTGATCTGAAATTTCAATATGTTGTAGCTTAGACATGGAGCTTTCCAGAACGGTATAGCATGTCAAAATCAGATGATGATCAAACTGGGTGGGATGTGCTGGGTGTGCCCTCCTGACATGTGACTTCAAGCTGTAAATGTAATGCCCCGACGAGCTTCTTTTCTAAATCCTTCCTATTTCTCAACACGGCCTCTGCGTGTATCGAAATAACACGAGAAATTAATCAAGAGTGAGGGTATTCCCCGGCTGCCTGGGATTGAACCCGCGACCAGCGTGACAGGAGAGCCACTCCTTACCGAGTCGGCCAAAGAGGTACCCCACTGGCTAAGTGGGTTATGGGAGGCTCGTTCATCAGGCCGTCGCCGCACTACATAAAGGCTTGCCGTCTGTCCGTTAATGATGGTCTCCTTGGGGTGGCACATGACGCACCGCCAGTCAAAGACATTGGCGTTCGTCATATCTCTTGATTTAATTTCTGGGACTCCTGGCCGTCAGCTTGATTGTCCTCCGCCTCACCCACAGCTGCTGCTGGCTCCTTAACAGGGTCAGCATCCTCATGCAGAACAAAAATGTCCTCACTCGGGTCACCTTCCATGAAGTTGATTACAATAAACAAGGCGGCAATAATGAACGTGACTGCACGGTAACATCGCAGTTGAACTGAACAAAGAGACAACAGCAAGAAGAGGAGAGAAAGAAGCCTCCAGTTTATCCTAAATCTGTATATTTTACCCAAGATCTCCCACAAATTTTACGTATTTTTTACTTTTTCCATAACTGACACTTATTTTTATTATTTTAAGTTTATTTTTTGTCAGGTGGAAAATATCGAATTCTTGTTATTAAATCCCGAGTTCAAAGAGTTGGAAATGGAAGATGCATTACCCTAAAATACCAAAAAAGTTTCACTAATAATTGTCCAATTTGGCATAATTTTCCCAAAAGTGGAAGTCCTGGAATTATTGCGCCATGTGGCTCAACTGGTGCTGTGTCTGCCCACAACGGACAAGAACAAACCTGAATGAATTTATAGTGGACTTAAAGTTAGCGGAGGAGGAACTACATTTAGCGGAAGCTAATTGATCCGCGTACTGTTTTCAAAGTTAGCAAAAACGCTAATCAGCTAATGAAAAAGTTAGCTTCTCTAATTAGCGGTTAGCGGAACCGTGCCCACCACTGCCCGCCTGCTGCCATAAGGTGGGATTTTTCAGTCACCGCTGAATGTCCTAATACTATCCACATGCTGTCCTGATTTCCACCTATCAACCTACTCTAGATTCTCTCTATAAAAAGAGGACAAAAGATAAGCTTCGGAGGACAGCATGAGCCAAGCAAGATGGTGCCACTATAAACACCTGCTTGCACCATAACAGACTGGGACCGACCAACAGGCCCCACCAAGAAAGCCTAAGTGCCAAAAGCTGAATGTTAAAATAAGAGAAAAAAAATATGACTTGAAGAGGTGTATTAACCCACAGAGCACCAACGACGTGTGACATCCGTCGCGCACTTTTGTAATGCTAAGGACCAGCGACAGATGAGATCCGTCGCATATTCCAGACCCTATATTTCCCGTCATACAGGTGCGATCTGCTTAATATTCATAAGCCTGCTTCCTCACCATATTCCCCAATTAATCACAAGTTGGCATCTCGCTACTGAGCTGCACGCGCCACCAAGGCAGCGTGATGTACTGTGATTATGGCGAGCACCTCCACTCATGCCAGCCATGTCTTGCCGCGCTCCCTCATGCCGCCTTCTTAGCCTTCCTGAAATTGTTCAGCTTGCTCTTGAGTCAGATGACTACAGTGACATTGAAGAGGACTCATCAGGGGATAAATATAAACCAGGGGAAGATGAGGTGGTTGAGACGGAAAGCGATGAAGAGATACCGCTTCTCCCTGTAGGTGTGCGTCGTCGCCATGTTGAGGAGTATGCTGGGCAGCCTACTCACGCTTCATCGCTTCATTATCCTTCCCTCCTTCACCTACTGGTGTTGAGGCCCAGGATGTGGATAAAGACAAGGATAGGGGTAATTTGGATGACCCAATGGGTTTTTTATTTCCACAAGAGAGGAGACCAGCAAATGTTGAAGAGGAGGAAGAAAGTTTATCACCTCCTCCTGATCTCCCTTCTCCACCCCCACCAAAACCTTCCCCAGTGAAATGCACTGCTAAAATATTTTATGGTAAATGGTAAATGGTAAAAAAGGGAGAATCATCTGCCACAAGTATGATGAGTGGGTGTAAGAGGGATAGTGAAAATGAGCATCATTCCCCACATCACCCCGCACCCAAAATCAGTCGAGTGTATGGTCTCTATCACCCACGCAGCTCCTCCCCCCAGGCTGGCATGTCACGTGACCTGCTGCCCCACGCCACACCACTCATCTGCCACACCCCAAACTTTTGTGTTCTACTACTACATGTTTCATGAATGATTACAACGAACGTGTGGCACAGCCTCAGCTCTAGCCGCATGGAAAGTTTGAACTTGTGGTCATGCCGACGACTCCACTCTGCATTATTCAACTTCTTTCAACAGAAGACCCTCTCAACAGGAATTGCAAGACTCCCGACTGGATGCTTCAGAGCGCTTAACCTCAGACCTTGCTATCATTTCCGATTGGGGTAAAAGGAACCTCGTGACCTTCAATGCCTCAAAAACCCAATTTCTCCACCTATCAACTTGACACAATCTTCGAAACACCTATCTCCTATTCTTCAACAACACTCAACTGTCACCTTCTTCAACACTAAACATCCTCGGTCTATCCTTAGCTCAAAATCTTAACTGGAAACTTCACATCTCTTCTCTCACTAAATCAGCTTCCTCGAGGTTGGGCGTTCTGTATCGTCTCCACCAGTTCTTCTCACCCGCACAGTTGCTATCCATATACAGGGGCTTTGTCCACCCTCGTATGATGTTTGCAAATCATGTGTGGAGGGGCTCCACTCACACAGCTCTCTTGGACCGAGTGGAACCTAAGGCTCTTCGTCTTATCGGCTCTCCTCCTCTTACTGATAGTCTTCTACCTCTTTAATTCTGCCGCCATGTTGCCTCTCTTTCTATCTTCTATTGATATTTTCATGCTGACTGCTCTTCTGAACTTGCTAACTGCATGCCTCCCCCCCTCCCGTGGCCTCACCACCCACGACTTTCTACTCAAGCTCATCCCTTTACTGTCCAACTCCCTTACGCATGAGTTAACCAGCATTTTCACTCTTTCATCCCTCACGCTGGTAAACTCTGGAACAATCTTCCTTCATCTGTATTTTCTCCTGCCTACGACTTGAACTCTTTCAAGAGGAGGATATCAGGACACCTCTCCTCCTGAAATTGACCTATCTTTCGGCCACTCCTCTCGACTCTTTGTAGGAGCAGTGAGTAGCGGGCTTTTTTTCATTATTGTTTTCTTTTTTTTTTGCCCTTGAACTGCTTACTCTACTGTAAAAAAAAAAAAAAAAAAAAAAAAAAAAAAAATAAAGCATTGTTCAGATATTTTCTTATTTCATTGATGGGTGTCATTCATTTGTGAGTTATTGCCATGGAGGTATAAGGGGTGGAATCGACATCAGCCCCTGATCGGTGAAGCTGCCGAACTGTCATTAACCCTTAGAAGGCAGCAGTATTTGAAGAGTAGCTCCCCAAAATGAATCTTCTATATATAGTCAGTGCTGACCTTAGGACCATAGCATAAATATAGTCATGCCACAAAAGAGGTGTTTTAATTATCGTCTACATATATATGTATATTCTACTGCAATCTGTAAGTGTTGTTATATTTCTGCCATACATAACTGACTGACTGAATTTTGGACCATCTATATCTAGTTCCACCGCCGTCTAAAGGTTAACTCTCATTCCTACCCCAGCAAGATGGCGGATACCTGTCAAACGTCAGGTGTTAAGTCAGGTCACAGGCCACCTGAGTTTTTGCAGTGTGAAATGACCTTAGTAGACTTACTTTTAGTTTAACTATGAGACCATCAGCATTGCTAATCAAAGCTGTTGCTGAAACTGATTTACACAGGAGGCATTCCTATTCCGGAAAAGTTTACAGAAAGCTTTAAAAGCTGTTAAAATTAGGTATACTATGAGTTATTGTTGATTAGTGGCAGATAAACATGTAACCAAAGAAACATCAGTGAATTAGTGGTGTGATAAGCTTGCGGAATCTCGAAATTGGTGTGTTTCCATTTATCATGTAAAATAATATATTAGTATTTATGAAATAGTTCAACACAATCAGTAAGTGTACAGTGATAAAAAACAATAACATCAAAATGGATTAGACGCGGCCTGCAGGCAGTAACTGAGGCAGTGGGCATGAGCTCTCTCACCTGGTTATGTGCCATATTGCTGGCACAAATGATTTTTTTTTTTTTTTTTACAGCACAGGAAACAACTCAAGGCAAACAAAAAAAAAAAAATGTAGAAAAAAAGCCTGATAAGCGTTGCTCCAAAAAACAAAAAGTAAAGAGTGGCCAAAAGAGAGGTCAATTTCGGATGGAGAGGTGTCTTGATGCACTGCACTCCTCTTGAAAGAGGTCAAGTCATAGGCAGGAGGAAATACAGACGAAGGAAGGTTGTTCCAGAGTTTACCAGTGAAGGGGATGAACGAATGGAGATGCTGGTTAACTTTTGCATAAGGGATTTGGATATTATAGGGATGAACTAGGGTAAAACGTCGAGTGCAGCGGGGCCACGGGAGGGGGGAAGGCATGCAGTTTGCAAGTTCAGAGGAGCATTCAGCATGAAAATATTGATAGAAGATAGAAAGAGATGAAACGCTGCGGCAGAATTTAAGAGGTGGAAGAGTGTCAGTAAGAGGAGGGGAGCTGATGAGATGAAGAGCCTTAGACTCCACTCTGTCCAAGAGAACTGTGTGAGTGGAGCCCCCCCACACATGCGATGCATACTCCATACGAGGGTGGACAAGGCCCCTATAAATGGAAAGCATCTGTGGGGGGGAGAAGAACTGGTGCAGACGATACAGAATGCCCAACCTCAAGGAAGCTGATTTAGTAAGAGAGGAAATGTGAAGTTTCCAGCTGAGATTTTGAGCTAAGGATAGACCGAAAATGTTTAATGCAGAAGGTGACAGCTGAGTGTTGTTGAAGAATAGGGGATAGGTGTTTGGAAGATTGTGTCGAGTTGATAGGTGAAGAAATTGGGTTTTTGAGGCGTTGAAGAACACAACCCCAATCAGAAATAAGAACAAGGTCTGAGGTTAAGCGTTCTGCAGTCTCCAGTCTGGAGTCTTGTAATTCTTGTTGTGAGGGTCTTCTGTTAAAAGAAGTTGAGTAATGCAGAGTTGAGTCATCAGCATATGAGTGGATAGGAGAGTTTGTTATGGAAAAAAGGTCATTGATGAATAACAGGAAGAGAGTAGGTGATAGGACAAAGACCTGTGGGACACCACTATTGATAGGTTTAGGGAAGAACAGTGATCGTCTACCAGAGCAGAGATAGAACGGCCGGAAAGGAAACTGGAGATAAAGGAGCAGAGAGAAGGATAGAACCCGCAGGAGGGTGGTTTAGAAAGTAAAGCGTTGTGCCAGACTCTATCGAAAGCTTTCGATATGTCTAGCCGCTCTAGCACAACTGAGAAAGTTTCATCGAAACGGCAAAGAGAAGATGACCAAGAGTCAGTTAAGAGAGCGAGATCACCAGTAGAACGCCCCTCGCAGAACCCATACTGGCGATCAGATAAAAGATCAGAAGAGGATAGGTGCTTTTGAATCTTCCAGTTAAGGATTGATTCAAAAGCTTTAAATAGATAGGAAAGTAAAGCTTTCTGAGAGTTGAGGCCAGAGAGGGCATAGAAAACATCATTCTTAAGAATCTTAATAACAGGCATAAAGGAGTCAGAGGGGGATGAGTAGGAGGAATATGCCCAGAATCATCCAGAGTGGAGTTTTTACAGGAAGTCTGAGAGAAGAGTTCAGCCTTAGAGATAGATGAGATGGCAGTGCTGCCGTCAGGGTCAATGAGAGGAGGAAAAGATGAAAAAGTGAAATTGGAGGAGATATTTTTGGCTAGATGTCAGAAGTCTCGGGGAGAATTAGAAGAAGCAAGGTTGCGGTATTTTCTGTTAACTCTTAGAGTACGGGTGGAGATATATTTCTCTGGATGGTGTGCACGGGGAAAATTTAGACGTTTAAAAGAGGTGGAAATGGTGTCTTTCTTTTTGCAATAATTGTATATTCATCTAGTATAGATGCTGGTGTAATAAAACTTCTCTCCTAATAATAGTAAAAAAGTTATGACAGCGGAAAATATTGCGCATTTTCTCGTGGCCGTGACGCGTCGCGTGGAAGCACCCCACTTGCTCTCTCTCTCTCTCTCTCTCCCCACCCCTTCCCCCTACTTGCCCCTCCCTCCTCTGTCAATGTCATTACCATAGCAGTCATCAGAGTCTCTGTCACTTTGATTCGCCGGCGCTCTACTTCCACCTGGAGCAGAGGAACTGCTTGACGCGTCACAAGACATGACAGATGTATTGCGAACAAAAGTGGAAAATGATCTGTGGCCTTCAGCAGGGCGTGCGCTGAGACGAATGAGAGTGTGTACGGATGCCAGATGCCTCCACCATTTTTCTGAGTCAAGAACTGGCGGTATATTTGAAACGTAGGGAGCGTAGAGTGTGATGATTATATACATGATCCCCGTACGGGTGGGGCGTGTGGTAGCGCACTTATATATACGATCGCCGTAATGTAAGGGTTAATGAAAGAGTTTTTGGTAAGTTGGAGAATCATAGATTTGGCACAATTCCGGGCGGAAAAGTAAAGATCATGATTAGCAGGAGTGCGAAGGCTCTGGTACCTTTTGTGAGCTGCCTCTTTATCTTTGATAGCACGAGAGCAAACAAGATTGAATTGAGGTTTCTTAGCATGAGGTGGAGAGAAAGTACGTGGAATGTGTGCCTCCATTCCAGAGACAATCACCTCTGTGATGCTCTGGGCACACACAGAGGGATCTCTATCCTGGAAGCAGTAATCATTCCAGGAGAAATTGGAGAAGTATATCCTCAGGCTGTCCCACCGAGCAGAAGCAAAATGCCAGAAGCATCGCCTCTTCGGTGGGTCCTGAGGCTGCACAGGAGAGATAGGACAGAATGCTGAAATAAGATTGTGATTGGAGGAGCCCAACGGAGAGAACAGTTTGATAGAGTAAGCTGAAGGATTAGAGGTTAGGAAGAGGTCTAGAATGTTGGGCGTATATCCAAGGTGGTAGGGAATATGTGTAGGGTGCTGAACCAACTGCTCTAAATCGTTGAGGATAGCAAAGTTGTAGGCTTGTTCATCAGGCTGGTCAGTGAAAGAGGATGAAAGCCAAAGCTGGTGGTGAACATTGAAATCTCCTAGGATGGAGATTTCAGCAAAAGGAGAGTGGGTCAAGATGTGCTCTACTTTAGAGTTCAAATAGTCAAAGAATTTTACATAGTTGGTAGAGTTAGGTGAGAGATAAACAGCACAGATGTATTTAGTAATAGAGTGACAGTGAAGTCTTAGCCAGATGGTGGAAAATTCAGAAGAGCCAAGGTCATGGGCATGAGAGCAAGTGATGTCGTTGCGCACGTAGACGCAACATCCAGCTTTGGATTGGAATTTAGGATAGAGATTGTAGGAGGGAACAGAGTAGAGATTGCTGTCAGTAGCCTCTGAGACCTGAGTTTCGGTGAGGAAAAGAAGGTGAGGTTTAGTGGAGGAGAGATGGTTTTCCACAAAATGGAAATTGGAACGAAGACCGCGAATGTTGTAGAAATTGATTAAAAAGAGGTCAGAGGAGTTATCAAGACACCTCTCGAGTCGGCAGCCTACAGGGGAGTCCTCTCTGGGGGAATTTGTGGTCCCCCCCACGGGCGGGGACTTTGAGGCTCTGTGATTATTCAACGTTTTGAATTTGAAAAAAATTTGGGGAAATTGTGTGTATGTTGTATACAGGTAACTCTCGATTTACGCGAGTATTGCGCCCTTGAAGAGGTCGCGTAAATAAAAAACAAAGTAAATCAAACAAGAGGTAGGTTTCTGTCGAAAAATAAATACAGTAAAAAAAATGGAAATAGGGGAAATGGAAGGGAAGCCTCTTTTTCGATTTTCCGGATCCACCGGATAATCAGGTTATGGCATATTTTGATCGCCCAGTTTGATCGCCAACATTGGCGATGCCATGACTGCGATGTAAACAACAACGACAAACAAAAAAACCAAACAAACTAAACAAAAGTAAAACGCTAAAAGTATGCTTGTAACATATGATGTGATGTTTTTTGTCTATGTTTGTGTGTGTGTCTCCTGCGTTGATACTTGTATGTTGATAGATCTGACGTTGTGAATGCTAATTGCGCGATTGTGCAAGCTGTGTGCAAGCTGGTTATCAGTGACTTTGAAGTGTGGTCTTGATACATCGAAGTAGGTGACTCAGTAGTATGATATCTATTATCGTCGCATGGAATGTAATGGTGAATGGGGAATGAGGCGGGAGTCGGAAGATGTGTTTTTGTGACGTGTCTTGAGAGGAGTGTAGTATTAGATTTTTGTTCGTTTCGCACCTCGTCCTTGCTCGGGCTTGCTGGGGCGACGATGGTTGTGAGTGATGTTTGGTATTTTTTGTCTAATACATTGATCTATTCGTTCTTCTATATTTACATCGTATTTACGTGTCGATGATAGAACATTTATTTTAACTGTTCTTATCAATTAATTAAATGTAATAATATATACTATTGTAGTTACTTTTATTTTTTTTGATGTTTTATAACGTTTAGTATAGAAAAATAAATGTGCATTATCTGATCAATTTAGGATAATCCGGTTTCGGACTTCGCTTCGGATGTCGGGGTTTTTACTGTACCGTAAAAGGGGGATTATCTCTTTTTATTTTTATCGCCGGATATTCCGGATTTATGGGTCGCCATTTTGATCGCTGCCAGTTTACCGCCAGCATTGTATGCTATGATCAACATCAATTACACATTACAAACAATGAAAACCAAATAAAACATTACGCCAAACTAAACAAAAAAACATGTGATGTAAAAATGTAAATGTTTGTATTGTAATGTGTCCTTATTATT
The DNA here is from genome assembly GCF_024679095.1 of Eriocheir sinensis. Taxonomy (NCBI): domain Eukaryota; kingdom Metazoa; phylum Arthropoda; class Malacostraca; order Decapoda; family Varunidae; genus Eriocheir; species Eriocheir sinensis. Next base: position 5,243,998 of record NC_066534.1, on the reverse strand, counting down.
TGTCTGACCAGTGTATGTTGATAAGCGTGAGCAGCTGCAGATCTGAATTGTGAATGCTGCAGAGCGCGAATTGAATGGTCAGCAAGCTTGCAGTGAATGGTTTGATGCATCGTGCAGGTGGAGAGACAGTATATCATGCTCCATTATCGCTACAACCTCGTATAAGTTGGATGGGGAATTGTACATGGAGGGAGAGGGGAGTGTGAGCATGTCGCTAGTCTTGAGAGTACGAGTAGAGGCCTCGCAGTAGTTTGTTCGTTCACAATCTGCACGCCCTTGCTAGATTCGCCTTTGACGGTGTTGTGAGGAGTTTGTTAATGTTTTGTCTAATACATTGCTATATTCACACAAGCTTTTTCGCAATACGTATGAGAAAGCATATTCATTTTAACTGTTCTTATCAATTTTAAATGTGTTAATATAATACATATAGTTCTACTTTTATTTTGATTTTTTTTTATAACGCTTAGTATTAAAAAAAAATTAATTGCATTATTCTAATCAATTTCGGATTTGGATTTTTTTATTTGCCGCTGATAATCGGTTTTTGATACTCCAGATTTTTCCGATAGCGAGCACCCTTTTCACATAAAAAATGCCTGAAAGTTCAGCCCTGCGCGTTATACGCCGAATGTACAAATTTTTAATGATTTTTTTTCTTTGGGGTGTTTTTAAGGGTCTGTTTTTCGTCTTATCCAATAACGGCAAACTTACCTTTATTATTGTTTATAATCCTTCATAGTCCGTAGCTGTCTTATAATATGTTACCATAGAATACAGGGCGATCTAATAACTACTATACAAAAATTAAATTGGTGGAGGATCGTCCATGCCTTGCGTTATCCTGTTTTTCCATCGGGCGCCATTTGTATGATCTTGATCTTGATGTCACAGGTGGCTTAAGATTGTATGACTAAGGAGCAGTACAAGCTACATAAAAAATCATATTTGAAAAAAATATCCATGTGTTCATTATTAATTATTAATATTAGTGAGAATAATGGGGTAAATATGATATCAGAAACTGTACATCATGAATCTTGTATGAGGAGTTATTTCGCGCAATACCAGCCCGGCCGCTATTTGCATTGTTTACAAACCACATAACCACACCCATACAACAAACAGCTGCATGCCGCGTGTCACCAAAACCGTGTGAATTGTGTCTTGCCTAGTTGTCTGTCATAATCTACGAGTGATGGTGGGAATAATATGCTTATTCACTTCATTCATTCAAGAGAGAGAGAGAGAGAGAGAGAGAGAGAGTATCCATATCACCGAGATATCCACTCAGGCACTCAGTCTCAGCCTCACTCGTGTGAGGAAGAAATGAGACACCATGAGCGGCTGGCTAGTATTGGTACCGGTACCGAGCAGTCTGATACCGGTACTGTACCGTATAGCTGGTACCGTTAGTACCGGTACCTACCCACCCCTATTGTTGAGTAGCATGGCAGCATGGGTACTGTATTGTTGTTCAAGTGGCACGCGGGAAGAACTGAGTTCAGCTGTGTGGTTGTGGCGCCGTGTGAGTCCAGTTGCATGAGACATCTGGTGGCCACTCCATAAAATATCGCGTATAAGTGAAAAAAACGTGTAAATTAAACATTTATATGGATTTTGGACCCCACGTTATTTAAAAAAACGCGTAAACCAAACTCGCGTAAATCGAGAGTTACCTGTAATTGTATGTAGTGTGGTGTGGAAAGAAAGAGGATCTGTCTTTAGAGAGCATGCTGAACTACTATCTGGTGTTGATGAGACAATGGGGAAATGGAAAATGAGGATACAGGAAGGGTCTTTGGAGGGCTTGCACCCTCCTCGCCTCCCATATATACCTCACCAGGAGTGGCTTACGCCCGTTCCGGTAGATGTCTTCCTACCTACTCCCTAAAAGTTTGGTGGTTTTACCTCAATGAATGGGATTAGCGGTCCATGTGAACTCCACCAATTCTACCTCCATGGTTACCGCACATTCCAAGGTAAACCTAATTTTCCTGTAATTACTAAAATTTGGTACCTCCTAACATACACTTCACATATCTTATTCTCATTTTTAGTTAAGACTAAGTCTAAAATGGTGGGCTCAGTAATTAGCTGTTTGAGAAAATAATCTTAAAATACTTTAAGAATATCCTTGAATTTTAGGTACCCTAGAATGGCATCCCAATCTAAGTTCCTATAATTGAAATCTCCCATTATGCAGACATTTTTATATTCCTGCATGCCCTGCCAATCTCCTGAAGTAATAAATTGCATCCTTGAGATGGCTAGGGCAGCTGCATGGGAGCATGCTCAGGAGGACTGTCAGGAATATAGGCAGTGAGTGAGTGAAGCAATGCACCCACAGGCGTGTGCTCCCCATTACTTAATTAAGGCTGGTGACCTGTCAGACCCCAAGAGTTAGTTTTCCTTTCCTCAATAGGACATCCATCCAAACTAATTCTGAGTTGATGTCTGGTTAAAATGAATCATTAACAGAACATTTAAGTGTGTCTTCCCTCCCTATCTTTATGAAGCTCCTGATAATCAGCTATTTCCATTTCCAACATTGCTTCACTTCCTTTTACTGGCATTCCATCACTCCCTTTCATCTTTCAATTTCTGACTTTTCACCAACTTTTGCTTCAGTGCTTTAAAAAAAAAAAAAAAAAAAAAAAAAAAAAAAAAAAATCCACTCAGTCTGTCACTAATAACTTTCTAGGAAGTGATTGGCAGCGACTGGTACGGATTTGGCTTTCACTGGTAGCCTGGTAATATATACTCCCAGGTCTTTTTCTGCCTCTGTGGTGGATAGTGGAGTGTTTCCCATGTGGTACTGGTATGCTGGATATCCCCTCCCAAGGTGCATGACTTTACATTTTCCTTCATTGAATTGTAGCAGCCACTTGACCATCTATAAGGACGATAATGTTTTCATCATTGTCCGTTTGTCTGTTACCATAATATCTACAGATTGGGTTGATGTACAGGAATTAATTACATAAAAGGACATCTTTAGGTAAATATGTCAAACTGATTAACTTTTGAGAAAGCTCAGATAAATCTGACTGAATGATGACGAATAGGCTGAGTGGTCACCATGTGGATCTAAAGACCTGTGTTCAAGTGCTGCCTGCTTCTACAAGCTGAAAATTTTCAGCCATCACTGAGTGCTGTCCTAATGAACTCTTTATCAACCCAGACTTTAGCAAAGCTCTCTCAAGAGGCTCAAGCAGAACTCTGGGGGTAGCATGAGCCAAGAAAACTTCCCTGTGCCACTAAGGGGCTAGGACCAACCACCACAAACCATCAAAAAAGCCTATTGGCACTATGGGCTAAGGATAAAAAAGGGGGGAGAAACCTGCCTTTTTTGTGAACACCATGAAATCTACCAATGGATACTGAACTAGGTCAGGAGGCGGTTTGGCCCAGACCATGAGTGTTTGGTTTTCTACTTCTTGCAGGTGGTTCAACCCTTTTCTGATAAAATTTGATAAAAGCTAAAAACTAAATGATGGCAGCTATCTTAACATAAAAATTTTGCCAATATGGTGAGCAAGATGTATTCTTTGGAGTACGCTGTTTAACTTATTCTTTTTTCACTTCCAATCAAGCCTGTTAACATATTTAATTACAAATAAAATATTTTCTCTTCTTTTCTAACACATTCCCTAGAAATATTTAATTCTATAAATGTCTTTTTTTTATTTTGACAATTTTTTGTCATGCATTTCACTTTTCCTCACTTTTGCTTTTTTTTATATAACTATTCTCCTTGCTATGATTCTATTTTATCATCACTTACCGGCATTGATACTCGTTGGGTTGGCACCGTCCAGAACAACCGAAGGGTTCATCTGACCCGTCCCTGCAGTCCGCCAACCCGTCGCAGAATTGATACTGGGGGATACACTGACTGCTGCGGCAAGTAAACTGAGTGTCAGGGTTGGGGCACACTGAAAACACACACAGGTACCGTCAGACACTGAGAACCGAGATCCGCAGTTGAATGGATGTGTAAGGGAATTGGAAGGAAAAAAATAATGTAAAATGAAAATATTATTGAGGAAAGCAGAAGCCAGTTTTTTTTATATATATATGGAGAGATACATGCACTATTTTTGTGCTGAAGTCGCTATATATATATATATATATATATATATATATATATATATATATATATATATATATATAGAAATATATATACATATATAGGCTATATCTATATATATCTATATATATATATATATATCTATATATCTATATATCTATATATCTATATCTATATATCTATCTATCTATCTATATCTATATCTATATCTATATCTATATCTATATCTATATCTATCTATATATATATATATATATATATATATATATCTATATATATATCTATATATATATATATATGAACACACACAACTGAAACAGTTTTGTCTTCTATCACATGTCACATAATGCAAAAAGGATGCTGGTCCTATGACAGGAAGTAGAAGTTGGGAGCTGGGTTACAGTTGATAATGATGATTTAGAGACCTCTTGGTAATTTTCTGTATGCTGTCTTCCTTGAGGAAAGTATGGAACAATGAAAATACACATAGGAATCACAGTACTGTACCCCAACTGTGTCATTTTTTTTTTTTTTTATCTAAACTTGTTTTATTTTTACTCTAAACTAAACTCTTCACCTTTCAATTAGCAAGGTCTTATTACTACCACCAGTTGAACAGGGACTGTATCATGAGAGAAGACCAACCCTAAATGTCTCTGCTTGGTTATGGATTTCCATGTTTTTTCACCAACAAGTCAGAAGCCACTGGAAAAACTGCAACTGGCATGACTCAAGGCACGTCTTTATTACCTTGCCTTAGTTATAAACGCATGGCTACCATTTCCCCAAAACAGTAAAATACTTCCTGAAGCACTGACCTCCCATATTAAAAACTGGCTTTCTTCCTCCTCTTGTATTGTTATTTTAAAGCAGGCAGGTAGATGTTAGTAATAAGAAAACTATGGTTTTCAGTGCAATATAACACATAAACCAATGTTCAAATTTGGAGAGTGAGAGCTTTCAGAAAAAATTGGTGATGGGATATGAAAACTGCTACTGTGAATTGAAAATAGTCTTACCTTTCTCTGGTGCATCCCAGGTGGTTCATCACCAGCACCAAAGTCCATGCAAAAACAAAACTAAAAACAAAATAAAACAAACACATGCAATATCATCCCATGCATGAAAGTAAGCTCAACAAACAGTGCAAACCCATGCAAAGTCTTTTAAATATGAAATTAAAATGACTGAAGTCATAATCTAAATCAAAATTCAAATTAAGAATATAATCTAATAAGGCTAGGGGGTTAGGCTTTGCTGCAGACATTGGAATAGAAAAGTCAGGTAGTGTGGGAGGATCAAGGATTTAAGGTTTGAGGGGCGGCGAATCTCGTGTTTCTCTGCGTCTGCACTAGGTATGCCTGCATGTGATAACTATCATATAAATATATATATTCTTCAACAGATCTGTCATTTTCATCTGTATAAAGCATTTAAATACAAATTTCCTGAAGTCTTTGTTGTCTCTTTGTGATGTTCAAGGGGAATACATAAGAGGCAGTGATTTTTTCCTGGTTTCTACAGTGCAAACAGTAATGTGAAGTTTTTGACACAAGACAGTGAGGTAAAGCAAAATTACTGTGATATTTAACAACAGGGAAGATGTCAAAATAGCTGTTGGATCTACACAAGAACAACTGTGAGGAAAAAGTTTTAAAGCAAATTCTGAAGAAGATAATCTTAACTGATTTTTTTTACAGCTTGTTTTGCTTGTATTATATGAAGCTAAAAAAATGTGTATACAGGTGCTTTTTCACAAACCCAGTGCACAAAACTCATTGTGAAGTTAATCCACCTTCCTAGAAGTGAGACTTACAGGTGGTGCAGTTGGCTTCATCAGAGCCATCCCAGCAATCCATTTTGCCATCACACTTTGAGGTTACAGGGAGACATGAGGTATTGTTGCCACACTGGAACTTATCTGGACCACATCCTGCAGGAAAAAAATGGTGTCCTTGTTTATTTCATGTAAAATGTTGCATAGTGGGTAACATTAGATAATTTTGAAGGTAGATGATATTTAATTCACAGTGTTTGCTTTTCTCCTTTTGCTGAAAATTTCTGCTATGGAATATCCTACATTAAAACACACACACACACACACACACACACGCACAAACAGTAAGTGAGTAATGAGAGAATCATGAAAAAACCTAAGACAAAGATCTGGGAGTGATCATAACAGACAAGTTATCCTTTGGAAAACATATAGACCGGATAACTGGGGAATCATTCAATCTTCTTAGAAACATAAAAGCAGCATTTACATATTTAGATGAAGAAATGGTGAAGAAACTAATAACATCGATGATACGTCCAAGACTGGAATATGCAGCATTAGTTTGGTCACCTAGACTGAAGAAAGAAATTAGAAAGTTGGAAAGAATACAAAGAGCAGCGACTAAATTACCGGAAACTCTGAGAGAACATACTTATGAAGAAAGACTGGAGAAAATGGGACTAACAACACTGGAGAGAAGAAGAGAGAGAGGGGACCTAATAGCATTGTACAGGATACAAGAGGGATTGGAGAAATTGGACAGGGAAGACCTAGTGGTACGTGGCAGAAGTGTAACAAGAGGCAATGGTAAGAAATTGAAAAAAAGCGACTGTAGGAGAGACATCAAGAAATACAGTTTTCCATACAGAAGCATAACAACATGGAACGGACTTGACGAGGAGACTGTGTGTGCAAAAACGATTCATGAATTTAAAGCCAAAATGGATAATAAGCGTTATGGAGACGGGACAGCACGAGCCTAGTATGTCTCTTTTCCTGTATTTCACAACTAGGTAAATACACACACACATAATGAGCACCTTCCTAAGTGAGGGAAAGGTACCACAAGATTGGAAGAGAGTGAACATAGTACCAATTTTTAAGGGAGGCAAGAGAAAGGACCCATTAAATTACAGACCGGTATCACTCACTAGTGTGGTTGTGAAGATATGTGAGAGGCTGGTTAAAAACAGGTGGTCGGATTTCTTTGAAAGTGAGAAAATTATCTCGGATTGCCAGTTTGGATTCAGGAGAGGGAAATCTTGTGTCACCGACTTGTGTTTTTACTCAAGGGTGACAGATTTATTACAAGAGAGAAGGCTGGGGGGATGGAGTGTACCTGGATTTGAAAAAGGCATTCGACAAAGTATCGCACAGAAGACTAATTTGGAAAATTAAAAATAGGGGTGGAGTGGGTGATGGACTGATTAAATGGCTGGAGGACTTCCTAACTAACAGGGAAATGAGGACGATAATCAGGGACAAGGTTTCCAACTGGTGCCCTGTGATGATTGGGGTCCCACAAAGTTTGGTGTTGGCGCCAATAATGTTTGCTGTTTATATAAATGATATGGTGGACGGAGTGACCAGCTATGTGAGTTTGTTTGCAGATGATGCAAAGCTATTGAGATGAGTGAATGATGTGAAGGACTGTGAGGCATTGCAAAGGGACCTGGATAAAATATGGGAGTGGAGTGGTACATGGCAGATGGAGTTTAACCTTGGGAAATGTAAAAAAATAGAGTTTGGAAGGAGTGGAAGAAGATGTGAATATGAATATAAGATGGGCAGTAAGATAATATGCAGAGGAGTGGAAGAAAAAGATTTGGGAGTGACTGTCTCAGAGAGCGTCACCGGACAAACACATCAACAGGATAACGGGACAAACTATGAATTTGCTGAGGAACATAAGGACGGCATTTGTGTATTTGGACGAGGAGATGATGAAGAAAATAATAGTTGCAATGATAAGGCCAAGGTTGGAGTATGCAGCAGTGGTCTGGTCTCCTCACGAAAAGAACATAAGAAAGCTGGAAAGTGCAGAGAGTGGCAACTAAGATGGTACAGGAACTTAGAGATTGGACTTATGAGGAGAGACTTAATAGCATGGGGCTCACAAGCCTGGAGAGAAGAAAAAGAGGAGACCTGATAGTGGTGTACAGGGTGGCAAGCGGAGTGGAGCATTTAGATAGAGAGGACCTGTGTGTGTGGAATGAGAGAGAAACGAGAGGACATGGAAAGAAGTTGAGGGCGACCACGTGTAGGCGAGATGTGAAAAAGTTTAGCTTCCCAAACAGAAGCATTGAGCTATGGAGTAGGCTGGAGGATGAGGTGGTTTGTGCAAAAAACATTCATGATTTTAAGGAAAAGTTGGAAAAGAGCGGATATGGACACGGGACATTGCGAGCGTAGCTCTTTTCCCGTATGTTACAACTAGGTAAATACAAAATAAATACACACACACACACTCTCAGGCCGGATTCTTTCCATTGAGAAGGAGTGGTTACTGTCCCCCCTTGAGTAAGGGGGATGGGGTGTGTGGTGTGTGAGGTCCTGGCAGTACCCAGAGATCGATGATAAGGAGCATATACTTGCTCGTGTCGGGAGGGTGCCTGCTTGCGAAAGCGGGTCCGACTCGTGATCAAGTCGTGGTGAATTTTATTTATTTATTTATTTTTTTTACAGCTAAGGAGACAGTTCAAGGGCGTAAAGGAAAATATAAAAAAAAAAGCCCGTTACTGACTGCTCCTGAATAGAGATCAAAGGAGTGTCCAAAAAGAGGGGTCAATTTCAGGAGGAGAGGTGTCCTGATACCATCCTCTTGAAAGAGTTCAAGCCGTAGGCAGGAGGGAATACAGATGAAGGAAGATTGTTCCAGAGTTTACCAGCGTGAGGGATGAAAGAATGAAGATGCTGGTTGACTCTTGCATAAGGGGTTTGGACAGTATAGGGATGAGCATGAGTAGAAAGATGTGTGCAGCGGGGCCACGGGAAGGGGGGAGGCATGCAGTTAGCAAGTTCAGAAGAGCAGTCAGCATGAAAATATCGATAGAAGATAGAAAGAGAGGCAACATGGCAGCAGAATTTGAGAGGTAGAAGACTATCAGTATGAGGAGGAGAGTTGATGAGACGAAGAGCCTTTGACTCCACTCTGTCAAGGAGAGCTGTGTGAGTGGAGCCCCCCCACACATGAGATGCATACTCCATATGAGGGCGGACAAGGTTCCTGTAAATGGATAGCAACTGTGCAAGGGAGAAGAACTGGCGGAGATGGTACAGAACGCCTAGCCTAGAGGAAGATGATTTAGTAAGAGATAAGATATGAAGTTTCCAGTCGAGATTTTGAGTTAAGGTTAAGATTACACACACACATACACACACAGAAAAACAGTATGGCTTTAGACAAAGGTGTTCATGTGTAACAAACTTATTAAGCTTTTACTCGAGTGACGGACATAACACAGGAGAGGGATGGATGGGTAGACAGTATGTGCCTGGATTTGAAGAAGGCTTTTGACAAAGTTTCACATACAAGACTATTATGAAAGCTGGAAAATAGAGGAGGATTGAAAGGGAAAATGAAAAACTGGATGGAAAGTTACTTAAATGGAAGAGAAATGAGAACAATGGTAAAGAACATGAAATCAGAATGGAGAAATGTAGATAGTGGGGTGCCTCAAGGATCTGTACTGGCACCAATACTTTTCCTAGTGTATGTAAATGATATGCCAGAGAAAGTAAATACGTAGTTACAGGAGCTTGTTTGCAGACGATGCGAAAATGCTGAGACACATAAAGAAATAGTAGACTGAAATTCTGCAAGAGGACCTAAATAAGATTTGGGATTGGAGTAAGAAATGGGAGATGGAGTTTAATGTGAAGAAATGTCATGTAATGGAAATGGGAAAGAGTAAGGGGAGACCAAAATGGACAAATTGTGGAATGACCAAAGTGGACATATGGAATGGGAGATGGAGAAATATTAAAAGTTAAAAAAGAGAGAGATCTGGGAGTGACAATACATGATAATCAACAGTCTGAGAGTCATGTAAATAAGATATTTGGTGATAAGTATAGAATGGTAAGAATTGTAAGAATAGCATTCCACTACATGGATAAAGATATGATGAAAAAGATGATTACCACGATGGTTAGACCAAAGTTGGAATATGCAGAGACTGTGTGGCCTCCCCATGAGAAGAAACACATGAAAAACTAGAAAGAATACAAAGGATGGCAATGAAAATGGTTCCAGAACTGGAGGGATTGTCATATGAAGAAAGGTTAAAGGAAATGGACCTGCCAACATTGGAACAAAGAAGAGAAAGGAGACCTAATAGTAATTTACAAATTGTGGAACAAAATGGAAGAAGTAGATAATGAGGAGTTGCTACTAAGAGAAGAAAGAAACACCAGCAACACGCTAGGACACAGTAAAAAATTGAGAAATTTAAGATGCTTGAGACACATAAAACAATATAGCTTCCCGCAAAGAAACATAGAGGTTTGGAATAGACTAAGTGAGGAAGTAGTATCGGCAAAGAGTGTGCACAACTTTAAGGAAAACCTTTTTCCAAAACTGACACTTCTTGTTATTTTAAGTTTATTTTTTGTCAGGTGGAAAATATTAAATTCTTGTTATTAAATCCTGAGATCAAAGAGTTGGAAATGGAAGATGCATTATCCTAAAATACCAAAAAGTTTCTTTAATAATTGTCCAATTACCCTACTTTAAGGTATAATTTACCCAAAAGTGGAAGTCTTGGAATTATTGCGCCATGTGGCTCAGCTGGTGCTGTGTCTGCCCACAACGGACAAGAACAAACCTGTATGAATTTTTTAGTGGACTTAAGTTAGCGGAGGAGGAACTGCATTTAGCGGAGGCTAATTGGTCCGCTAACTGTCTCCAAAGTTAGCAAAAATGGTAATCAGCTAACGGAAAAGTTAGCTTTGCTAATTAGCAGTTAGCGGATTAGCAGAACCGTGCCCACCACTGGTAGTCAGCATGAAAATATTGAAGAGAAAGAGAGGCAACACTGCAGTGGAATTTAAGAGGTAGCAGACTGTCAGTAAAAGGAGGAGAGCTGATGTGACAAAGAGCCTTTGACTCTGTCGAATAGGGATGTGTATGTGGAACCCATTCACACAAGATGAATACTCTATATTAGGAAAGACATAGCCCCTGTATATGGACATCATCTATGAGGGGGAAAAGTATGTAAAGTATAGATGAAGATAGATTAATGGGTATACATTTCTACTTCTCTTTCTCAAGTTAATCATCCACGACAATCTTGTGCTTAACTGAGAAAGGACTAATTTATATTCGCTTACAGCTCTGATGCCCTTTTCCCTCAAGGTTCAACTGTTTTAAGATCACGGCCTCTCTTCACATATCTTTGATGTCTTACTTAGCCTTCTCAATTCATCTAAATGATGATTTGTCTAACAGTCTGTCTTCATGTATTTGACATCAATTTGCCTCTTCAAGTTCTAGATTCACGTCCACAACATCTAACTTACTGCATGTTACTTATTCCATCATTCCAAGTTCACACCTTTTACTCTCACATCCATATATCAAGGCTCTCATTATTCTTTTTCTTGGGCCACAGAGAACTATAAAGAGTAAATGCTTTGTGGATGAATACCTATGTCAGTAATTTCACTGGATGGTTTATGTAGGATGTTTCTACTAGTCAGTATGTTAAACGGTGTTCAAGTGATGCCAGTATTTTTTTTCCTTTCAACCTACTTATAGCTTCTTGATGAGGCCTACTTTAGAATGAGTTCTAAAGTGTAAAACATGCACAATGTTTTATTACTACTTTGCCTTTGTGAGTCCATAATAGCTAGCTATAATTTTTTATGTGTAATTACTCTTCCATGAAACACTTACTGCAGTGCTGCTCATCACTCTGGTCATAACAATTCATATGACCATCACATCGCTTGATGAGAGGGATGCACAGTCCATCAGCACACCGCCACTCATCGTGTAGACAGAGAGAGGCACTGTGGCACTGGAAGGCCCTGGACCCTAGAGCCTGGCACACTTCTGTGTCAAGGGCACAGAGACCTCCACAGCCTAAAAAAAAACATACATAAGCCTTGTCATTCTGAGTTCTGAATTCTATTTTTAGTTTATTTTAGCTGAAGCTACTCATGTTGCCTCTATATTGTAATATCTGACAAAAATATATTTGTATATAATAATAAAATATTTTTTCTTATGTGCAACCCATAGTGCCAGTAAATCTTCTTGACGGGCTATATGAACAAGTGGTGTGTATTCACCTGTTCTGTCCCCAGAGTCCCGTGCAGGGCGACAGGTAGGGTAGGGTTCTCCCTGAAGCCCAACACACACTTCTTCTGTCAGGCATGAGTCACACAGTCGCTCTGTAAAAACACACTTGTTACTGCACTGGACACTCACTCAAAACTAATAGGAAACATGAACCATCTAAGGTTCCAATTGCTGAAATGTGAAAACTACTTTAACTGGAATTTTTGAACATTATGAATGCTTTCAAATAATCTGCTTATTTCAGCACTTATTAATACCTAGTTGAAAAAATACACTTGAATTTGATAATTTCTTCAAAATCATATCAAAAGAAAGCTAAAGGTCTTATAGATGAAATAATTTGCTAAAAAAGTAAAATTTACCATTGAGGACTTCGTCCACTGTCTCTTCTTTTTGTGGCTGTTCTTCCCTCCATGGCTTAGAGGTGCTGGTAGTAATGGAGGTTGTGGTGGTGGTTGTGGTTGAGCTGGTAGTAGTGGAAGTAGATGAAGAGGATGCAGCACCTGTAGTGTGGTGACACTGGCATGGTCGTGTCTCCATATCTCCCCCTGAACCATGCAGTGGCCCTGTTAGGCCAGATGGTAAGCATGGTTCAATGCTGTTAACCAAAAGACCCTGACCTGCATCCAGTCGACAGTCACGAGTTCTAATTTGGTCATACTGTGGAGAGCAAGGGGAGCAGGGAGACCATGGACTCCACTCTCCCCACCCAACATTAAGGTTTGCTAAATGATGAGAAGTCTCCATGACAACTGTGGAAGACTCTTGCATGCCAGCAACAGTGGTAGCGGCGGGTGTTGCGGTGGTGGGAGGTGGAGTGCTGGACGAAGGTAAGGTGTCCACCAACACTTCAGTGAACCTAATGGACGTTATATCAACAGAATATTGCCCCAGCCACTCATGCCCATGACGGTTGTGGAGGCCCCGAAGGAAAACTGTTCCAAGCTTCTGAGCAGCGGCAACATCAGCAGTATTGAGCACCAGCTGAGCTCGTACCAACAGGGAACCCTCCGACAAGGATATGACTTGGCTATGATTGTACTCACGAGCCCAAACTGATGCATGAAATAACATGTCCAGCTGTAAAAGACGGATAAGTAATTAGTTCTCCTAAATAATGGAAAACTATCCCTACTGATCATACTTATGCAAGTGACCTATAGGCTGATTTGAGAACATGTGAAATAATAAAAGGGAACTGAGTGAGTAATGTGTCATGAGTAATAAAAAAAATATGAAGTCCGTTTGGATGGAGCCCGAACCTCTCCACATTTCTGCCGCATCTGGATCTGGATACATTATGCGCAGGGCACCTGTATAGGTGCATAACACGCATATTTGTGCTGGATGTTGGGGGGACGGGGGAGCCGAGTGTGCAGTGGAGGGAAGTGAATCAAGTGTAATTGTTAGTGTTAGTGTGTTGTGATGACAAGTGAGTGTGTATTTGTTTTCTGAATGAGTCTATATATATTGTACCGCAGTCTAAAATCTGATGAGGGAGGCTGTTCCAGTCATGTATGGTGCGTGGAAAGTATGAGTGCTTGCATGCGTCAGTGTTAGTGTGATATGTTTGGTATTTATGGATGTGTGTTACGAGTACGTTGACTGTTTGCGTTGTGTAAGTATGCATGTGGGTCAATATCAATGTGAGTGTTTGTGATCTTGTACATAAGTGTAAGTCTGTGTGCTTGTCTGCGCATGTGAAGAGGTTCCATGTTTATCTGTTGTTTGATCCGTGTTGTGATGCCAGGCGTTCGAGTGTAATTGTTTGTAATGAACCTTGCCGCCTTGGTGTTGATTTGTTCTAACCTGTCAATGTTTCTGTGTGTGTAAGGATCCCACACCGTGGAGCAGTATTCAAGTGTTGGTCTCACAAGTGTGTCATAAGCGTTGGAATACAACATTGTCAAGTGTCGTGGTATTTATACAAAATCTTTGTTATTATCCTAAAAACGAAACAATCTTAATATATGACCTTATTGGATTATCCAGTTATTTAGTTCAATTCATTTAAAGGTAGTAAATAGCTGACGTATGAGAGGAAGCGAGAGGTGTTGAGAGTGTGTGGCAAGGTGCGGGGCGGGACTGACCCAGCACCCGCCAGTTTCTCGTGGAAATACTATAAGTAGTACACACACACACACACACACACACACACACTCACCTCGTTCTCGATGGACTGGGCCATGGCTCGGTATTCTTCAGAGGTCGGGTCTTCCAGGCCGGGCCAGAAATTCTGATTCGTAATCCTAAACTCTCCCTCCACCACGCTGCTCCCTGCAAACAAACAACACTAGTGAACAAATGTGTATGTAAATGGTAGAAAATTAATGGTACACACATAAAAACACATCAAAAATAATAGTTCCGAGCTCACAATACGCAGAAAGGAGGGAAAACACACGATCATGTGGAAGCACAGATTTGAGCGGAGCAGTGGTGCCAGATGGGGTGAGGCCACCACTGATTTCAGTAGATTCTGACCTAGAATTTCGGTAGAAATTCAGTATCGGTAGAAATTCAGTAGGTCATCATTTTTTGTGTGTGTCTGTGGAGAGAGAGAGAGAGAGAGAGAGAGAGAGAGAGAGAGAGAGAGAGAGAGAGAATAACCTCTCCTAGGGCCTCTAGTGCTGCTGGTGTATAGCCTATAATTCTTTGTTCGTAATAACAGCTCATTTACATTCCGATGCTGGAATAATTCAGCAAAATGTCGGTAGTAGGACTATATCTAAAAAAAATCTTGAGATTCATCAAACATTCCGTAGATCTATCGACATTGCGGTACATCTGCCAACATTGCAGCATGGCAGCACGAAGCGTATCGAAATAATTCAGTTCAATTAAATTAAATTGTATATAAACATTTCTCCCACTTCAGCCGATATTTCACGGGAACGATTTTGGTAGAGCAAACCCGGCCGTAAGCAAAATGCTGACAGATGGGACTCTGCTAGCTCATGGACCGCGGGTACTAGAGAGGACAGGCGAACTAGGAGAGGAAGCGAGAGGTGTTGAGAGTGTGAGGTAAGGTGCGGGGCCGCAACCGCCTCTACCCCATCGGCTAGTTTCATGTGGAAATACTATAGGGTTGGTGGATGAGTGGAACAAACAAAGCAGATAATTATCTAGTTGAGCCAAATATGATTGAAAGTTTTAATGGGGGTTAGATACGATAATGGATGGGGAGGGAAATTTGTGAATAACCCAACCTTTTGTAATTTACTTATTTCCTAGTGATTTTTTGTGTTATATCGCCCGTGTGATCATCAAATTCTTGGTCAGGGGCAGGTAACTATGTTGTGGATAAAGTGTATGAGGCAAGGGAGCTGGCAAATAATTTTAGCATCCCGAAGCGAAGAGCACTACAGGGTATTGTGTATGATAATTCTTCAGTGCTGTAAATGACTATGTCATTCAACACCTATATTAATACATCATCATATTTCAGTTGAATAAAAAAAAAAAAAAAAATAGGCCTCCTTGCTCATCCTTTACCTGTCTCCTTTTTTATTCAATTTTTGTCAGCCGACTACAATGGGCACTCCACCACATCCCAACATCCTTCAATCACCCACAAGCTGTCGAGCCACCCCACCTACTGGGAAGACTTCATCCAGGACCCTCTTTACTCATTCATATTCTCTCTCAGTCCATCCTCTTTTTGATTTCTATGATGCTTACCGCGACGCGTGAGAATGGTAGGAAAGCTTACGTGACTTTTATTGTTAGTGGATATCTAAAACCACCCAAGCTTTGTTTTGTAGTTATATAATATATATTGTAATTGATGGGGGAAGTGTGCTATGTATGCATAATGTCATTTTGACGAACTGACGAAAAAGCAGGCCATTTTTTGTTTAGCGGAAGAAGCATTTCATTATTAAACAATAAAAGGATTCATTTGATTTTTCATAAATCAATTCCAGCTCTCCTTGCCCCCTAAGGACAGTCAAATGCGTAATATATCGATAAGTACTAACCAATGCGTACCTCAATACAGCTGAAGCCTTTTAATGACTACCGGCAGCGTCCCAACACAAAGGAACTAAATTACATCGGTAAATACGTGCGTTGAGATGAACTTCGGTGAGAACAATGTAACCAGGATCTGAAGGGGGTGTGTGGAGGGCGCCATACACTGGTTAGGGGAGGGCAGAGCGTGCCTGTAATATTAGCTCCCAGTCATGAATTATTAATAGGGCTACGTGTGATGGCGCCTGGGGCTTAATTATTCGAATGAGATACCATGGTCCTTCGGCATATTAGCTCTCGAGGGGTTCCCGACGCTAACTTGACGGCACCGTTGGCCTAAAGTTGTTGTCGACGGAGATTAAGACGCGGAGTAACAAGGAGGAGCTTGGAGGAGGAGGAGTGGAGGGTCACGACGCGGCGTTGGGGTGTTAGTTATTCAGCGTGTTGGGCTCTCCTTGCATTCCTCTCGCTCGCAGTCTACGATGGAGGAAATGGCAAAATGAACATGACAATGGAGGGCTAAACACCTTGCCTGAGTGTATTTTTCACTTATATTTTGAATTTCTGTTAGTCGTAAACGTAATTCGAATCAATTAATCTTTGATGACAAAATACCTCTGATGTAATACGAAACCCCAACGGTAGAGAACAGAAAACTTCTTATCAATACGAATGAAGTAATTTTTTATATGGGGCGAGAAGTGAGAAAAGGATGCTATAAAGGCCATACTGTACAATGTACATACTACGCATGTAAAGGCTTTGGCTTGACCATGAAACTTATCTCCAAAATACATTCTAAAGTTAAATATGCGTATTCAGCAAGCATAGATCCTCCGTTTAGACAAATATACACAAGCAGCCCATCCTCTCCTCCTTATCCTCGACACGCGGCTTTACATAACAAAGAGTGAATCCCTCAATCTATTGGCTGCGTGAAAGCTCCGTTGATGTTCCTTTCCTAGAGCTCTTATGTCGTGAAAAGGGAAGGGCGAAGGGGGGAAGACCTTGTGGAGGAAAACTGTAAGAAGTGGGGGAGCAAGCAAGGGTGGAAGGGGGAAGGCGAGGAGGAAACTTTAAATAAAGATACTCTTGAATGAATATGAGAAAAAGAGAGGTAAGGAAAATGAGATAAAATGCATGGAGTGAAGGAGACTTAATAAGAAGGCAAGGGGGAAGAGGTTAACATATGAGACAGAATAAAATGTGAGACGAAGGTTCAGAAAAGCTTAGTGTGATGTAGTGGATGGTTCATGTCTGACCTTCACGCTAATGCACTGAAGGTCTTCCTTCGTGCCTCGTACGCTTGAATATGTTAAGACGCATCCTTCCAGAGTTTCTGCGCGACATCCAGACGTGTAAGAATTTATCTTCCTCCAGTTGTATCTCCAAGTGTTAGCAACTTGAAATGAGCATTGGGTGATAAATATGTAAGGCCGAAGCGGCGGCAGCGGAACTGGAGAAGATGAGCGTGCACTCTAAGCAGCAGGGACAAGGCAGCAGGGAAGGGTGAGCGGGGCGGGTGAAGGCAGTGGCGGGCGTGGAAGGAGTAGCGCCTCTGAACTCCCTTTTCGGCAAAATAATGAGGGAAGGAGGCAAGGACTCCATAAAATACGTTCACCCTCCCAAATTACATACGAGAGGCGGCCCTATTTAGCACACATTGCGGAGTCCCGCGAACAGGGTGGCGGCTGTGGATTTTTTGGGAAAAGCTTTGAACGCTCTCTCTCTCTCTCTCTCTCTCTCTCTCTCTCTCTCTCTAGTACACAACCACCACCACACACCCTCTATATATATATATATATATATATATATATATATATATATATATATATATATATATATATATATATATATATATATGAAAAAAATCAGAGTATGAAGGAAATCCGCGCTTTTCGTGAGCTTAATTAATGCGGTGGAAAAGTGTTTTTTCATTACGGGGCTCAAGTCTATTAATGACCACATGGGGAGGCGACACCCAACTCATTTCTGTGATGGAGAGAAAAGGCTTCCGAGATCACTCACACACACACACACACACACACACACACACACACACACACACACACACACACACACACACACTCTCTCTCTCTCTCTCTCTCTCTCTCTCTCTGCATGTGTGTATTTCCTTTGTTTGTTTATTTGTTTGTGTGTGTGTGTGTGTGTGTGTGTGTGTGTGTGTGTGTGTGTGTGTGTGTGTGTGTGTGTGTGTTATTTAAATTTTTTTTTTTTGTATGTGCCTGTGTGTGTATTATTGAACAAAAAAAAAATATCGAAAGGAAAATTGACTGGTTCTGCGGCCTGCTACTGCTCTTTAGTTGGAGTGCAGAGGAGAGCTGGAGGAAATGATGGTCGAACAAGATGATATGGGTGAATAGTTCTCTAGACGCGCGACCAACGGAAATGTGCTGAATAAATGGAGCAATATCAGTCGTATGGCTCAATCTGCGTATCGGATTAAGGTAAAGCGCCAACCCGTATGATAAGTTTGTTTTCCAAGAGGTCCCTTGCCGCGAACTTGCTACAAAGGGGTCGAGCTGGGGATAATGAGGTTGCCCTGTGTTGCTATCTAGGGCGAATGGGGGCGGGGATCCACGTCAGGTTCTTCTGTGAGCCATTCTGTTCCTAATTAAGCCCCCGCGCCTCCGCGTCCGCCCGTTGGGAATGGTATAGGTGAGAAGACGGTCTGGAGAACGACGCCCGCCTCTTCCCGCCTCTGGCCAGACCCTTTGTGCGCCTGTTTGCCAGGTAGAGCATTGTGTGTGTGTGTGTGTGTGTGTGTGTGTGTGTGTGTGTGTTTAAATCCTGCATATATTTGAAAGTTATATTACTGGATATATTGAACACTGTCTTTCTACTTCATTCACCATTATTAAGTACCTGCTGTTAGTTCATTCTCGTTTGACTTTACTGATGAATGCTTGAAAACAAATTTAACTGTTGTCTGCATTAAGATCCTTACCGTAAGAAAAGTGCAAGACATTTCATTTCACCGTTTCAGCAAACTAATTAAAAACTTCATTGAAAGGTAAAGGTGAGAAGTTCACGGACAGCGAATATTGAAGGAAGGTTTGCTATAGTTCCGTGAACTATTAGCACAGCCAGTTCTTGG
>NC_066534.1:5182228-5219728 GCF_024679095.1 Eriocheir sinensis | reverse complement strand
ACACACCTTCAGACAGCACCAACGGCCAGGGAGTCGGACTGGCTACGACTGAGGGTATAGTGAAAGTGGTGTTTATTCATGCACACGTTGCTGAGTCTTCGAGAGAGCTAAATTTAGATCAACAAGGGTAATCAACAGCGTTCCAGGCTTTCACTGTGCATTGCAAAGCGAAACACTTTTAAAAGCTCGACCTACATTCTTTCCAAATAAAGATCTTTTGAAGGACTGATTCAGCATGTTTAGCATATAGGGCAAACTACTGCTTGTCTGTTCTTTGTGTGTAGGTGATTTTTAGAGTATGTTGTCTCTATCTATTAAGTTCAATGCAGTCTCTCTCTCTCTCTCTCTCTCTCTCTCTCTCTCTCTCACACACGCACACACACACTTCTTTTTATCTTCCTTCTCGTTTTCTTTTTCTTCCTTCTCTTTGTCCTGTTCTATTTTCTTCTTTGTTCTCTTTACTCCTTTAATAAATAGTCTTCTTCCTAACTACCCTTTTCACTGATGCTTGTGTAGTGCTGTCCAAAGATGGTGTGCAAAGTAGTGCCTCTGATTCTGTCAATCCTCATCTCTGTCTCTAACATGCTGGAAGGCAAGTTTATGTTAACTCTTTCAATATCCTTTGCGTTATTTTTTTTTATTGGAAAGGTTTCTCTTGGCTTTTTGACGGTAGATGGACGTTGGCTGTGTCTTGCGCGACGTGTTTGCAACGGCTAGCGTGTCACGTATTTTGCCTTTACGGGATTAACCATGTGAGGAAAATCAATAAGGTAAAACATTTTCTCTTTCAGAATGTGAGGTAGGAGGGAGGGAATGACGGGTTGCAGCAAGAAGCAGCAGTTAAGGACGACTCTTATCGCTGACGCTGGTAAATGACGAGAAAACACACCACCTCACCAAAGTTTCCCTGAGAGAGAGAGAGAGAGAGAGAGAGAGAGAGAGAGAGAGAGAGAGAGAGAGAGAGAGAGAGATGGCCCCTCGAAGCAAATAAGTCTCAGTCCATCCCAGTCCATAGACCACATCTCGATCCTTCCAGCCATAAGTCACACTCGTAAACTATAACTCAGGTCTCAAGTTGTAACTCAACCCTTCAAACCCTAACTCAACCATTTACCATGACTTATTTTCCTCTTGATGGATTCTCCAACAATAACTTCCCCTAACTATGCTTTTTTCCTTCAATCTTCATCTCGGACTCAGTATCATAAATTTTCCCCATGCAGTGACTTGAACCTCAAACCATAAATCTTCCTTTCATCTGTACCGTGCACCTCAATCAACAACACCGCCCCGGAGATGTAAATGGCCCCACATACAAGTGACTCCTCGAGGCATACGCATTAGCCCCTAAGCTGTAATTCCGTCATCCATCTCCCGCTGCGCTATGGAAGGACTCACCTATGCACAGTTCCTCAGTAAGGGCGAGTGGGAGGAGAAGAAAGTGGGGCGAATATTTGAAGGACTGAGGCAGGGAGACTGAAGCGTAAAGAATAGCCTCTGCATTCCGAGTCTCTCTCTCTCTCTCACACACACACACACACACACACACACACACACACACACACACTTCTTTTATCTTCCTTCTCGTTTTATTTTTCTTCCTTCTCCTCTTCGTCCTGTTCTATTTTCTTCTTTTTCTCTTTACTCCTTTGATAAATAGTCTTCTCCCTAAATACCCTTTTCACTGATGCTTGTGTAGTGCTGTCGAAAGATGGTGGTATGATTATGTGATTTAAGTCTGTGCGTATTAAACGGTCGAAAAATCAACCACTATGCATGGTTTTCACTGATTGTCATAAGCATTTGAGGGTGAGAAATTCAGCGGTCATGCAGAAACTTAGGAGATAAATCGTAAATGAATTGTAGATAAATTCCAACAAAGAAAACTGTTGGGCAAGGTGACGCAATAAACCCAAAATTACTATAATAGAGGGTTGCCTAGAAGGAGTGGAGCACCATAGGAATCAAGATAAACGGTGAATACCTTAACGACCTTAGATTTGCATATGACACAGTCTTACTAAGTAATTATATAAAAGTTGCAAAGATAGATTGAGGAATTCCACAGAATCTTAAGGCAGCGGGGATCATGTTTCTTAATGGTCCCTCCAAGCGAAAAAATGCGAAAAAATCACCCCTCACACAAACCATTTCATAATATATATCAAAGCATTTGTGATCAGTTTATGTATCATCTATTTTGGGGTTTATATCATGGCACAAATTTGGCCCGTCGCTGCTACACGGTAAAGCCACAAATTTGGCCCGTCGCTGCTACACGGTTAAGCCACAAATTTGGCCCGTCGCTGCTACACGGTTAAACCACAAATTTGGCCCGTCGCTGCTACACGGTAAAGCCACAAATTTGGCCCGTCGCTGCTACACGGTTAAGCCACAAATTTGGCCCGTCGCTGCTACACGGTAAAGCCACAAATTTGGCCCGTCGCTGCAACCGGTTTAAGCTGAATATAAAGAAAACTAAGGTAATGTTTAATAATCAGCTGTCAGGACGGGAACGAAACACTTGAGACAGTAGGCGAATGCGAGCTCATCCTTGGACAAATAAATCAGAAATATATCAGGAGTGGAATTGAATGCTTTTGGTAGACGTAGTAATGAATAAGAACCTGCCATTTTGCCTTAAGAAAATGGTGTGTAATCAGTCTATCCTGCTAGTCCTGGCATACGATTCAGAAACTTGGGGCCTCACAAACGATTTATATAAAGCTAAAAAGAGCAGAAAGTAGTGAAGAAAAATAACGTTGGGTATAGCATGGAGGCAGGAAATGAGCGTCTTGCATTAGGGACTAGGAGCAAGGAATGAACTTGGGCAGGTCATATAAAGCGGAGAGCGAATAACAGACGGACTGCCAGGGAAGAGGGGCTATTACACTGGGCAAATTTTCCGTGGATTTTCAGTCAAACCATGATTTCCGCTAGCGTGGTTCTCATTTGTTTCTTGTTATTGCTGCTGTTGATGATGGTGAGTAATACCGTCGTCCTTCGGTGAAATCTACCATAGCTTTGGAAGATCGCGGACACGTAAGAAAACCACGAAAATATGAAAACCACGCCAGCGGAAATCGTGGTTTGACTGAAGGTCCACGGAAAATTTGCCCAGTGTAATTGCCCCTTCAGAGAGCGGTAAGCCAGAAGTTGTGGGAGTCAGTGCAGACAGATGACAAGGTGAACAGCTGAAATTAGAGCAGCCGGAACAGAATGGAGCACACTTATAGCATCAGACGGAGAAAGGTAGAGAACGCTGAGAAATACCTTTGTCCTGTAATGGGTTAGTAATGGCTGAAGGTGATTAAGTAAAAAAAAAAGGGGGCAAAACTCCAGTGATATCAGATTGCACAAGCCAAACAAATACAGGCTTCGTCTAATAGTAACCGTTAAATGGCAGAAAAAACACACACTGGCAGGCGTCTCAACACTCTCCCCTGGTTCCTCTGTCTCTCCCTTACCTTACCCTTCACTCTGATAGTCTATTATGTTCTCTGCATCCGCACAGATTCACATCCACATAAAAAAAATATATATGTGGCTTATGCTATTTCGAAGAGTTTTATTTTTCCTTTTCCTGCTCGGTAATGGAACTTGCTTGTTCCACCGCCACGGTTAACCTCTCTCTCTCTCTCTCTCTCTCTCTCTCTCTCTCTGTACCTACACACCTACCTCTTACCTACTATCTGCCGACCTATGTCTTTCTGTTCATAGTTCCGAATTATTGTTCAGACCTTACAAACGTAAAGGTAAAACACACTACTAAATCCATGGTATTTGTGCGACTGTGTTCGAGAGTGTCTGTCTATATAACTTTGAATTCAGATAGATAGATAGATAGATAGATAGAGAGAGAGAGAGAGAGAGAGAGAGAGAGAGAGAGAGAGAGAGAGAGAGAGAGAGAGAGAGAGAGAGAGAGAGAGAGAGAGAGAGAGAGAGAGAGAGAGAGAGAGAGAGAGAAATGTATACAAAAAATATGTTTACGGAAAACCTTAGCCTAAAGTTTCGGCATTAAGCATGTTTCAGTGGGCCATTTAAACCTTCACTGCGGGATGACACGGCAATAGTATTTTGGGGAGGAGGAAAAGGAGGATAAAGAGAAAGAGAGAAGATGGAGAGGTTAAGAAAACAAGTCAAGAAACATGGGCAGACTCTTCGCTAGCCGACAGCAGCAGAGTCAAGTGGCTGAGCAAAAAGGAAACAAAACTTCGGACTTAGATGTTTTGTCCTTGGCGGAAGATGCAACGTGGGTCACTTTATTATGCAGGGCGAGGGAGCTGCAGGCTGCCGAAGGGGAGGAAAAGGGAAGGGTGAAGGGGTGCAGGGGCGAAGCAAATTAAGCTAGGATTCCCGACATACAAAATACCGGCACGGAAATTCTTGTCTAAATATCTAGGTTGCAGGTTCACATTTCAAGTCTTGCTTATGATGCAGGAAGAGATGAGAAGGCAGGAAGAGATGAGGAGGCAGGAAGAGATGAGGAGGCAGGAAGACATGAGGAGGCAGGAAGAGATGAGGAGGCAGGAAGAGATGAGGAGGCAGGAAGACATGAGGAGGCTGGAAGAGATGAGGAGGCAGGAAGAGATGAGGAGGCAGGAAGAGATGAGGAGGCAGGAAGAGATGAGGAGGCAGGAAGAGATGAGGAGGCAGGAAGAGATGAGGAGGCAGGAAGAGATGAGAAGGCAGGAAGAGATGAGGAGGCAGGAAGAGATGAGGAGGCAGGAAGAGATGAGGAGGCAGGAAGAGATGAGAAGGCAGGAAGAGATGAGGAGGCAGGAAGAGATGAGAAGGCAGGAAGAGATGAGGAGGCAGGAAGAGATGAGGAGGCAGGAAGAGATGAGGAGGCGGAGAGGCGAAGGGGAAAGAGTGAGATGAGGGCGAGGAAGAGGCGAAGTGAGACCGTGTATTCATTTCATATTCAACAACCTTTATTCTCCTCTCCTAATGCACAGAATGGAGTTCAGCGTTAAATAATCGCCTCACTTACAAAGATTTCCATTTCGTGGAATCTCTCTCTCTCTCTCTCTCTCTCTCTCTCTCTCTCTCTCTCTCTGTCTGTCTGTCTGTCTGTCTGTCTGTCTGTCTGTCTGTCTGTCTGTCTGTCTGTCTGTCTGTCTGTCTGTCTCTCTCTCTCTCTCTCTCTCTCTCTCTCTCTCTCTCTCTCCTTCCCTCATATCTATATTAACAATGTCGCCTTGTTTTTGGACTGTCCATCCTTTCTGTAAATAATTGAATCGTGCTCTGCTCTTTTCTTTCTGCTTATGTAACTTTACCTTCTCATTCATCTTCTCCGTTTATTCTCTTCCAACACATGCCTTCCCTTTCTCTTCCTCTCTTACTTCACCCTGCTTCCCTAACTCTTCTCCTCGCCAGCCCACCTCGCGTCCATCCTTCTCCTTGTCCTGCCTCACACGCACACCTACCACGCCTCATGCACATTTTCCCACTCGAGCACCACCTCCATCCATTCTCCTGCCATGTTGCACCTTGCCCTTCACTCGCCCTGTCACCTCGTCTGCTCCTCTGCACTTGCTGGGGGCCTAGAGGGCTCCTGCAACACTGGTGGACATGGGAAGCTTGGTGTGGGTGTGTACAATCATGCACCGAACAGATTTGGGGGAAAATGTATAAAAGAGAGGCCCTCCTACCGATCAAGAGCTGTGATAAGAGGAGCTGCAGAGAAAAAGAAGAAAAAATAGACGTTAGACTGTAAGGACTGTAGCTTAAAGGGATAGTGGGAGAGGGAGGGATTAAGTCAGTGAATGGCCGAAGGAAAAGGCATGGACGTGCAATTTCTGATGTGAAATCGCACACACACACACACACACACACACACACACACACACACACACACACACACACACACACACACACATACAGAGAGAGAGAGAGAGAGAGAGAGAGAGAGAGAGAGAGAGAGAGAGAGAGAGAGAGAGAGAGAGAGAGAGAGAGAGAGAGAGAGAGAGAGAGAGAGAGAGAGAGAGAGAGAGAGAGAGAGAGAGAGAGAGAGAGAGAGAGAGAGAGAGAGAGAGAGAGAGAGAGAGAGAGAGAAAACAAAATCAGAAGCACACAAACTAGCAGTGAACGAAGCATACAAACTTGAAGTGCATGAGAAGTTAGATGAAGCGTTGTTTAGATAGAGGCAGAAAAGGCGCACTGTGAAGGGAAAAACCAGGGAACACGGCGGGGATCCATCAGGTGCGAAGCCTCGGAGAAGACAGAAGAAATAGCTTAACAAAATACAAGCGCCCAAGATGGCAACACGGGGAGTTCGGGGAGGGAAGAAAGAATTTTGGGTGTTTTCTTGTTCGTGGAGCGGGCCGGGATGAAGGGGAGGAAGCCAGCGAGGAGGAGGCAACGGAAGAATCTGAGGAAAATGGGAGATATGTGGACAAAGGTGTGGCTATGAGGTGCTACGGAAACGATGCAGTATTTTGAAGGACGGGTCGATGATGTGTGTTTCAGATGGCCATTTATTTAACTGGGAATGAGAATATTGATGAATCGCCACTTTGGTAATTCTGATGATGATAATGATAATAATAATAATAATAGTAATAATAATGACTACTTTTTTATTTTACAACAAAGGAGACAGCTCAAGGGCACAAAAAAAGGAAACAATAATACAAAAAAAGCCCGCTACTCGCTGCTCACAAAAAGAATCTAAAGAGGTGGCCGAAAGAGAGGTCAATTTCGGGAGGAGAGGTGTCCTGATACTACTACTACTACTACTTCTACTACTACTACTAATACTATACTACTAATACTAATAATAACAACAGCAACAATAACTAGAGGTCCCCAGGTCGGCGGATTTGCAGCAGCCTTTAGCGTGGAGTAGTTTCCTCAAATTCATCCGCCCCTGCCCTCCCTCCCAAGCCTGCCCCACTCAGTCCAGTCCAGCCTGGATCGCATCATAGGCACTACTAATTCACTCAACATTTCTTCATCAAAGTAATTAAATGTCACTCACTTGTCTATGCGTAAGCTGTATTTTGCTCCTGTAAACATGCTAACGTGGATCTCCGGTGAAAGACTGTCTTGTATTATCACATATTTTTCTTCCGTTACTCTACCAAATCTTTACTTACCTAACTAATGATTCCATTTTGGCCTTATTCATTTATTGGCATTGAACTTAATATTTACTCAGGTTTGGCTCCATCAGTATAGTTTGTTCAAACCAGCTTGTAATTCTTTGCAGCTGTCATCGCTTACCAGTTTCATCTTCCTTAATTGCATCACCAGCAAACATGTTTATATGATTATCAGTTCCTTCCGGCATATCATCAACAAAACCATAGTAGGTGTAAAAACCCCTGAGGCATAATGCTTGTCACTCCTCCACGAGGAAGTTGTGTCTTTCATAACAATTCTAATTTATTTTTCTTTCAGATATTTTGCTATCCATTATAACAATTTTCGAGTGCTCCATCGTATCTTTTCAGCATTTATGATAGTCTCTTTTGTGCCAAATGTTTATGATTCTCTCTCTCTCTCTCTCTCTCTCTCTCTCTCAGCAGTATCATAATATTGAAGTTAACCCTTAGGGCGAAACAATGCTTATTTCACCACTGGAGGGAGGGGCTCGAAACACACACACACACACACACATATATATATATATATATATATATATATATATATATATATATATATATATATATATATATATATATATATATATATATATATATATATATATATATATATATATATATGTATATAAATTTTCATGCTCATGAGGTAAAATATGCTAGGAATTCTTTTTGTTTCCATTTTTTGAGAAAAAAATCACACAAAACACTTAAAACAATACTATATTTCATACGCATGCAATAATAATAATAATAATAATAATAATAATAATAATAATAATAATAACAACAACAACAACGATAATACGATTCGCCTTTAATTGGCCTCTTTGTTAGTCCCATCTTAAGCCTTACGCACTGCCTCATTGTCATTCCCGTCATCCCACTTAGCTACCTCGCCTCCGTGTCCTCGTCACCCTCCCACACATGCCACCTAACATAAGATCGACACCCTCTTAACTTACCATACACTCACCATTCCTTCTTTGCCCGTCATTACTCTCTCACTCTCTCTCTCTCTCTCTCTCCACACACACACACACACTTCATCGCCACATCGCCCGCACACACTACACCACCGCCAGCCAGACCAGCAGACGGCAGGGCGCTCGGCAGGTACACGGGCGGGAGGCGTTGCGGTGGGACAGGGGTGTGTATCCTGTGCGTGTTGAAGGGAGTATACAAAGGCAACGATGATGATTATCGAAGCATAATGAAAGAGTAGCATGGTACGATAACTGCGTCACGAGATCCCAGGCAGATCAGAGGGGATAACAGGAGGCTGGCTGAAGCGTCGACACGATGCTCTCACTGCTAACAAAGGCACGGCTCGATGCTGAAATCTCGCCTCTCTTTGGTCGTAATACTTGTGGAAGGACGCCGGACTTAGAGACATCATGGCAAAACAAAAATATTATCAATTTGGGAGATGGACGAAGTTGAACTAGGAGACAAGTAAATGGTGAAGAGACACTTGTATAGCCCATGTAAAGTTTAGAAATTGTGCCTTAGTTTTGCCTAAATGTTGTTTCTGTTACACTGCGTCTGAGTCCCGGGCTGCCTCGACAAAAACCGGATTACAGTTGATGCTATAACAGCGGGGCGCAGGTTGCGAGAGGTAACGAAAAAAAAAAAAAAAAAAAGCTTTGACCTACTCCACTGTATACGTGTATTCAGCATCCATGCATGCAGGCCTTGCATGAAAGCTTCTCCGACACGGCGCACAGCTTTTCGGGACCAAATAGAAATGGACAAAATTTACGTTCAGTTCCGTGGATTTAATACATTAGGGGATGACTTACAAAACCGAAGCAGATGGGATTACAAACAAGCTGCCATTAGAGTGAATAATCCTGCAGCTGCGGCATGTGAGGTTCCCTCCCACTGTGTACTCGGCATCACTTTCAAGCCTCATATTCAAGGAGATTCAGTTACTATGAAAGAGGGATGCCCGGTATTATACATATGCATAGATATATATTTAAACTATATTGGAATATTTCCCGCGGCTTGCAACAGCTCATGGAAGTGGTCCCCCGCTTCATTTATACCGTGAAGACTAGTTTTCTTAAAATGTTTGATTTTTAGGTGTAAGCAACGTAATTAATTCCAGCGTATCATAGACAGGAAAGCTAAGCCGATGCAAAGAGTGTGTGCGTGTGTGTGTGTGTGTGTGTGTGTGTGTGTGTGTGTGTGTGTGTGTGTGTGTGAGAGAGAGAGAGAGAGAGAGAGAGAGAGAGAGAGAGAGAGAGAGAGAGAGAGAGAGAGAGAGAGAGAGAGAGAGGCGGCTAATAAATGAAACTTGATACTCTTTACTGAATACATTGATTATTTCGAGCGGCATCAGGTGAACGATGTATATTTATGTACGTATTAATAAAGCGCAGTAAACAAGGTCCTGAATGCCTTTTGTTCACGAGAATCCTAACATTACACTGCAAAGGAAAAATGAGTGATGAACGGCTGGTATATTAATTCACTATAACCTCATTAATTTTCAATGCAACGTAATTTAGGTTGACAAGAAAAATACCAAAAAACAAAAACAAAAAAACAGAATATTTACAGCCAACCCTTTGTTCGTCGGAAATGAATTAGATAGAGTGTGAATTTTTCTTACTAATTTTATACTATTTTTTATTTCTTCGTCACAACACACACCTCGTTCATAAGGTCCCTCACCTGATATCAGTTAACACACACACACACACACACACACACACACACACACACACACCTACCCCTCACACAGACACACATCCACGCACGCACGCAAGCAGTCCATAGAAGCAGAAAAATATAAATAAAATAAACACTAAAAACGAAAATAGAAGAATGAGATGAACGCTATATGGATGGAGGAGAGAGAGAGAGAGAGAGAGAGAGAGAGAGAAAAGGCTTAGCTAAGGATGAAAATAAAAGTGCCAGATACTACGAACACAATATCAGGGGAAGGAAAATGGGAAAGTGGTAGAAAAGAGGCGGTACAGAGATAGAAATAGAAGTGTAAAGTAGAAAGTGTTCGGAAAAGAGGCAACAAAAAACAAGGTTGTGAAATTATTACTGGAGAACTAGGCTATTAAATAAATGCACGAGAGAGAGAGAGAGAGAGAGAGAGAGAGAGAGAGAGAGAGAGAGAGAGAGAGAGAGAGAGAGAGAGAGAGAGAGTGGGAGGGGGTGGGAGAGAGGGAGGGAGGGAAGAAGGTAGAGAGAGAGAGAGAGAGAGAGAGAGAGAGAGAGAGAGAGAGAGAGAGAGAGAGAGAGAGAGAGAGAGAGAGAGAGAGAGAGAGGCGGAGGTGGAAGATGGCTGCAATACGAGTAATGGAAAAAAACAAAAAAATATACAACACTCTCCATCACTCAATACAAGGAACCACTCGCCGTGACTGAGTACCCCGAGGAGGAGGAGGAGGAGGAGGAAGAGGAGGAGGAGGAGGAGGCGAGGTGAGTCCACTTCGGAACTTTGGCCCCAGCGGAAAATTGAAAACCGTAGGGGCGAAAAGTGACCAATTTTTCGTGCATTTTTTTTTAAAGCCGAGATTTCTCCTTCAGGTATATGATAAAATGACCCTTAAATCCCACGTCAGCACGAACGAAATTTTTGTTTTGTTATTTTTACTCAAGCTACAATGTGTGTGTGTGTGTGTGTGTGTGTGTGTGTGTGTGTGTGTGTGTGTGTGTGTGTGTGTGTGTGTGTGTGTGTGTGTGTGTGTGTGTGTGTGTGTGTGTGTGTGTGTGTGTGTGTGTGTGTGTGTGTGTGTGTGTGTGTGTGTGTGTGTGTGTGTGTGTGTGTGTGTTCAAAGAAGGGGAAAAGGAGGATTCGAATGAAGAATGGCTGGGTGAATGGAGGAAGTGGCAGATGTTAATGGTTACAGTTTCATTAGTATCACGGCGTAATTAAAATAATAAATAATATAATGGTTTTGTTAACTAAGTGTATGAGAATTTCATGCTTCAAGTCGTGCGTCAGTCTCCCTTGTGTGTGTGTTGTGTGGAGCAAGGATCAAAAAGTTGCAGCGTTTAAAAAGTTGCGTCGCTGAGAGTAAGATAAACATGGCGTTGAAAAACAAAATGTTTGAAAGTTGGAAAAAAAATCATGGACTGCTGTCGTGAATAATAAAAGAAACGAGGTTGTGGAACTCTTGCGAACGTTTTTATCAACACTAACAACGAAAACATTATCGGTAAACTTTTGCTGAGGTCTTCTTTCACACAAATATTTTGCTTTATTCTTCATCTCTCTTTCGTCAAGGTCTTTCTTACCTATAAATGCTTTTATTTTTATTTTTTACACTGATGTGTTGAGAATGAGATTTTGTGTAGAAGGCGACCCATGGCTGTCACTTCCCTCACCTATCCTTTCCGCCAACTACCTCTTATTAGTTATTAATGTATGTACATTTATAAACCATATGACAGCAAATGTTTCGGTGCCAAGCAAGAATTACTGAACTTGTCTACCTCCTTTATCCTACTCCTACTCTTCTTCTTTCTTCTCTTTTCAACCTCTCTGAAAGCCCTAAGTTGCTCAGTCTTCCTTGTTACACACAAAAACCCCTGGCCATTGAGCCTTTTGTTTGCGGAGTCTTGTGGCCTCGTCATGGACTAGCTTTTACCACTCCTTCAACTCCCTAAGCCCCTCACCAGCCCCTCCGCTATGCTCCCATCCTCTCAGGGCCGCAGCCTTCTCAACCCTCCCCTGAACAATCCAGTCTCCACTAGTCCCTTTAATCTTCTATCACAACCTCTCTCAAAAACAAGCCTCACATCCCCCTCTGTCCAACTGTTTTAGTGCATACACAGGTGACTGAACAACACGTTTCCGGTCTCCGACATTTGAATGAACTTTATATATGAAATACTTGATTAACTTTTGTATAAACGTAATTCTGGTTGTAGTACATGGCACTGCCGACTTCTCGTACTTCTTTCCCTCCTATGCAGTCTGCTTCTCCTGTCTTCTCTATCCTTCAGCCTTTCCTCTTGTGACAAGATCAATTAATTTCTAGACATTAATAAGCATTATCGCTTAGGATTGAGGAAAATTTTCTTCACACCGGCGGCGTATCCCTCCACTAACTTACCCCAAGCTTCTTCTTAGCTAGATTTTCACTCCCACCAGACTTTTATTGCACGACTTTCCGTGCACCACCAAGTTCTCGCGCCGCAGAATTTTCTCTCTCTCTCTCTCTCTCTCTCTCTCTCTCTCTCTCTCTCTCTCTCTCTCTCTCTCTCTCTCTCTCTCTCTCTCTCTACCCCCCAGGCCAGTTCTCCCACGCGACCTCTCCAGGCTCCCTCCCCATTAAATATTCTTCGCCCGTCATCGCTTTTAAGAACTGATGGGCAGATTCTGGGAGCGTTTTGACGTCCCTAAGTAATAGTTGAGGGGTAGGATGCTGATGTGGTGGGTGGG
Source organism: Eriocheir sinensis (assembly GCF_024679095.1). Taxonomy (NCBI): domain Eukaryota; kingdom Metazoa; phylum Arthropoda; class Malacostraca; order Decapoda; family Varunidae; genus Eriocheir; species Eriocheir sinensis. Next base: position 5,207,209 of record NC_066534.1, on the reverse strand, counting down.
AGGTTGGCGGTGGCAGTGGTGATGTTTGTGGTTGTGTGTGTGGTGGTGGTGGAGGTGGTAGTGATGATGGTGGTAGTGGTTATGTGTGGTGGTGATGAGGTGATGTGCGTTGGTGGCAGTGGTGGTGATGGTGGTAATGGTGGTGATGGTGGTAGTTATAAGTGTATGGTGGTGGTAGAGATGTGTGGTGGTTGTGTGTGTGTGTGTGTGTGTGTAGTGGTGGTTGCGGTGGTGGTGCTATTGTTGGTGATGAGGTGGGCGATTATAGATGTTGTGTGGTGGTGGTGGTGATGGTGTGGGTGGTGATGGGGGTTGGAGGTGGGGATGGAAGAGCCTGTGGTGGGGATGATGGTGATGTGGATGACTGTAGTGGTGGTGATGGTGGTGGGATGATGATATTGGTAGTGGTTGTGATGATGATGGTGGTAGTGGTGGAGGGGTGGTGAGGGTGGTGGTGGTGGTGGTGGGATGGTGATACTGATAGTGGTGGTGATGATGATGGTGGTAGTGGTGGTGATGATGGTGGTAGTCTTGGAGAAGTGGTGATGATGGTGGTGGTAGGGAAGGGGTGGTGATGATGATGATGGTAGTGGTGGAGCGGTGGTGATGTTGGTGGTAGTCTTGGTGAGGTGGTGATGATATTGGATGGTAGGGAAGGGGCAGTGATGGTGGAGGGGTGTTTGTGATGATGGTGGTGATGGTGGAGGGATGGTGATGATGACTGTGGTAGCGTTGCAGTGGTCGTTGTGATGGTGATGGTGGAGGTGATCGTGGTGGTGGTGGTGGTGGGGGTGAGGGTGGTGGTGGCGGGGGTGAGGGTGGGGGTGGGGGTGGTCATGATGGCTGGTTGGTCGGTTATGCAGTAAACATACCAAGATATGCTAATGATGGCTGTAATATTGATTTGAAGGTTATCTCGGGCTAATAAGGCAAGTGGGGATAAAATAGAACAAGTATTTAAATCACTGGGCTGGTAATGGTCAGGGCGTTATCTATATATTCTATTATTCACTTGTTATCGATCAACTTGAATTTGTTTGGAATATCCTATCATACATTAGTGGTCTAAATAAGCACAAGACAAACAACCAAACATCCAAACACATGTATACATATATATGACCCGTAAAATAAATCTAGCTGCGTGTGTGTGTTTGCGTCGCCTAAAAGGACGGGCCGGCAAAGACCTTCCACACAGCTAGGCGGTTGGGTCTGTGTAATCGGCGTCTTAGCCTGTGATGCGTTTGGCTGCGTCCCGTGCCAGTCACCGCGCTAATGACTTCAATCTCCTCACATCTCTCCGGAAAGCGCTCAAGAAACGGCCTCCTCATTCCTCCCCCCTCCCTCTTCTTCCACCTCTCCTTCCCCTCATCTCCCTGCTGCTGCTCCTCCACCTCCTCCTCCTCCTTCTCCTTGTCCGACACCTCGGCTCCGTCTAGCTTGAATCCCTTAATGTGTCTCCAGATAAACCTGATTGGTGAGTCCCGCCTTGTAACACGCGATGGAAAGGGGAAGGAGGTGGGGAGCAGTCGGTGTCCCCCTCAGAGGTATAATTATGGGATTTACCTGGGCACAAAGTTAAACAGGACGCAGGGGAGGAAGGGAGGGGGAACGGAGGTGAACGGGTAAATTATTTTCAAGTCACTGAGCAAGAGTCGTGTGCTGGATGTAGAGGCTGCGAGGGAGTCTTTTTGGGATGAATTAGAGGGGCCGTAATTACTGGTAGGAGCCGCATCACAGGTGTTCAAACCGCAGCATCAGCCACGAGTCAGGTATGGGAGCGATGAGATAGACGAGAAGAAAGAGAAACACGAATGCCGTTGAAAATTATACACCCAAGGAGTAAAGAAGGCCGTTAAAAGAAGTAAGCTGGAAGGGAGGGCAGGGAAAGAGAAGATGAGGAAAGGATGGAAGAAGGGAGAAAATAATTAAATACGGAATGACTCCTCTCTCAGCTATCGAGGACTTAGCGTAAGAGGGGAACGGAGGGAGTAAGATGACACGATAAGAGGGAAGATGAGAGAAACAGTTGAAGACGCAAGGGAAGCAGATAACAAGGAAAGGAATGAACTGAGTGATAGGAAAGAGATAACCAAGAAGAGAGAGAGAGAGAGAGAGAGAGAGAGAGAGAGAGAGAGAGAGAGAGAGAGAGAGAGAGAGAGAGAGAGAGAGAGAGAGAGAGAGAGAGAGAGAGAGAGAGAGAGAGAGAGAGAGAGAGAGAGAGAGAGAGATAGGAGACTATATCATGATAGACGAGGGATATAATTGAAGGAAGAGCGTAGACGGGGCCAGTGATAGCGAGGTCATTAGAGGACGGAGGAATACTATCGTGAGGGCTGTAAAGGAGGGGAGCAAGCAGATGAGAAGACTTGAAATGTCAGTTAAAGTTTGCGGGAAGGAAAAAAATGATGAAAGCGGGGATGAAAATGGAGAAGGGAAACACAAGAACGAGAAGCATTGAAGGGTGGTAAAACAGGGCGAGGTAGGGGAGGAGGAGGAGGAGGAGGAGGAGGAGGAGGAGGAGGAGGAGGGGGTGGCAGGAGATGAGAAGGAGGAGGAAGCGCAAGAGGAGGTGGAGTGTGACTTTTGACCCTAACACAAGGGAAGAGTGTTTAGGGGGTCAAGTGGTGGGGATGACCTTACGTCCGACAGGTGACCTCAAGAGCTGGGCCGGTGACCCTGAGTGGGGCGGACGCTGCCCGGCCGCGCGGCACCCCCAGCACGCTGAGAGGCGCCCCTTACACCCGCTCAGGGGCCACGGCCAACTTCTAAAATTACTGTGTATTTAAAGGGCGTACTTTTGAATGTAAATTTATGCAATACTTACGTCTGTCGGTTATATCTGGGGGGAGGAGGAGGAGGAGGGGAAGGTGAGGGGGTGAAGGATGAGGACGAGGAGGGGAATGAGGAGGAGGACGGGAGAAGAAGAGGGGAGGAGAAATGATGGAGGAGTCAGGAGTGAGGACAAAGAGGGGCGTTGAGATGAGGGAGACGAGGCAGGATGAAGGAGGGTGCTACACTATTCGCTCTAAATTTGCTGATGTAACTGCGTCTCTCGGTGTTCTCCTGCCTGACTTATGTAAACTGACCTCTTTCTGGATACACATCTTAACTTCCATTCCATTTTTCCGTCTCTCTCCCTCTCCTCTCTCCCTCCATCAATGCGAATTTTTCTCCTAACCAGCGCAGCACTCGGACCCACTCGGCTCCCCCTCACTCGTGCAGTCTCCCTTTCCTCTGTTCCGAGTATCGTGTTAATACTTTTCCCTTTGTCTCTTATTCCTTTCTCTTCCTCAAAATGGACGTCCTCTTACAGTATCATATTTCTCACTATAGTGTCTCTCTCTCTCTCTCTCTCTCTCTCTCTCTCTCTCTCTCTCTCTCTCTCTCTCTCTCTCTCTCTCTCTCTCTCTCTCTCTCTCTCTCTCTCTCTCTCTCTCACACACACACACACACACACACAAATTGCGCCATCGTGCCCCTCTCAACACCCATCCCACTCTCCGCTCAACCAACCTGAACTTCTTAATGCCAGGGTACTTTCAACCCCTTCTCTTGACCTTAACCTATCCCCATCCACTAACCATCTCATTCCCACACCCAGCGCACACATACTATTCCTTAACCAAAGCTTCATACCCCATCCGTCCACCAATAGTATCTCTTATCTCGCTAATCCGCAGTGCTACATGGTCCTTCACAAATTCTAGTCTATTAATATGCATCTATTCCCTCATTATTCCTTCCCAATTACGTAGTTCATACCTTTGCATAATGTAGTCCATAGCCTCTTTTATTCATCCTGTTCCTAATCATGCCCCAGTCTTCTACATATGCCCATCTCCAGTAACCCTTATTTATTACACCTAACCATCACTCCTGAGCATCACAATCACCTTTTTTCCCCTACGTCCTTTCAATTTTTAAGCTACATCCTTCATCTTGTTGCAAACTATTAACCTTCCACCGTATCACGACTCCCTCTCATTTCACGTCTACTTATCCTATCCCACACATCTCCTCATCCTCCTGCACATTCTCATCCTGTATACCACGCCTCCCTGCCCTATTTCACTTCTCCCCATTCCCATTTCATGCCTCGTCAAAGTATTTTCCACACCCCTGCCACCCTGTACCACACCTTTGCATTACCACACTCCTCTGTCACACCCGTCAGACGTTCCTTCACTTTTTCCCTGTGCACCACAAACCTGCCCCGCCCTCGCGCCATTCATGCTCCCCTTCCCTCCGCGCCTCCATGCCACACCCACACACATGCCCTATATACAGCACCAGAACTGCTAGTCAGTGAAAGTATCTGTGGGTCGGACTCGTGGCGGCGAGAGAGGGCCGGTCGCCTATCTCCTGCCCTGTCACCGTTTCTCTTGCATTTTGTCAATACACACACACACACTCTCTCTCTCTCTCTCTCTCTCTCTCTCTCTCTCTCTCATTGGTAGTGCTAACACCACTCATTAACATCCACCACCACCACCACCACTGTCAGGGAAGGAGCACAACAGGTCCTGGATGCCCCCTGAGCTAACATTCCGACTTTGACGCTTTCTAATCCGAGCGGGGCGACGCTTTGGGGATGCTGGAGGAGCTGGATTTAGGGTTAATATTTAAGACATGTAAAGTACACGAAAACAAGAAGCTGATAGGATAGCAAAATTTACTCTCTCTCTCTCTCCTTCATCTTGTCCTCTCATCCCCTTGCTTCTGGTCCGCCACTCTGTGAACCTTTAAGAATTCCTCCGCAGCACCGGCTTAATGCGTGCACATACATGACTGTCGGCGTAAACGGGGCGAATCCCTCTTGGGTAGGATTCTCCAGCGTGTTAAGTAGGCGACGGGACGAGCGCCAGAGGTAGTGAAGGTGGCGGCGGCGGCGACAACGATGGGGGAGAGGGAATACAGGGTGGTTTGGGGAGGCTCCAGTCCGTCACTAATGTGCTCTAAAGGATGTCAAGATTTATTTGTGAAATCTACATATGCACTTTTGAACCTATTTACGGTTCGAATAGGATGATATTTCACACTGGTAAATAAAGTAGGTAGTCTTTCGGCTACGGGGAAGGGGGGGGAGAGAGAGAGAGAGAGAGAGAGAGAGAGAGAGAGAGAGAGAGAGAGAGAGAGAGAGAGAGAGAGAGAGAGAGAGAGAGAGAGAGAGAGAGAGAGAGAGAGAGAGAGAGAGAGAGAGAGAGAGAGAGAGAGAGAGAGAGAGAGAGAGAGAGAGAGAGAGAGAGAGAGAGAGAGATTTTCTAAGATGTTCAGATCATACAGACCCTATGGTCTTGACGAGGTGGTCTGTCCTCAATCCTAGCCGAAATATCAAGTGGCCAAAGACGTTATTTAGCGAATATTAGAGTGGAGAAAGTGGCGGTAGACTGTTTTTTATGTGAATCAAGCGTGTTGCACAGAATGGTACATACGGATAAGAGGACTAAGTAGTTTACTATTTGTTTATTTATGTAGTTTATAAAATATATTATCTGGTGCAGGACTTCTATACTATCAACTATTAGGAGCGTATTCAAAACTCCATGACGGGCTGGTCCGACTACCATCAAGAAAACCTACCGGCGCTATAGGCTGGCACGTAAAAAAAAAAAAAAAAAAAAAAAAAAAAAAAAAAAATAATAATAATAATAGTTACTCCAAAGTTGGGCAGGGTATTAACAGAGGTTTCATGAATACCATTGTCATTGCTGGGATTGAATACCGAGGAAAAATAACAATTCAACAAGTTCGCAATGTTACACTCTTCAGTCACTAAAGTTGCCCGTGCTGTCAATCAAACTTCTAATCCTCTTTTTCTTGTTGATATGTTTGAAGGAAGACGTCGGATTAGTTTTGCAATTCCCATCAATATTTTCCTCATACCTGCGCTCTGCCTGACTGCCAATTTTTTGACTCGTGCCTGGCCTCATGATGAAGTCCGGGGAAGATTTATACTTCATTTTGAGAGAGAGAGAGAGAGAGAGAGAGAGAGAGAGAGAGAGAGAGAGAGAGAGAGAGAGAGAGAGAGAGAGAGAGAGAGAGAGAGAGAGAGAGAGAGAGAGAGAGAGAGAGAGAGAGAGAGAGAGAGAGAGAGAGAGAGAGAGAGAGAGAGAGAGAGAGAGAGAGAGAGAGAGAGAGAGAGAATCTACTTTGAAAAACTTCCTCTATTACTTTCTGTCTCAGTAGAAAAGAATTACTGGCTTTAAAAGTGTATGCAATCAACAATAGGTTAACTTGTTGCCGCGAGCCATGGAGGAGGGCGTGGCGCTGCTGACGGGTGGGAGGGACAGATGGACGCGAGAGAGAGAGAGAGAGAGAGAGAGAGAGAGAGAGAGAGAGAGAGAGAGATGGTGGTGGTGTGGGGTGGAGGTAGTGTCTGGAGCAGAAAAATTCGCCCCACAGACCTCTCTCCTCATGGTCATCGCGCGTCTCCTCCGTCCACCGTGTCGAGTCCCATCCACCTGGTAAACGTACCCGAAGTCGCACCCTAAACTCCCCCACGCGTAATCTTGCTGACTAACTACCCTGCTGGCTGCCTAGCTGGCTTACTGGTTTGGTTACTATCCGCTGGCCGGGTTACTATCGGGGAAAGTAATAAGCGAGCTGAGTGGCTGAGTAGCTGACTTGTCGAGTGCTGAACTGCTGGTGGGCAAACAAGAGGTGAATGGAAATGGGATGGATGCACGGCAGCCTTACTTAGAGGAGGGAGAAGGACGGTAATGCAAGGTTCCTCCTTTTGGTTGCTTGGATGATAGCTTGGGTGTGACACTGAAGCTCACTGCTGATAACACGTTGCACAGCGTTAAATGGAGGCAGATAAGCCATGAAACTGATAAATGGAGGAGATTGAAGGAGGGGACATCGAGGAAGGAGGAAGGAGGGATGTAGCAAAGAAAGGTTTGGGGGTACGGCGCTGGGAGGGAAGGAGATAGAAGGAATTTAAGGCCTGGCTGGTCGGTGTAAAAGGGGCGTCGCAATGCTCTGCTGACCAACGATTACCACAGCGTGACCAACTAAACCCTCCCCCCTGCCCTCACTTCTGCCCCCTCCCTACTCTCCCAGACCCCTCACCTGCCTTCTCCCGCTGCTGCCTTCCGGTCTCTCTCTCTCTCTCTCTCTCTCTCTGAGCTTCATGTTATTTCCCTCATGTTTTTATCGCATCCTCGCAACGAACGCTCATTTCTCTCTTTTTTCCTCAATTTTCCTCTAGCTCGATTACCTCGACTCTAAATAGAAAGATGAATAACCGCGAGGGCTTCCAAGATGAATAAACAAGAATCCTATTAGAGAGAGAGAGAGAGAGAGAGAGAGAGAGAGAGAGAGAGAGAGAGAGAGAGAGAGAGAGAGAGAGAGAGAGAGAGAGAGAGAGAGAGAGAGAGAGAGAGAGAGAGAGAGAGAGAGAGAGAGAGAGAGAGAGAGAGAATGGTGACTCGGACTTTCCATAAATATATATCGTCTCTCTTTTCCTCCTCCTCTCATCGAAATGACTTCTTTTTTCTCTTTTATCTCCCACCCTGCACGACGTTGGTTAAATTATGTCTGGGTACCAATTGCCATTCTTGAATATATCGGTTTCTTCTCTAGACAACCCTCCATAACACCAATTTGTCCTCACACACTTTATTTAACCCTTTGGCTGCGGAGTTCCTACAAGAAGACTTCGCCAAGGTACAGGAATGGAACAAAAAGTGTCTTCTATAATTCAATGAAGAAAAATGTTAAGTCCTGCACCTTGGGAGGGGATATCCAGCACACCAATACCACATAGGAAACACTCCACTATCCACCACAGAGGCAGAGAAAGACCTGGGACTATATGTTACCAGGCTACCAGTGAAGGCGACGTCCATGCCAATCGCAGTGGACGGGTTAACTCGCTCTAACCGACTGTTTCTTACGTAACCTTACTAAGATTTAATTCACATTCTTCTTCGCTCACTCTCTCACTAATCTTCTAAGTACATATTTACTTGATCACATATTGGAAAATCTCATCAAGTGTTCACCTACTTTCATTGACTAACACGCTCGTTTCATCCTTCATCCACGCCCATTCTCACTGATTCATTCGTCTGCACACACTGACGCATTTGGTCAGTCGTATATAGTCATTAGTTGACGCGCGAAATCGTTCACTATTTCACACACACACACACACACACACACACACACACACACACACACACACACTACGGAGCTCCATAGTACAGTGGTTAGCATGCTCTTCTTACAACCGAGAGGTCCTGCAATCGATTCGTGGGAGGAGAGGAAACGGATGAGCAGTCCTTTTATAAGTTCCCCTTGTCCACCCAACAGTGAGTGGGTATGTACCGGGTGTTGATCGGCCGTTGTGTCCCGCTTCCCGGGGAGGTGTGGGTGCAAGGTTCCAGCCGCACACATAGGGTTGTATTTTAAAACTTTTCGTCGCCCAAGTTCACATATTTGACATGGCTTTCGTAGGAGCTGCAGGCCTTTCCAGGGGTAGTTTTATGACCCTTCTTCTGTGCCATGAACCTTAAAAACACTCATGAAGACCCGATTGATCCCCTCTTTGACCTTTAGAAATAGTCGATGTGAGAAGCGATGGTGTCTTAAAATACAGCCCATAGATCCGCCCCCTGAGCCTCGGCCCATTCAGCGAGGATTCTGGTTGGTGATCGCGAGTCCAATGTGTTATCAGACCATGGTGAATGACCCCCCACCCCCACCCCCCCACACACGTACACACACACACCCGTGGGCGCGCGTACACTCGGAAACAATCACTTACTAATTTACAATCACACATACATTGTTGACGTCCGTAGGTTTTGGTTATCACTATTTCCGTCACTCTTGTTTACCTCTCCCCTGATACCGGGTTTATCATGTTCTGGTTCCGCTCTCTCTCTCTCTCTCTCTCTCTCTCTCTCTCGCTCTCTCTCTATCTATCTATCTATCTATCTATCTATCTATCTCTCTCTCTCCTGACCTCACTCGACTTATCTGTAACGAGAAAGTAAAGGCAACATTAACTTACAAATTTGATACATACTGCGTCCCTTGGTCCTCCACATGCTCGGTTAGGGCAGAAACGAGCACAAAGAGGCACAGGCAGGAAATTGTGAAGAAGCTTGGACACACACACACACACACACACACACACACACACACACACACACACACACACACACATAAGCTCCTCAGCAACATTAGGGTGGCGATCCACCACATGGATAATGCTGTGATGAAGGTGCAGTGAGTGTCGGTGATTCGACCAAGATTGAAATGTGCAGTAATGGTAATGGTCTTAACATAGAAAGAAAAATATTAGGAAAATAGAAAAAATCCAGAGAACAGCAACAATATGGTGCCAAGCTTTGAAATATGACATATTAGGAGAAACTGAAAAGATTAAGTTTGCCTGCCTTGGAGGAGAGAAGAGAGAGGTGATTGCATTGTACAGGGTGAAGGAGGAAATGGAAATGATTGACAGGAATGACCTCTTTATATGAGATACTGAAATACAAGAGGTCACGGGAAGAAATCTAGGAAGTAAAGGTGCCTGAGATAACAAGAAACAGTTGTACTCATAGATTCATTGACACCTGGAATGACCTCGGAAATGAAATGGCACAAGCCAACACTCTTCATGAATTCAAAGCAAAACTTGACAAAGCGAGAATTGGAGACAGGACCCCAAGAATGTAGCTCGCATCCTGTGTGTAACAACTGGGTAAATACAACTGGGTAAACACGCCCACCAACACCGACACCCACACCCACACCCACACCCACACCCACGCACTCTCACCGGAACCGCGTGGATAGGGAGTTTGGCTATGGGCTCCCTTGACGCCATCTTGCATCTGTGCCATTCGTGTTCACTACCTCCTACCAAGAACTTCTGCCTGAACACAAAGAGATGAAAATGGTAGTATTTGAAATTCCTACAGCTTGTGTTGAGGCAAGAGCGCTGGGTAAGAGGCAGTCAGCATGAGCTGGATAGATGCAAAATGACGTCTCTCTCTCTCTCTCTCTCTCTCTCTCTCTCGCACACACGCACACATGCAAGACAGAGATAGGGCAACAAGAGGAAAAGGAGACACAAAGAGAAGCGACAGTAACTGCAGAATGAAAAAGAAAACGTGAGTGAAGCAGCGAGATTCTGTCTTGCATTCATGGAAACTTCCCTTCCTCCTCCTCCTCCTACTCCCAGGAGCCTACAGTATTCGAGTGCTGCAAAGTTTGCGTTATGTTTGTACGATGTGTCTTTTTGGCGGAATTTACGATTGTGGCACTTCTCTGAACGACGACCAAGAAAACTGAAGGGAGAGAGAAAGGTGACCCCCCCCCCCCCTTTCTCTCTCTCTAATGATTTTTTTTATGGTTACGAGTACATATTTTCAGTGCAGCGTTACAGTCATTGCCATTAGGCGTCTGCAACCCTCTTATCCCCCCTTCCCGCACGCGTGATCGGTTTAAATCCATAAATCAAGATAGACATAACGAGAGAGAGAGAGAGAGAGAGAGAGAGAGAGAGAGAGAGAGAGAGAGAGAGAGAGAGAGAGAGAGAGAGAGTCTGGGTCCTCCTTTAATGGCTCAAGCTCAGATCGGATGTAACAAGTCTCCTACCTGCTTGAACCGTCACTCAGAGCAGATGAGTCCTTTCCCTCCTTCCCTCCCCTCTCTTTCCCTCCACCCCCATCCTCCTCCACCCATGGGCCGTTCCCAGCTTCTCTCCATGCTCGGCGACACGCCCATTTAATGTTTTAGAGGTTAAATTATAGTAGCGTCAAGAGTAAAGACTAGGAATTAATCGTTACATGTAATTTAATTCCCATTCTTCTCGTTTTCATGCGTTTTTGCATCTCCTCTGAATATTAATGCGAAGCTAGAGGAAGGGAAGGAGTCAGAAAAAAAAACATAGCAGCTGGAAAAGAAGGAAACGAATGTGAATCACAGAGGACGGGGGACAAGAGGAAGCTGCAATTCACGTAATCAATGCGACGAGACCGATGACTTGACGCAAATCGCCATGTTTACTCCGGTGCTCTTAACAGCTTAGAGCCAGTTTATCAAGGTTTAGCGTCCCTGCTCGGCGGGTGTGACGGCTGGGCGGAGGACGAGTCTGATACTGCTGTCCACCACCATGCTTCATAGTACAACTACTATTACTACTACTACTACTACTACTACTACTACTACTACTACTACTACTACTGCAACTACTACAACTACTACCACCACTATCACTAACGTCTAGCAGGGTAGGACCTCACTAAATATGAATAACAGATTTTTTTTATGTGCCCAAATCAGAATCTGAATTATTGCACTAACACTGACTGGCATCGTGGGCTTACGGTTCTTGTTTATTCTTTGGCTGACGGGCTGCTTGGTTGTCAGGCTGGCTGCCTAATTGCACGTGCTGTGAATGACTCTAAGGTTCCTTCACTGTAGAGGCAACTCAGGAAAATGTGTGGAAGAAAGGTGAGTGACTCTCAAGGTGACTGACCGCAGTGCAAAAAGGAAGACGGCAGCGGTGGGAGGCTGTGGTTACAATGGTAAATTTTAGCGCGTAGTGTGAAGCTTACGAACACGGAAGCAATCAGGAGATTCTCCTCTTTGTATTATTGTGTTTTTTTTATCTATTTTTTTTCTTTTCCTTTTCTTATAATAATATCATCATCATTATTATTAGTATTACTGAAATAATGCAATATATCGAATACTGGCTGGGTTATTTCCACTTGTCTAAGTAAGGCCATTATTATTGTTGTTATTATTATTATTATTATTATTATTATTATTATTATTATTATTATTATTGCTATTATTATTAGTATAGTAATTACTATTATTATTATTATTATTATTATTATTATTATTATTATTATTATTATTATTATTATTATTATTGTTATTATTATTGTTATTATTATTGTTATTATATATATATATACATACATATATATATATATATATATATATATATATATATATATATATATATATATATATATATATATATTTTTTTTTTTTTACAGTACAGGGAGCAACTCAAGGGCAACAAAAAGAGAGTACAAAAAAAGGCCCGCCAATCGTTGCTCCCACAAAGCAAAGAGCAAAGAGCAGCCAAAAGAGAGGTCAATTTCGGATGGAGAGGTGTCTTGATACACTCTTCTTGAAAGCGTTCAAGTCATAGGCAGGAGGAAATACAGACGAAGGAAGGCTGTTCCAGAGTTTACCAGTGAAGGGGATGAAAGAATGGAGATGCTGGTTAACTCTTGCATAGGGGGTTTGGACAGTATAGGGATGAGCATGAGTAGAAAGTCAAGTGCAGCGGGGCCGCGGGAGGGGGGGAGGCATGCAGTTAGCAAGTTCAGAAAAGCAGTCAGCATGAAAATATCGATAGAAGATATAAAGAGATGCAACATGGCGGCGGAATTTAAGAGGTAGAAGACTATCAGTATGAGGAGGGGAGTTGATGAAGCGGAGACCCTTACACTCCACTCTGTCCAAGAGAACTGTGTGAGTGGAGCCCCCCCACACGTGAGATGCATATTCCATACGAGGGCGAACAAGATTCCTATAAATGGACAGCGGGGGAGAATAACGGGCGGAGGCGATACAGAACGCCCAATCTCGAGGAGGCTGATTTAGTAAGAGAGAAGATGTAAAGTTTCCAGTTGAGATTTTGAGCTAAGCATAGACCGATATACTATTGTTGTTATTATTATTATTATTATTATTATTATTATTATTATTATTATTATTATTATCATTATTGTTGTTGTTGTTGTTGTTGTTGTTGTTGTTGTTGTTGTTGCTGCTGCTGCTGTTGTTAATGCTGCTGCTGCTGCTATTGCTGTATTGTTGTTGTTGTTGGTGGTGGTGGTAATCGTAATGTTGTTGTTGTTGTTGTTGTTGTTGTTGTTGTTGTTGTTGTTGTTGTTGTTTATGCTGTAATAGAATTAAAAGGTAGGAGGAAGAATTCAAGGTCGCCGTGGAGAAGAGTTTTTTTTTTATGAATTAAGAAGAGGAGAAAGTAATCTCATCAAATGGAGGTCGCCATGAGTGAATTAGTATACATCGAAATGATAATCAGGTAGTGAAAAACACCTTCAAATGCTTACGGATCCCAGACACTTTTAAAGGCTTGGGGAGGCTGAGAGGTGCCTTGCTACTGGAGGAGATCAATAATTACGACAATGAACAAGAACACATTAGGATCGTACAATGTAAAGTTTCGCGGCACAACCTCGTCAATATCAGTGGAAAAACTTACGTAAGGATTAGTATTATGCATAGTGTTCAAATGACGACATTTTATATGGTTGAAGATTTACAATGCAGGATTATAGATTATTGAAAGGGAGCATCAGAAAGGGCAAATTTAGAGTGGACATTTAAGAGGGTATCTGGGACTGATTTTTTTACATTCACGGATCTTCAAAAGTTTCGACAAAACAAGGAAGGAATGTGAAAACTAACGCCCATAATATATGCATAGTGTGGAGGACAATCTTTTGAGAGCAATATGAATTTTAAAGTCAGTAACACCGGTACCGAAGGATGTTTTATGGATCTGCATTACATAAGCGATGGAATTAGGCAGGACTGAGTAGTGCTGCCATGGCTGCATAAAATGTATTTGCATAGTAATGAGAGGATTCAGAACAAGGATATTGGTGTTGTAAGAATACGAAAAGATGGATATTAGGATTAAGTATGTGCGAATGAAGTCTGCGTTGTATATCAGAATCTTAGGAGGCCCTTCAGGAGACGTGTTAGAGGTACTGAGCATGTACTGTGAGGCATGATACAGCGCTTGAAAAATATTATCATACCTGTTATTACTATTATTATTATTATTATTATTATTATTATTATTATTAGTAGTAGTAGTAATAGTAGTAGCAGCAGTAGTAGTAGTAGTAGTAGTAGTAGTAGTAGCAGGAGCAGCAGTTGCATCATCATCATCATCATCGTCATCGTCTTCATGATCAGCAGCAACGCATCAGTAGCAATAAAAACAGTTGTAGCAGCAGCAACAGTAACTGAAATAGTGGTTGTAGGTTTCGTTGTTGTTGTTGTTGTTGTTGTTGTTGTTGTTGTTGTTGTTGCTGCTCTTGTTGCTGTTGTTGTTGTTGTTGTTGCAGATTGCTGATGGCCGTCGTTTTTATTACAAATACTCAACACTTATTTAAAAAGACTGACTATTTAGTTGTAACATGGAGAAGCAAGGGAAGCAATGGGGCGAAGATGAGGGGACGAGAAGGGGAGGGAAGGCTTGTGGCGGTGACGTGGTAGTGGAGGAAGAGGAGGAGGATATATGAAGAAGACTAAGGAGGAGGGAAGGGGCGCGCGGAGAATGCCGGGGAGCACCCTAAAGTGCGGCCCGGGGTGGTCAGCAGGGGTGTAATTGTAGTGGTGGGGCGGGTCAAGGGTCATGGCGGGCCTTGGTCTCTCCCCAGTCATCACTCCAACCCCCCCCCCCCACCCCCCCCCCACTCCCTCCGTCCCCCTCAGCCACATGCCCGAGTCCTGCCCCACCCCGACACACACACACACACACACACACACACACACACACACACACACACACCTAAACTCACGGAAAGCTATTTGGTTCTGTGGTCCGAGTGTAAAAGGCGTGTTTGCCTCCTGTCGCTTGTTTTTATTAATGTGGACCGAAAGAAAAACTGAAATCACCTCGAGGATTGGAGGAAAAAGGTTTGACTTTACACAGCGCGAAAAAAGACAGATATTTCAACCATAAAGGGTTAAAAGAAAATGTAAGTTATGAAGATAAATAATGCAAATACTCACGTTATAGTGTCGAGAAAACTACTTAAAACCTAAAAAAATTAAGTATATACATTATTTTAGCCTGAAAGCCAGGAGATAAACCAGAGAAGTTTGCGAGAAAAACTACGACTTTTTACCGAGGCAAAGGATAACCGGAGAGCTTAAATGTGTAAAAAAGTAAAGCATACGAGGGAAAAAGAGGGAGAAAAATGCTCGTAATGCTAAGGAAGAGTACGAAAAAAAGTTGTGAAAGTCTGCAACGGTGTGGAATGATAATACTGGAGCGGAGAGATGATGTTAGATGTGTGTGTGTGTGTGTGTGTGTGTTTGAGAGAGAGAGAGAGAGAGAGAGAGAGAGAGAGAGAGAGAGAGAGAGAGAGAGAGAGAGAGAGAGAGAGAGAGAGAGAGAGAGAGAGAGAGAGAGAGAGAGAGAGAGAGAGAGAGAGAGAGAGAGAGAGAGAGAGAGAGAGAGAGAGGAGAAAACGGAGGAAGAGGAAGAGGAGGAAGAAAATGGAAAGGAAGACAAGAGAGAGAAAAGCGATGAGAAAGAAGAATAGAAGAAAGAAAACGTAAAGAAAAAGATGAGAGAGAGAGAGAGAGAGAGAGAGAGAGAGAGAGAGAGAGAGAGAGAGAGAGAAGGGGGGGGAGGAGAGTGACGTGAACGAGCTGCAAAAGTCACCCTTGGGAACACTACATGTTTTATGCCGCGCCATCATCCATTTGAGTTTTAATTGCCTGTGCACTAATAATCTCTTGTCATCCTCGTTACATCATTATTTTACTCTTGATTATCGATTAACTTTTTCTGGATAGACAATTCTTTTTTTGTGCGTGTGCTCGCCCGCCCCATCCTCTGCTTGTATTACTTCGCCTTGCTTTATCGTTTCATCCTCCACCCCCCGCTGTCTCTGCCTTGTGCCGCCAAAGACTGTAGTTTTACTTATCGCGAGAAATTTAAGACTCTGATCTGATTTGTATTGCGGCGCTGAATGGGCCATCAATGTGTAGCCTACGAGCCAAACAGCGCCGCCTCTTAACGCCCGATTTAAGTCACCACCGCGGGAGAAAACAAGGAGAGTTAGGCGCCAGGGAACCAATAACACATTCATAAATAACAGCCACATGCGTTAAAACCGTCGCAGTATTTACAAGGACACAAAAACAGGAGTAGCGCGGACTAACACAACAAACCGCACCATTTATACCGGGAAACTCCAGAATCCCCAAAATCCTAGCATGTTTAGAGCCATGGCGAATTGCTCTAAAAATTGTTTATGGCCTTACTTGCCTGCCCGATGCGATCTTTGTTTAAATTTACGGCATTCATTAAAGTTTACAACGTCAGTCTGGTCCTTTTTCTTCCTATCACTGAAGCGTCATGTCTTTAATTGGGATGTCTGAGCTGAGCGACTCCCTCCGCTCAGGTGCAGGGATGTTTATTTACACTGTCTTATCATGTTACTCGCGGGTGATTCTTGCGGTGCGTGCTTCTATTAGGGATTCTGATTTTCCGCTGACTGCCTGTTGAACTTGTTTACTGTGACTTCTCACTAATTAATCTCAAGCTGACAGCATTTACACCACTCCTTTGGTTTATACTTTTGATGTTTCTCCCGAACCTTCATTGATTCATACCTTCGCTTGGTATCGGGCGGATCTAACGCACTCTTCTCTCTTGATTTACAGCTGCTGATTGAAAATAACGATAGTTACCGATCTCACTCCAGCCTCCAGCTCGATTTACAGGTACATTATGGGAGAGGCTATAAACATTTTCGCCATAACCTTTCCACTGGAGTGGGGAACGACACTGTAAATGCCCAGCGGACAATTTACATAAAATGGCGGTGTATAATGGTCCCGGAAGGAGGAGGCTATAAACGTCTGACCACGCGCCATGCCGACTCTTGTGCCTCTACTTTACGGTGTTCAATAGCGGCGAGAGGACCAGGACAATGCAGCCTGCACCGCCGCCTTACTCACGGCCCCGACACCTGAGGGATGGATACGGCCGGATAGTGAGACTCCTCCAGACACGAGTTAGCGCGAGATGAAGTACTTCGATGTGCAAAAATTAATATAGATAGATAGACAGATATACAGAGAGAGAGAGAGAGAGAGAGAGAGAGAGAGAGAGAGAGAGAGAGAGAGAGAGAGAGAGAGAGAGAGAGAGAGAGAGAGAGAGAGAGAGAGATAGATAGATAAATAGATAGAGATATAGATAGATAGAATAGATAGATAGATAAAGATATAGATAGATAGATAGATAGGTAGATAGATAAATAGATAGATATACACAGAGAGAGAGAGAGAGAGAGAGAGAGAGAGAGAGAGAGAGAGAGAGAGAGAGAGAGAGAGAGAGAGAGAGAGAGAGAGAGAGATATTAACAGAGCGCGTGTATGCCTCCAAGGGGTCTTAGCGTACTCGTAAGGGCCTTCGTATTGTTCTTGCCTCGCGCCTGCTGGAAGGATGACTTTGAGCTTCTTCACTGAGCCTGTTAATGGAAGCATCGCCCGAAGCACAACTGGACTTACATATGAAAAGGACCATTAAACCACGCACAATTACTCTGCCATGCCTATAATATCTGAAAGAGGACACCAGTGGACCGTAGGTTTATATCGTGGACGAGTTGAGGGGGAGGGGGTGGTAGTGAGGGGGGAGAGAGAGAGAGAGAGAGAGAGAGAGAGAGAGAGAGAGAGAGAGAGAGAGAGAGAGAGAGAGAGAGAGAGAGAGAGAGAGAGAGAGAGAGAGAGAGAGAGAGAGAGAGAATTATAAATATTTCGTTCATATCCTTTCTTAGTAACGTTATTATTGTTGTTGTTATTATTATTATTATTTTTATTATTATTATTATTATTATTATTATTATTATTATTATTATTATTATTATTGTTATCATCACTATTATATTCCAGCTCCCTCTCTCTCCTTCATGCCTCGTTGTTCATCTTTATTATCCCTTCTCTCTCTCTCTCTCTCTCTCTCAATATACCGGTAAATCTAAAAGAACGGATTGTATTGATTAATTTCTTCCGCGGCTTAATTAATGTCAGGGGAGTTTTGGGCAGAGTTCTTTTGATGAATTTCGGTATTTCTCTCTCTCTCTCTCTCTCTCTCTCTCTCTCTCTCTCTCTCTCTCTCTCTTCCAAAATTTCTCTTTCCTTATTAAATTCACTTGCGTGCATACATTAGATACTTAACCTTAGCCACACCAACACAACCACCACCCTAACCAACATTTTCCTTGGAATGGAGCGAGTACACACACACACACACACACACACACACACCTGTGCTATCCATCCATCCCACATTTGATGCGGGCAATACCTGTAACCTTTGGCCGCGCAGAATAATGGTAAATGAATCTGAACGGCACCACGGCCTAAGATGCTTGGGTAATTATGCATATTTAGGGGTAATTGGTCTAGGTGCTCCCACCGTCACTAATTCCAGGTTGTCTGAGGCAGGTAGTTTGATTACCTGCTCCACTTGAGGCGCCATCACGAGGATTCTCCGTACCTTACCTGAGCTTGTCCCGTGCTATCTCATCTCATATTTTCCTCTCGAGCCCCACTTACCCCAGCTATCTCAACCCGCCAAAAGCTTGCCGTGCTCTGCTTCATGTTTGCTGATCGTCTTATCGCTGCTTTTTCGCACTTGCTTTTGTGCTGATAAAAGCAGAGCAGCATTTCACATTCATAGAAATGGCTGTTTTCCTTCTGCACATCAGCGTAACCTTTGTCACACGAAAATATGTCCTTCTGTATGTTAATAGTGAATATATTTGCTCGACGTGTTGAATTTATGAGACAGGCGCCGGACGTAAGCACCACCAAGGCGGAAAGATGGTGCGTAGCGAGGCTGAACTCTACCCGAGCCATGCCGCCGGGACACCCGGCCCCCGGGATACAATATAAATGTAAATAAGTTTCTCCGGTAGAATAAAACTTATAATAATGACTCTGGTGGGAATTTCTCCGGGTTTATTCAGATATACCGCCATTCCCTCAGATTTATATCATCACTGTTACTAGGCAAGGTGTCGAGCGGCGAGACAGCAGCGATTTAACTCTGTTCACTTGGGTGAGGCGGAGGTGAGTCAGAATGTTTGGAAACATTTGTCTGAAGTCTACCACATTCAATTATCGTACTACACATCAACACCCAGGCCGGCAAGAGAAGGCGCTCACTATATTACGTTGAGCCACATTCCGATACGCCGGACAAAGCTCTGCAAGGGTAGTGATGATTGCGATTTAATGCATCCTTTACAAGTCCAGTCGTATAATCTGGCCTAGAGGAAATCTGATGCCCTGTCTTGAATTTATACTCAACTCAACCGACGCCCCGGCTAACCACAGCCCTTCACGCTGCTACCTCCATTACTGACCCGATGCCTTGACCCGAGATACAACTTCTAACCTGACCTTGACATGGCCACTGAACGGAAGTAGAGATGCAACGGGGCGAGGAAGAAGGCGAGGGGCGAGAAGAGGATCAGGATTAGATAGCAGAGGGAGGATGAAGACTGGACTGAGGAGGGACGGGAGGAGGAGCGGTGGGGAAGAGAAGTAGGAGATGCAACGGGGCGAGGGAGAAGGCGAGGAGCGGGAAGAGGATCAGGATTAGAGAGAAGAGGGAGGATGAGGATGAGAGAGGAGAGGATGAAGGCTGGATAGAGGAGCGGTGGGGAAGAGAAGTAGGAGATGCAACGGGGCGAGGGAGAAGGCGAGGAGCGAGAAGAGGATCAGGATTAGATAGCAGAGGTAGGATGAGGATGAGAGAGGAGAGGATGAAGGATGGATTGAGGAGGGACGGGAGGAGGAGCGGTGGGGAAGAGAAGTAGGAGATGCAACGGGGCGAGGGAGAAGGCGAGGAGGGAGAAGAGGATCAGGATTAGATAGAAGAGGTAGGATGAGGATGAGAGAGAAGAGGATGAAGGCTGGATAGAGGAGCGGCGGGAGGAGCGGTGGGGAAGAGAAGTAGGAGATGCAATGGGGCGAAGAAGAAGGCGAGGAGGGAGAAGGGGATCAGGATTAGATAGAAGAGGTAGGATGAGGATGAGAGAGGAGAGGATACAGGCTGGATAGAGGAGCGGCGGGAGGAGGAGCGGTGGGGAAGAGAAGTAGGAGATGCAATGGGGCGAGGGAGAAGGCGAGGAGCGAGAAGAGGATCAGGATTAGATAGAAGAGGGAGGATGAGGATGAGAGAGGAGAGGATGAAGGCTGGATTGAGGAGGGACGGGAGGAGGAGCGGTGGGGAAGAGAAGTAGGAGATGCAATGGGGCGAGGAAGAAGGCGAGGAGGGAGAAGAGGATCAGGATTAGATAGCAGAGGGAGGATGAGGATGAGAGAGGAGAGGATGAAAGCTGGACTGAGGAGGGACGGGAGGAGGAGCGGTGGGGAAGAGAAGTAGGAGATGCAATGGGGCGAGGAAGAAGGCGAGGAGGGAGAAGAGGATCAGGATTAGATAGAAGAGGTAGGATGAGGATGAGAGAGGAGAGGATGAAGGCTGGATAGAGGAGGGACGGGAGGAGCGGTGGGGAAGAGAAGTAGGAGCAAGCGAGTGCGAAAGTTGATATGCAGGAGAGTGGTGAGATTATGGAGCGTAAGTGAAAGGAGACAGAGCAAGGAGGGAGACGAGGAAAACTATAAAGAGTAGCAATACGTGGGAATAAAATAGTAAAGAAACGAACGGAGAAAATAACATGAGAGCAAAGAGCAGCATTATTCGACGGGGCCCGAGCGCTAGAATTCAATTTAACCCGCCAAATGTAGTACAAAATAATAGGTTGATTTATTGGTCATTCTGCGAAGGGCTTGGCAGAGGGGGAGGAATAAAGGGCGAGGGATGAAAGGAGGAAGAGGAAGGATAGCAGAGGGAAAGCGAGGGCCGAGGGGTTCAATTGGAAGGAGGGGACAAAACGCGGCCCAAGATAAATTGTCGAGGGGTAGGAAAACGGGGGAAGAATAAAGTGTACGAAAAAACAGAGGGACTTGGGAAAAAGTAAAACGAATGGCCGACCGGAAGAGTTCAAAACTAAAACCCTGCTATACAATGCAAGATAAGATATTTCGGCCACTCCTTTAATTAACTCTTTATAGGAGCAGTGAGTAGCGGGCTTTTGTTTCCTTTTTTTATGCCCTTGAACTGACTCCTCTGTTGTAAAAAAAAAAAAAAAGATATGTCGGAATAGTGATGTGCTGAGCAAAGATACATCGAACGTAACACATCTCACACACTCCATGGTAAATATTCATCACACACACACACACACACACACACACACACACACACACACACACACACACACACACACACACAAACACGCACACGTACATGGCTTGCACAAGTTGCTTTTAAGGCTGTTTGGCAGATCCATTTTGGTTATTGAGCACCAAAACGTGTGTGTGTGTGTGTGTGTGAGAGAGAGAGAGAGAGAGAGAGAGAGAGAGAGAGAGAGAGAGAGAGAGAGAGAGAGAGAGAGAGAGAGAGAGAGAGAGAGAGAGAGAGAGAGAGAGAGAGAGAGAGAGAGAGAGAGAGAGAGAGAGAGAGAGAGAGAGAGAGAGAGAGAGAGAGAGAGAGAGAGAGAGAGAGAGAGAGAGAGAGAGAGAGAGAGAGAGAGAGAGAGAGGATAATAAAGATGAACAGCCAGGCATGAGGGGGAGAAAGAGAGGGGGAGAGGGAGTGAGGGAAAGGCAAGGGGAATGGGGAAAGGAAAGGCGGGTGAAGGGAGGGAAAGATGAACAAGGGAGGGAGGGAAGGAGGTGAATCTAATTGGTTGCAGGATGAAGACGAGACGAGCGCGGGTAACGGGGTAATTAGGTCTCATTATCTGGTAACACTGGCTCGGCTGCTCCACCTTCACCCCTCCTCCTTTTTTTCCTCCTCCTCATCTTCCTCGTCCTTGTCCTCCATCATCATCATCATCATCGTTATTATTATCATCCTGTTTTTCTCGTTTTTTTTCTTTTCCTTTCCGATTCGACTTCTTAGTGGTATGTCTTCTAATTTGTTTACAAAGAAAGTCTCTCTCTCTCTCTCTCTCTCTCTCTCTCTCTCTCTCTCTCTCTCTCTCTCTCTCTTTACAACCCTTCACGGCTGTTACGCCTCTCTCTCTCTCTCTCTCTCTCTCTCTCTCTCTTTACAACCCTACACGGCTGTTACGTTCCTCTCCTTCCTTTCCTCCCTCCTCCTGCCGCCGTCTTCCCTCCCTTCACATCTGGTTATTGGTTGCTCCCTCCTTATTGTCATTAGTTATAGGGCGCCCCTCTCCTCCTCCTCCTCCTCCTTCCTCCGTCTCCTCCTTTTCCTCCTCCTCCTCCTTCCTCCGTCTCCTTCTCTTCCTCTCCCTCCTCCTCCTCCTCCCTTCTTCATTATTTTCTTGCGCCTCCTTACTGATCTCTCCCCCTCATACCTGAGACGTCCCCTCTAAGCTTAGCCTAACAAGGGGATACTTAGCAAGATTAATATGGCAGATGCACTGACTGTGACAAACTGACTCTGGGAACGAGCGATTGGAATTACTGGCGGGCCGAGGAGGCGGGGAAAGTGGGATGATGACTGGTACTCCATTTGCCCGGAGAGCGAGGCTGTAAGAGACAAGTAGGAAGAAGCAAAATTGACTTTCCTCTTGCCATTTATTTTAAGCGACGTTACCTGAGGGACATATTTAACCCGGTAGCAGCGACAGGCCAAATGTGTGGCTTTACCGTGTACCAGCGACGGGCCACATTTTTGCCATGATATAAACCCCCCAAAATAGATGATGCATAAACTGATCACAAATGCGTTGATATATATTATGAAATGGTTTGCGTGAGTGTTGATTTTTTCTCATTTTTCTCGCTTAGATGGAAGGGCCTTTAGGAAACATGATCCCCGCAGCTACCGGGTTAAGGGCGACGCATGACGGAGCTCCGAGCATGAGGACGCCGAGATAGGCCGCGAGTCGACCAATATCCAAGAGCAGTATAATATTTAAATGAAAGGACTCAAGAAAGCCATCCACACATGTTGATTAATCAGTTACTTCTTTGGCCAGCCGCTTATCCAACGTGCTCAGCCTTCATCCAATCAATCATGAGGGTTACACTGGGCAAATTCTCCGTGGATCTTCAGTCATACCACGATTTTCGCTAGCGTGGTTCTCATTTGTTTCTTGTTATTGCTGCTGCTGATGATGGTGAGTAATACCGTCGTCCTTTGGTGAAATCTACCGTAGCTTTGGAAGATCGTGGACTCGTCAGAAAACCACGGAAATAGGAGAACCACGCCAGCGGAAATCGTGGTTTGGCTGAAGATCCACGGAAAATTTGCCCAGTGTAATAGCCCCTTAAGCCAGCGATCCTTCATCAGTCAACTGCTTAACAAAACAGGCACACGGAGAGTCAGCGGTGCATTCAGTAAATTAGTCCCCCACCCAGATGCATATAGTCAACGACCCGAACGGATGACTGACCCCGGCGCGACTAGTTAGACTTGTAATGATCTCTTTTCTCTCTTACCCTCTCGTCAAGCCGCCCACTCTGAGCAGGTAAGCCCCTCCCCCTCCCTCATGACCTTCACTCTTATCTCTTCAAACACACACCGAAACGAGTTGGACCTCAGGCGCCTCGATCTCTTCCCTGTCCCCTCTCGTCATTGCGCCGCCACTTCCTTCTTCCCGCATCTTCCTCTTGCATACTGAACGGAGAGGAGTAGCGACACTAAGACCGAAGAAGCATGAAGTGATTAATATGGATGTGGTTAGGATACGAGAGAGAGAGAGAGAGAGAGAGAGAGAGAGAGAGAGAGAGAGAGAGAGAGAGAGAGAGAGAGAGAGAGAGAGAGAGAGAGAGAGAGAGAGAGAGAGAGATTCCATATGCAGGAACAACAAAGGTCATAGGGATCTGCGTGGGTTTCAGCAGAGCCCTTCTTTTCAGACTCGAACGCCCAATAACCAAGTCAGGAGTCCCAGCCCCTATCGTACAGCCCCCCGCCCCAGGAGAGAGAGAGAGAGAGAGAGAGAGAGAGAGAGAGAGAGAGAGAGAGAGAGAGAGAGAGAGAGAGAGAGAGAGAGAGAGAGAGAGAGAGAGAGAGAGAAATGTATTAATAGCAATTATACCTACGTAACAACGCGCCTCTACGCCTTATCTCAGGAGCTCCTCCGAGGCCAGCCCTTTCCCCACCTCCCCGCCGTAACTACACTAAGCCAAACGTACAGTCTCGTTAGCCCCGGCCACCCATCACCTGTGCTTAGCCAGACGCTGCTCAGGTCTCGCCAAATTTTCCCCTCCCTCACGTCGGCTCCGATGTGAGCGAGTCTGCAGCACGCCCATAAAAAAAATAATCCTCACCGATTTGTTGCTTATAAACAGGTAATTATGTGATCATCCCACCAGAATCTGATAATAATTAAGACATTCATTCGTCGATTATATGGCGTTAATTACGGAGGTGTGGGGTTCCAGCATCAGCAGGGACTTCATTCCCTCAGTGGTTCCCAGCGGCCGCCAGTAACATACGGCTGCTGTGGGTCGTTTGTGTCACCGCCGACGCCACTAGGGCCCGGCGCGTCGCAGGCCGTGTTATCACCAACGGGATCACCTGCCCCGCCCGCCCGCCAAAAAAGTAGTTCCTGTTTTACAACTCTGCTGCCGTTTCATTTCATTCAGTTGGAAAATATCCGAAAACTTAAAATAAGGTAGACGAATCAACGTAAAATTACTTCCTGAATGTTGTGTCTAAATAGCAGTCTGCGTCTTTATGGTACGATGTACAATTTCAAATTTTTACTTTATAAAGGTGAAAGTTTTATGTCAGCTATTGCAATAAACATCCACAGCGCGCGGCAGCACTTGGCCCTTCCTTCCCGAGAGAGAAACTACCGACAATGGAAGTTTGGTGACGTCACAAAAGATGGCGGCGTGGCTGGGAGGGCCAAGCCAAGCCGCCCGCCGCCCGCCGCCTCCACCCACCCACCCTCGTGCGGGACAGATGAATTGTTGCGTGTCCTAATTAGCATTCACGTGGCAGCTTCACTAATTAAAGCGACATGAGTGACATTCGCACACAAATTATGAGAGGGAGAATAAGTCTGGGTGAAATTATGGGGCGATAAACAGTGGAGGCTCGGGATGGAATTTGCTCCTCTCCGTGGTGACCAAGGCGGCGCTGCTAGCAATCTCTCTCTCTCTC
>NC_066534.1:5154728-5177228 GCF_024679095.1 Eriocheir sinensis | reverse complement strand
GCGAAAGGACCGAAGGTGTTGGGCAGAGGGTGCGAGGAAGGCTTAGGCGAAGGTATGGCCGGGCGTATCCATGAACATTGCCGATAAAACTCATCACCTTGACAACAACACGGAATGTCGCTGCTGCTACACGACCACTCATTCCACCAAACACCAGAGCCTCGTGTGTGTGTGTGTGTGTGTGTGTGTGTGTGTGTGTGTGTGTGTGTGTGTGTGTGTGTGTGTGTGTGTGTGTGTGTGTGTGCGTGTGTGTGTGTGTGTCAATATTTTAAAACATAAAAATATCTCATCCTTAAAAAAAGAAAAACATATTACATAACATAAACCTTCTGCAGAGGTAGAGGAGAACGTTCCGAGTCAGGGCGATGACGAACGCTTCTCTGTCTCCAGGTAAGCTGGCGAAAGATTTTAGATGAAATATAGATAAATTATTGCCACCTCCCGCACCCTCCATCACCACACAACGACCGCCATTACCATCCTCGCGCCGCGGCTACACGCCTCTCCCCCGCCCCCAGGGAGCCCGGGCAGACCACAGCGGCACAAAAGTCGCGAATTTTACTTTTTGTCTCGAGAAAAAAATATATTCGTATCTTGCTAGTCTCAACATTGTGTTTGTCCTGCTGCTCAGTAATTTTATTTATATTTATGTATGTATAATTCTTATCTCAACATTTTGCCTTACAGGTTTTTTTTCTGTTGATGTGTTCTTGATATATTGAAGAACTTCATTGTATACGTGTAAGTAACCTTCGCCGCAGCCTGTTCTTCTACTCACCATTCAGCTCGCACTTAGCAATAGTTTTCCGTCGAAACACATTTTCTGGCCAACCGAATTTCAGCTGCCTTCCATTTTCGTCCATAACGGTCAGCTTTTCTGCGCGGGTGTTTTTTTTTCCGTCGAGAACGTGCGCGTGTCTTTAAGCGTCCCAGAAAGGAGAATATGTGTTTGAAGCATAGAAATTCAACGACGGGTGGTGTTCTGGGCATGACCAACCCAGCCTCAGCGGGATACAGACCCAGCGCCGCCGTGGCCAAAAGCTCAGTGGGATACAAAGTCCTGCAGCACGCCATCCACGCGGGCCCTTCCCACAGCACTGCTTCGGGTTTGCTCCGTCACGATTTCCACGGGGGTTTCCTTGTTTATTTCACGTTTCCAGTGTGCCAGAACGAGGCAGAGAAGGTGATGGTCCTTCAAAATCCAGATAAAGCATGAGCAAGGGGAATAATGTTGGGATGATTTTCCATTAGCCCCCCCGAGCGACTAACACCATAGCGGCCTCCACTACTCTCTCCGGGACGCCTTTGCCAGCAGCGGGCCCGTCTTTCCACCGCCAGTACCATAACCCCCGCCGCCCTTACCATAACCGCCGCCTCTACACGGTTAAAACCTCTATATCCGTTACTACCACCACCAGTGCCGCCACCGCCGACACTTCCTATGCTACCAACGTACAAGGCTGACACATTTCCTACTCCTATCATCATACCTCCACTACTAGACTCGTCTTAACTCTCAGACAGGCCACTAACCCACCACCATGACGGCTCTGGATTTGGTCAGCAATGGTTTCAAACATCTTACTTATGCGATTCCATATTTATGAACACAACAAGTATGCAGCCCTTCACTATACCACTGTTACTAGCTTCGCATCTTCTTATTCCGATACAGTTAACTTAAAAAAGCTTCCCACAATCTCAAACACGAACAGCTTTCACTATGCAACCCCAACACCAACAAAAACGCAGCACTCACGCGAAAAGAAACTGACGCATTCATTCAGTTTATTTATGCGGAAGTTAAACACAAGGAAACAATGAACACTACGCAACGCTTCTGCATGAGTTCACATTTGCGGGAGCACACAGACATACATACACACAAAAATACTCACACACACAGAAAGATAGACATAAACTGGGGAGAAAACGCTATTCAGGACAATTTGCAGGTGACTGACAAAAAATCTACGAAAAAAATAGAAATAGCGTGAAGGAGTGGGGCATCCAGGCGGGTGTAGGGTGGGCCAGCGGGGTAATACGGCTGTTTGGATGTGCATCTATTTACATCCCAAGTAAGTGGGGGTGCGGAGCCTCTGAGGGCTTGTCTGGGAACACTCAGTTGCTGCAGAAACGAAGACCGCGGCGAGAAAATCTGATCGTCTGCATCGGTTGTAAAGTCTTCTGTTTACGAAGAGTTGCCGTGTATCTTGCAGATCCCAAATGCCTGTTTCCAGGATTGGGTTCGGGATGTAAGGATCCATATTTTCCTATAAACCTTAAAAGGCGAGTCAGCACACGGTAAAAAGCATCGGTCACTCACACCTGCTAAGTGCAATGAAACAAATGGGTAAGAAAATATAGCATCAGTAATATAAATGCTTTCACCGCCAAGTAGCAGTTCCGCTACCGTTCTCCCACGTGCTTAATTAACACCCTTCACTTTATTCTCTTCCGCTGAACACAGTGACCGAGTGACACCTGCAACACGGGGCTGCTTCTCGCCTTTTGCCTTTGTGGTTTGTACGTGCTCCCAGAAGTCTTCTCACTTCTCAGCACCCTTCGCCTCCCGCTCTTCCTTTCCCTTCGGCACCAACCACTATGCAGCGCCGCGTAAATCATCTCCGCCACCGCTCAGATTTCCATTACCTGAGCGACGGGCCGGCGGGATGGTAGTGCCGTCTCGTATACCCGCATCTTGCACTTCCCTCCTCACATGTACGTCACTTGCTGCAGATCCAGTGACGCCGCTTTTTTTTTCATAATTCGTCTTCTGCAGTAGACTGTGATGTAAGCAATCACTTAACTTGGGTGACAAAAGCAAACTTAGCCTACAAGTATGCACTTGAGTGATCATCTCAAAGCTTCAGGTCAAATTTCCTTGTACAGTTCCTCTTCCATAACAAGAAGCTTGCAGGCGTGTCTCGCGTCCACGGCAGCCCAACTCCAGGGTGACCTTTCGGTAGTCACGACTCCACCACCTTGCTAACAGCTTGTTGTGGAACGCAGTGCAGCAGCCCATCTTTTCGCCCCACCCCAATTCCCCTGTCTTCCCTCCCCTTCCTGCCTCTCCTTCCCCTCAGCACTTCAGGTATGCACCAAAGGCAGCTCCTTCTCAAAAGAATCGATCACCTTCATGTCGAAACCAATAATAATTCATAATGCCATCTCTTCGGGCACGGGTTTGGGTTCTCTCAACGCATTCAGAGTCCCTGAGCGGGGTAGCTAAGGTGGGTGCGAAGGTACTCCTAGCTGGCAGTGGAAATAGCCCAATCTTGCCATAAACCTCCGCCAGGATAAATACTAGACAGAGGATGTGCGCCAGTGGGAGGTTAATGGGGGCCGCGTAGCTCTTTGACAATTTGGTGGGGTGGTGTTTACGGTATATATGATGTCGGAGTACTGATGGTGATGTGATCCTAACTAATGATGATGCAGCCTTAACTAATGTGGAAGTGGCTCTGACAAATGTTGGAAGAACTTTTACTGAACGTAAAGGGGTTCTTTCTAATGGTGCTGACCTCTGTTAATGAGGAAATGACCTTGCATTGAGCCAGTGCTTTGCAGTGTTTAAATAGATTTCCTCTGGTGAGACGTCCTCTGTAAGACGCCCTGAAAAATAACTGAAGATACGTAGATGCAAAGTACATGAGTGCTCCTTCGAGGATGTGTATGCGAAATTGGCTTGTTATGAGAAGAACCTTCCAGAGAGAGTTGAACAACTCGAGGAAAATCCCCGATGTGTACCTTGCTCAGACAAAGCGGCAGTGGGTGGGGTGAAGCGGTTGTGTTTGGCTTTTGTGGTGAATAAGGTCGGGATGAGTCGTGTCGAGTAGAGATGCCTCGAGTAGAATCAAGGTAAGTTAGAGAGGTTAAGATCGAGTGAGTTTCAAGCGGGTCAGATAGCGAAGGGTATAGTTGAATCGCGCAGTGCTGGGCTGGGCTGGGCTGAGTCAGGCCGGGTGGCTCACCTTGCCCTCGCCGCACAAAGACCAGGTGATACTCGGGAGAAAGGGCCCCGAGCCGAGGACGCCAGGGTGGAATTACGGGCCGTCGGGAGGAACCGGTAATTGCACAGCTCACTCCAGAATGCCTTCGTGGGTGAGACAAGAAAGATCGAATATATCAGGTGCTCATTACGCTAACTCTGTTGGTCCTGGGAGAAAACTGCTGCATCCACGCATCCAGTGGAACGAAAATAATCTGGTTAGATGAATTCAAAAGCTGTGTCGATTCCACTGCTTGTTTTTCCTTTTCAAAGATAGCAGAAGATTCCCAAGACTGAGGCGAGTCAGGCACGTTGCCTCGGGTCGTGGCCCAGCCGATTACAAGGCGTATATAATGTCATCATAAATAAGATGCCTCAGATACGCTCGGGCAAGATAAGGATTAGTGGGGGAGAAATTATCTTATCTATAAATATCTCCAGGCAACCTCGCACATCCATGCACACACAAAAGACAAAGCAGGGCAAGTCGAACCAGGTTAAGGAGAGGTGTATGAAGTATCCAGGTGGTCCGCCATCACTGCATGGTTAAGGTCAGGTCACGTGAGATCAAGAGGGTCATGTGTT
The DNA here is from genome assembly GCF_024679095.1 of Eriocheir sinensis. NCBI lineage: Eukaryota > Metazoa > Arthropoda > Malacostraca > Decapoda > Varunidae > Eriocheir > Eriocheir sinensis. Next base: position 5,172,652 of record NC_066534.1, on the reverse strand, counting down.
ACCTTAATAGGAGAAGCGTCCCGACAGCTTGTTACGGCATCCCTCGATCCTTACTGGGACGAGACGAGCTCCGGATCGGGTTTTCGTAGCGCTGGGGAGTGTGAGGAACCAAAGTCTCCACGGCGTTGGGGAGAGGAAGAAAGAGGCTGAGGTGACGAGGAAACAAGGAAAAGTGAAAGATAAAGGGACGAGGAGCATCAGTAAGAGTGAGAAATGGTAAGTCCGAGTACCTCACACCGGCAAACGGAGGAGTGAACACAGGGAAGGGAAAGGGAAAGGGAATGAGATACAGAAAATGGAGGACAAGAGCAGACAAAGAAGAATGTCGTTATAATTAGATTAACACTGTAAGGAAAGTGACAAGATGCACAAAGAGAGAGAGAGAGTTGAGAGAGAGAGAGTGTGTGTGTGTGTGTGTGTGTGTGTTGAGAGAGAGAGAGAGAGAGAGAGAGAGAGAGAGAGAGAGAGAGAGAGAGAGAGAGAGAGAGAGAGAGAGAGAGAGAGAGAGAGAGAGAGAGAGAGAGAGAGAGAGAGAGAGAGAGAGAGAGAGAGAGAGAGAGAGAGAGAGAGAGAGAGAGAGAGAGAGAGAGAGATGTGCAGCCATTAATCAGATGGGGAAGCATGATAGAACGATGGCACCCCGCTGGAGCCCGGCCTAGCATCGTGGGTCTGGCGTACACACACACACACACACACACACACACACACACACACACACACACACACACACACACACACTATAATTTCTGAATATATAAAAAAATAATAAGTAAATGTTTTATTTCCCTCCAGCAACTCGACTAATTAGCAGTTCCAGTATGCTCCAAGAGTGATAAGGTTTTCTCTTCACCAATTACGCCTCACACAGCTGCCATAATGTCATCTTATTGCCCATGATGTGCTATGCAAGCTTTCTCTTTCATGTAATTATCAACTTTTATCTTTTCTTATATTGAACGGCCTGAAGACGCTCCACAGTCGTTTGGGGCATCCAAGGAGAATGCAAAGCAACGACTATGGCCAATTACCCGCAGATTGCCACCACAGCCCTCGGGTACAAATATGGGTTCCTGTGTTCCTATCTGCGACGCCTTGGTTGTGCGCAGATCCTGATTTTCGCTCCTGCTAATGATCATACATCATCAGTAACGAGGAGCCTCAGGTGAGCGGGTGTCGAGGTCAAACATACGAGGCGGTAAGGTCGAGGCCGCGAGGACATGACCGAGGAGAAAGGAAGAAGAAAAAGTAGGGAACTTCAAATAAGAAAGAAAATGTGAAGTTGAAAAGTCTATGACGGCGCAAAACGTGGACTGATGAAATGTTACCGGTAAAAAAGCTTCCATAAATCACGCCAAAATGAAACGATGATGATGTAACATTAATTATAAAATGTGGACAAATAAAATCATATAATATGGGCCTAAAATGTAGAAGAAAACTGTAAGGACAAAGACAAGGGGCTAAGTAGACGGAAGTGTGAGCGTGGCGGGACAGGCGGCGGCGGCGGGTGAGGGACGGGTGACTCGGCTGGGCGCGGTGGTCGTTTGTCAAGTGCCGGGGGGACGCGTGTTCCTTGGCGGGTGGTCGAGCACGGCTTTGACGCGTTTGATTTGTCCTACACCGGGCCCTGGGGGAGGAGGAGGGGGGGGGGGGGGCATGGAGGGAGAATAACCTGAAATGCTAGGAAACGAAGGATGGATTATTGGAAGTAATAAAATATTTATATTATATCCATAAAGCTTTCAGAAGTAGCAGTTGAAGTGCTGCAGGAGTTAGATAAGGCCTCGGATGACGTACATGGGAAGGCTGGGTTCTGGTGCACAGGGACGCCAGGCCGGCCACTGGGCTGGTCGAGGAAGACAAAGCTGTGTTCCGTCGCAGGGGTCGAGAGTTGGTCTGACAAGTTTGATCTGTCGTGCACACCGCAGCTGTCACAGAGTGAAATGTTTGCATTTGTTTGAATTTGCATTTGTATATGGTGACAGAGTAAGTCGGGGTATGATGGGAGATGCCTCAAATATCCAAGGGTGCGGCAGGGAGCGGCTGACAAAAAACATACCTTATGTTGAATTAGTGTATGGTCACACGGAGCAACGAAGCACAAAAAGACGCTCTGTAGCAAAAACGGGGGAGCGCGTCACCACCAGCAGGATCATATCTATCCAAAGCGCCGGACCATCAGTTACTGTCCCTGCAGCTACTCGCTGGGCCATTGTTTCTATATGGCGCGCCTGGCCGTGCAATAAAATGATGATCTGTTTGGAGTAATATGGACGCCGGGGATGATGGATGCCGCCCCGCCACGGCCCCGCCACTCTTCATCACTCACGCCCCAATCTGCCGGCAATTAATGTCCACCGCATCGAAACGGGGCTGACCGGGCCGCTCTGCTAACATTTATCAGATTATATCAATTATGGACAAGCCATCTATATGCAAACGTCATCGCTCTAGAAATTCATGAATTCTAATACATGCCAGCGTCTTCCACTATCCGCTGAAGGGGAGAAGGGGTCACCCACTGAACGGAGCGGTCACTTATGGCTCTTTAGCGCACAAACACCAATATATAACTCACCAGACTGTTTCGCTTACCTAAGTTGTCCCTGAAAATATCCTATGCATGTAAGCTTTAAATCTAATATTCAAAACCCAGTCACTGCATTAAACCTCTTGTCATGGGGTTTGGGTCCTCCCGGAGCTGAGAATGTGTTGCTATGAAATGGAATAGAGATTCGGTAAACAAAGCAGTAGTCACATCTATTAACTATTAGTTTTCCGTACAAATACATCCAGCCTTCACCGGCAAAAAATGAGGCCATACCCCAGCTTGTTGAAAAGAAAAGAAAGTAATTCATTATTCTTTCATACAAGGAAGGCATGAATAAATAGAGAAAAAAAGTGCATGCAGATGATTATAAACTGGGAAGCGGATAATGCACGCACACTTTGTCAACCGGAGAGAGAAGTTGAGCATCCTACAATACTGTCTGGAGGGAAGAGAAACACAACTACCCGCCACGAGGCAACGCGGGGCTCACACGAAACACGAGAGGGAGACGCCGAGTTTCATCACCGTGTACCGCGCCTCACTCGGCATAAATCTTGATGCTGACAAACGAGAAAGAACCGAGGTGCCTCCATGCCGCTCGAGAGGGAGGGAAGGGTGGGGATGTGGCGGCTACAGAGGGGAGGACATATGAGTGAGTGAGGGGCAGACATGAGTGAGGAATGTGAAGGGGGAGGGGGGAGGGACGAAACGTTAAGGGTTGGAGGAGGATATGTTTGGAGGGACGGGAAAGATAAAGAGAAGGGGAAAGAAAAGGTGGAGGTGGAGGTGTAAGCTAAGGAACCCAAAATGATGGATGAGGAGATAAGTGCAAGGGAGTTAGAGGAGGTTTTAGAGATGGATGTGGGTGGATATATGTGAAGGGGACGGACCATGGATGTAGCAGTGGGAAAAATCTGGGTGTGACTATAGACTACTTGCTTGTGTTGCGTGGTGCTGCGAGTAGAACAAGTGTGTTAGACGACGTGGACGGAGACAAAGATGAGTTAAAGGACGAGAAGTGGAAATCTGGGAGCACCAACATTATCATCACATAGTAGGGGCCTTCATGACAAGTGAACAACAACCAACTACTTTAATGAATCCTCCCACTTGACTGCCTGACTGATTTAAGACATCTACCAGCTTGATATTTCGATGAGTGATCATAATCGGGCTGGTATTTGGTTTTCCTCGGCCCAATCAAGAGGCTCTACGCTCGCTTAAGTAACAACCATCACTTTAATTATTTGCTAACGGCATTGCGGCGCGCTCGCCCTGATGGCTGACAGGGAGGCGCCCCTCCTACTTGTGCGGGAGGTATAACCTCATACTGGCAAACTCAATAGAAATTTTTATGAGGCCACCGATGTGAATGACTTGAAATATTTTCATATGCACTTAAGATCGTTCTCGTGTAAGTGCATGCGGGTCCACGTAATTTCAGTGACATCTCTCGCAACACCACACGCTGCCTTCATCACGTCTCTTCATGGAGGTCATCTAATACCAAACAAATGTATGACTCCGTTTTCGTTTCTGCTCGTCTAGGCTCTAGGGTCTTTTCCTCAGGGGAGCATCAGGATAAATCGCTTGAAATGTCTCTCCTCATGAGAACCCCAACCCCGCGGCCTTTGCTGTCTCGGCGGTATTGCTGCGGCTTGGTTGTCAACAGTCGGGCGGGCGGTGGGGTATTGTCCCACTGTGCCTATCAGGCTTTGCGTGTCGAGACCAAATAAGCCTCATGCAACGCTTATTATCTCCATTTTTTTCTTGTACTGTTTGTCTTGCGCGGTGCAGAGCTGTCCGACGGCCAACAAAAAGTCTCGCAAATGGATATTCGCAGGAAGTGAACCTGGAAAAATAGTGGATGTATGTATTTTGGTGGAAATCCTTGATGCTGATTGTCCGGGTGATATAGCTAATCAAAACAAATGCCAAGCCCCCACCTGCGTGCAGCTGAGCGGTACCATAAAGTTATCAGGTGAGAGGAACACCCGGCCCAGCACCGAGGAACACCTCCCCGTGGAGCGCCTCTTGCTCGATGTCACAGACGCGTCTAATCGCTCATGTCAGAGAGCGGGGACCCGGCCCTTGCGGAATATAAAACACGTGGCCGCCACACGTTTCTCTCTCTACCCCATGACTCCTGCCGCCTTCCTCGTCTTCGTGCGACACTCTATCTCTCTGTTTGTGTTTCTTTTTGTCTCAGTTAACGTAAGTCACACAGCCCATCCAACGACTGCCAGAGCCTAAAAACGTATAATTATGTTAAATGCAGCGAGCAACACTTCCGTCTACGTACACTAAATACGGACTGAATACACACACACACACACACACACACACTATATATCTATATATATATATATATATATATATATATATATATATATATATATATATATATATATATCTATATATCTCTCTCAGCTTGAAAACAAAATCAGGGAAGTGCCCGAGACATGAGCCCCGTGCATACCAGGACTGGGTAAAAGGTTTACAAAATCGACGAACACTTCGTTTTAACAGAATACATGATTTATATAGACGAAATGATATTCATAAATCTCATGGCAACAGAATAAATGATGAAAGTGCACTGTTTGTGGAAGCAAGGCTTGGTCTGTTCAATGATCATATGATATAAACATGAATTAATCCTACGTTAATATATCAGCTCCGTATGTGCAGGCAGGACAAAGGAGGGAGCGTGACGCACAGATGTGACGTGTTTGAAGACAAATACAACAGAGCGAGTAATAAATGTCAGTGGATTTATTTCCGGTACATAAGCAAGGGACACTCCGGAACCAAATATTGCTGGAAATTTCAGGTGACAACTTTTTAAGCCAACTGCTAAGTGGATGAACGCGAGAATAAAACACACATGATATCGCAAGTCATTCAGGATCGCGTCGTGTATTTGTGTCGTAAAGGTGGACGATCGCTGGTTATACAATTCTTTCAGCGCCAGAGCTTTACAGAGACTGACAAAGTAAAGCTATCTTGAGGTGCTTTACCTAAAATTCTAAACATATTTGCAGGTACGAAATAATCTAAAATATATTTCTAACATCATTACGTTCTTAGCTCTTAAGCTAATAATACGTAAGTGATACTGGATTTTTCTACTATTTCCATGCAGAATTGAACCGAAATAATTATATAATACGGTTTGAGTATGAGAAAAACTTTCCTATTAAAATACATGATAAACCTTGAAATATATTTTTCTTTATGAGAAACAACAGGAACAGTTTTGATGTAAAATGCATGCAAGTGAAACAGTCACTGTCGGACTGCACAAGAGTTTTCCCAACCATTTGTGTTCTGACGGCCAGGCCTTTGGCGGCAAGCCGGTCTGTTGCATGTGAATGTTTTTGATTGTTGCCTCATCCTGACACTCGATGGCTGCACTGGACTAATTGCGTAATATGATATTCGAGTTAATACTTGCCGTGACCCCCAGTTACATGTGGGTTGCCTGGATGATATTCTGCTGCTACAGATGATGAGCACAAATTTGAGAAATTATAATATCTGCTAAAATTTCCATGTCATTATCATGGATATACCTCTAAATCAATTAGCACAGATGTTCACATGCCTAAAATATGAATAAACTTTTAGTCAAAATCTGTTTTCGATGAGCCTATTCCCAACCTTTCCGTTGGGTCGTTCGATATAATCTGTCTTTTCAGCCTCCTTGGCCAAACAGGTTCCCACGCACGTACCGCATCTTACCTTTCGAAACACGTTTTCTCCTCACGTACAAATCACATATATCCTCCAGCGTCCCCTTCCACATATATATCGTAAGAAATGGCTTCATGTACGGACGTTCTGTCTCCTTCCCCTTGCTCCCTTCTCTCTCCTCTTCCTCACCCGCTACTTTATCACCTAGACATCCTGCTTCCACCCAGTGCTTAAGGCAGCTTGTCCCGTCTTCCTCCAGCTCAGAAATTCACTTACTCCATTTAACTTGTAGCCATGAATATACAGACTATATAAAGTTAGTGGGGCGGCACCAGGGATCACGAGTCGAGGGGAAGTGAAACAAACTAATGAAACAGAAAAGACTTACATCAGTAAACAATGCCAGAAGTAGAAGTTAGACATACGACCAAAAGAAAGACCAGACGGCTCCTCGGGGTTGTAAGTCCATAGCTGTGACAATTACGTTACTGGGCCATGATGTTAAATTTGGTCAGAATGATATTTGGATGCCGCTCTAACAGTACAATTCTCTCTCTCTCTCTCTCTCTCTCTCTCTCTCTCTCTCTCTCTCTCTCAAACACACACACACACACACACACACACACACACACACACACACACACACACACACACACACACACACACACACCACTAACACTCCGACAAACGAGCCTACAAATCCTTCCCTGGAGCCCATACAGTGCGCGTGTCCCAGAGGAGACGCACAATGGCGTCCTCTCCTTCACCCCGACATAACAAACACCAACACCAGCACCCTATCATCATTTAATACGCATAACATCATCCTCGGCATCAGTCAAGGCCCTATTCTGGCGGGTGTCATCTTTTACCGTCCGTCACCTGTGAGTGCGCCGTGCGGGGCCCAGCCAATCAGTACACAACTACACACCTGAGCCTTGTCTGCCCGCACGGTGACCTTACGTCTCCACCAGGATGGCTCTTGGTTAGCTCGACATCGGAAACCTTTCATGTTACACGATTCTTCAAGTGCCCGCCCTTCCCTTCTCTGTCCTGCTCGTTCTTACAATCGGGTCGTCTCAATATATAACAAAACAAAAGCCAACTAACGACAACATATTCAATGAAGTTAACAATACCAAGACGAGTTCCCGGTAGGTGGTGAAGTGGGAGCGCCACGGCGCGGGCACATCCCAGGGTAGTTACTGAGCATGTCCGAGCTCTATTGCACTTCCCGCTGTGCTAAGCCAGCTGGAGATATATTACCCTGTTTCTAATATATTTAATACAGCCAATAACTCTTGCTAGATAGGCGGCAGGTAAACCGTGTTCTCAGAGTGAGGCCACGGCAGTGAGGCGCCCCTCCCCTTTCCCACCTCAGCCCCGCCTTGCGTTTTGCCGCCTGAGCCGTGCGTCGGAGCTCGTGCGAGAAGTGTTAAGTCTGCCTGGCGCTAACACGGAGAGACAAGGCCACTTGCCGGGAACCGAGGGAGGAGGAAGGTGAGATGCGAGCTAGGCGTGTCCCTGCCGCCTCTAGTGTAACTGAGGACAAGTTAAGACGGACACTAGCCGCCGAGGAATAATTTGGTTATAAGACAAACAAGCAGACTGTTATGTACACACCTCACACCCACCACACACTCTAACACCATCTATTTATCTATTCCAAGACTCTTAAGAAACATAAGAACATTGGGAGACTGCAAGAGGCCTAATGGCCTACACAGGGCAGCTCCAGATTCTTACTACCCTCCTCCCAACATACACCCCTCCGATAGCTCAGCCTGTTAAAGCGCTGCGCTGCAAGGCTTCGCGGCGTGGCAAGCAGAGGTTCGAGCCCCGCTGAGGCCGTTTTTTTTTCCTAGGAGTGGTTACTGTTCCCCCTTGAGAAAGGGGGATGGGGTGTGTGGTGTATGAGGTCCAGGCAGTACTGAGATCGACTAATGAGCCTTGCTCTAATCGTGAGAGTGGCTACTTGCTGGCGATTGCGAGTCCAACTCGTGATCAGGACGTGGTGAAATACACACACACACACACACACACACACACACACACACACACACACACACACACACACACACACACACACACACACACACATAATCACACACACACACACACACACACACACACACACACACACACACACACCATGGCACCACAACATTTATTCACAAGCTCTAACACTCACTAGCACACAGTCTCACGCAACCCATGAAAGCCAGCCACACAGCGATACCTAACCAGACAAGGCGCCGCGTGCCCAAACAACCAAACAAGAACTAACACGGATGAGCCAATCACGGCGAGTATGAGGGCAGGAAGAGAGGAAGCGGGTGAAGGAAAGAATGAAGGCATGAAGAAAAGACGGACAGGAGGAAGGAAAAATTGAAGGAGAGAAGAAAGGAAGAACGAAAAGAACGAATAAATTAACAAACTAACGAACGAACGAATGAAAGAAGAAAGGAAGGAACGACAAGAAAGAAAAGATCGAAGAGAGGCAGGAAGGAGGGACGAAATGAAAGAGGGAGGGAAGGAAGGATAGGAGGAACGCAGGAAGGATACGGAAAAGGAAAGAGTGTGGAGATTTGATGAAGAATTCTCGACAGAGGAGAGAGCAAGGCAGTGCTGATTTGTGACATGCTGGTAATGAGGGCAAAGAAAGATAGAAAGTTAAAAAAAATCTTGTCTACAGAGAGAGAGAGAGAGAGAGAGAGAGAGAGAGAGAGAGAGAGAGAGAGAGAGAGAGAGAGAGAGAGAGAGAGAGAGAGAGAGAGAGAGAGAGAGAGAGAGAGAGAGAGAGAGAGAGAGAGAGAGAGAGAGAGAGAGAGAGAGAGAGAGAGAGAGAGAGAGAGAGAGAGAGAGAGAGAGAGAGAGAGAGAGAGAGAGGAGAGAGAGAGAGAGAGAGAGAGAGAGAGAGAGAGAGAGAGAGAGAGAGAGAGAGAGAGAGAGAGAGAGAGAGAGAGAGAGAGAGAGAGAGAGAGAGAGAGAGAGAGAGAGAGAGAGAGAGAGAGAGAGAGAGAGAGAGAGAGAGAGAGAGAGAGAGAGAGAGAGAGAGAAAAGAGAGGGAGGTACGAGGCAGGCGGGTGAGTCGGGCACAGCACAAAAAAGGTGCTCTGCCTGGCCCTGCATTTGTCCCCGTCAGAAGAGAAGGTCTTGTAGCCCATCACCCCAACCCTCCATTCTTCCTCCCAGCCAGCCCTTCGACCTCTTTAACTTTCTTCCCCTCGCCTCACCCGCCCTCCCACCCTTCTTTTTTTTTCGTTTTTTCCTTTTCGCAGACTTCATCCCAGCTTTCTTATGCTCTCGCGTCTCGTTTTCTAACTTTTCACCATTTCCTTCCTTATCTCGCTTCTCTCTTGGCACAAAAAAGTTGACATACAAGATTAATTAGATAATGGCGGCATGAAATTATGATTTAACGTAACGCGCAATTACGAAGTTCACTAAGGAGAGCCAAGAGTCGCATGGGCAAAAGCAGCAAAATTAGCAAACATGGATACAAAATATTATCTCAAAATTCTCATTCTTGAAATGCTGGAATCTTATCCAGTGAGAACAAACGCCAATTTTTAACGCAAAATATTTTATATCCGTAAACGAGAGCGCTAACAAGGTGATAACCATAATTCTCCCTTTACTATGATCCATTAAATTAACAAGATGGCAGCCAAATGCCAAAATTATGCACCTGTGTAAAAAAAGAAAGAAAAAGGTGTAAGCAAGCAGGCAAAAAAAGGGAGCTAAGTTAGCATGGAATATTTCTTGGCGCCTGTGCACGGCTGCCCTCTCACCGCTCCGTAATTGCCGCTTTTCAGCGCAACACTGTTAATGCAGCGTCCTTAACACGCGTTACGAAACACACCACCTCTCAGCGTTGTGTTCATTTTTTCCCCTCACTTTAAAAACGAAACACACTATCCAGGGGTACCGATTTTTCAGTCTTATACTTATTTTCATTTTTTGACTTGGGTGTCCGGAAAATATACAACTTTTCTTACTTCTATAACACGACACTTGGAATGCACGAGCAAAGCAAGTGCAGCGCGCTATCCGAGACGCCCGGAATACTTGACGCAGTTCTTACACAAAAAACCCGGAACACAACACCTCCTCAGAGAGAAAAACAATGACACGACTCTTCCCCTCCGGAAAAATGGGTCTATTGTATACAAGGGGAAAGAAACACCATTACCTTTGCCCCTCCTCTAATCCCCTCTCACCTCCCACTCTTCCCACCACACCCTTCCCTCCGTTAAAAAAAGAAAAATGCTATGTATACAAGAAATAAAAAAGGGGGAACTCAGTATTAATACAAGGGAGCAGGGAATATGAAGAATTCCATCATAAAACAAAACCCTACAAAAATGCGAATGGGGAAATGCGAAAGGAAAAAAATAAAACGGTAAAGGAAAAAAATACAGGCAGAAAATCATACGGCAAAAGGAAAAGCGAGGCGGGTAACAACAGAAAAAAAACAAAATTGATGTGGAAGCTCAAGTAAGAAAATAAATGTAACAAAAAGCGCGGAAAAATGCATTAGAAAACAGTGAAAGAAAAATATAAGGATACGAAATACCGAATAGCCAGTGAAAATGAAATACGCAAAAAGGTACAAATATAGTAATGAGAGAAAGCAAGGAAAAATATATACAATAGAAAATAATACACGGAAAAAGGAGAACATTCGCAGGAGGAGATGTTGGAGCAAGATGTGCGGAAACTCGAGAAGGAGAAAGGAAAATCAATAAAAGACAACACATACAGACAATGGGAAACTAATTGCAGGAAGAAAGGTAACAGCGATGGCGGCAAAAGACGGAGCACTAATGAAAGCTGCTGGCCATTACGAGAGAGAGAGAGAGAGAGAGAGAGAGAGAGAGAGAGAGAGAGAGAGAGAGAGAGAGAGAGAGAGAGAGAGAGAGAGAGAGAGAGAGAGAGAGAGAGAGAGAGAGAGAGAGAGAGAGAGAGAGAGAGAGAGAGAGAGAGAGAGAGAGAGAGAGAGAGAGAGAGAGAGAGAGAGAGAGAGAGAGAGAGAGAGAGAGAGAGAGGGGTTGGCCGTCTGAGACATAACCAAGACAGACCACAACTCCTGCTGGCGGAACTAACAGCTCCTACCTCTCCATTACCTCCTCCTCTTCCTCCTCCTCCTTCGCCTCCTCCTCCTCCTCCTCCTACCCCTCTTTCCCTCCTCTGCCTAGGTCTGAGCTACCACTGTTATGCTGCATCGCTCTCTGAAACTTTAACCCCCCCACTTACCCAACCCCCACACGCAAAAAATCACGTGTGTGTGTGTGTGCGTGTGTGTGTGTGTGTGTGTGTGTGTTAGGAGGAAAGACCGGCTGATGTGAATACGAGTGAGAGATTAAAAAGAGAGATAGATAAGAGAATACACGGCGCAAGTTAATGCCTGACTCACGCTGGAGCTTTCACGGGTGGATCGGGTAGACGGGATTCTAAGGGGCCAAGAAATTGTTGTGAGACCTCTGTGTGTGTGTGTGTGTGTGTGTGTGGTTGAGAGAGAGAGAGAGAGAGAGAGAGAGAGAGAGAGAGAGAGAGAGAGAGAGAGAGAGAGAGAGAGAGAGAGAGAGAGAGAGAGAGAGAGAGAGAGAGAGAGAGAGAGAGAGAGAGAGAGAGCGAGAGAGAGAGAGAGAGAGAGAGAGAGAGAGAGAGAGAGAGAGAGAGAGAGAGAGAGAGAGAGAGAGAGAGAGAGAGAGAGAGAGAGAGAGAGAGAGAGAGAGAGAGAGAGAGAGAGAGAGAGAGAGAGACAAACGAAGCATATGAAAACTCTATCTCAGAGGCATGGACGTGATGGCGAACATATATTTACGAAGGAACTCAGGTGGTCTTACACCAGCAAAGCAGCTTATTGACTCTGCTCATATTACATGCCTTCAGTTCACACATGCTTCCGCGTAGCTACTCCAAAACGCAAGCAAATATGTGTGGAATGCATTTTGATATACAAGATAGCTAAAGAAAAAAGAAAAATGCAGAACCGAGACAGTCTGCGAGGAACCGTCTTTGTCTATTTACTCTCCTCCCTTCCCTCGCCTCGACTTCAATATATATACTTTCAAGAGTGGTCCAGAACTTAAATTGATTTCCATATTCAGATTCTCATCTTAACTTTTCGTAATGGAGTGCCAAAGGCGAATATTTTCCTTCGTTTATGTACCCGATGGCTCGTCTTAAACCTGTGAATTTCAGCAAGAGTTATGAAAAGAATTACTGTACTCCATAGCTTTATATAACTTTTTCATCATATTGTAGTAAAGTCCAGTGACACTAGCAAGAATATGCGGCACCTGGAACAAGTCAAACAACTCTCTCAAGGGCAATCTTTATACGCCATGACGTTTTTACGACCCGGAAACCAGAGCCAGTGAGCCCGTGTCTAATCACACCGTCCCGGTCCATGCTGTAGGAGAGGTAATCTAATTTTCCTCCATAAGGTACCTCGTCCTATGGAGCGATGGAGTTCGAAAACAAAAAGGCGGGGAAAAATGAGATGGTTATTGCATAAAGGATAGTAAATGAAGATTATAGAAGTTTGATGATATCAGTGAATTGAACATTAAAAAAGTTTCATCGTAATAGGAAACGATAAAGACGATAAAAGACAGGTTTTATCATTGGAAGAGCGAACCTCTGAAAACCTAAGGAAAAGGAAGGAGGAACTGGTGTTGGAGAGTCGCTTTAGGAATAACCCGGATCAATGAAGGAGAATTTGCAACAGCAGAAGGATGGGTAGTATTGACTGTACTATAAATGCTTCTTCTCCTTCTTCTTCTTATAATAATAATAATAATAATAATAATAATAATAATAATAATAATAATAATGATGATGATGATGATGATGATGATGATGATGATGATAATAATGATAGCAAAAAAATAACAATTATACTACTACTAATAACAACGATAAGGATATTAGTATTTTTATTATTATTATTATTATTATTATTATTATTATCATCATCATCAATGGCGCCATCTTCAATTTCTTTATCAGTAACAAAGTAGTAGCAGTAGTAGCAGTAGTAGTAATCACAGACAGGTCACTTTATATAATATCAGTAGGTTTTCACTATACCTGTAGATGCCCTTCTATCCACGGCAGGGAAGAAACACTCACCTGGAAGAAAAAGAAGAAAAAAACAATTAATTCTATGTAGGTAAGGAAGAAGAAGTATCGTTTCTTTGATCTTTTGCATGACATTACGACCTTTTTATGTACTTCTTTTTCAGATGGTTGGGCTTAATGTGTTGCCTTCGGGTCATCAAGACTCAAAAGATTCTCTAATGGATTGTGTATGTAGATTTATTAGCATGTCCTGGCTTCCATTTCCTCCGTTTTAACATCTTTTTCCAAACTTTCTTTCTATCTTTCTTCTTTTTCGTCTTTTTCTTCTTCTTCCCATCTAATCCCCCAGGCTCCTCCTCCTCCTCCTTCTCCTCGTTCTCCTCCCCCTCCTCCTCCTCCCCCTCCTCCTCTTCTTTACCGTCGACCTCCTCCTCGGGAACTTTTAACGGATATTGCCTCCATATTTTATGCATCTGACGCCAAACAGATGGCTGCCCCGGCGTTCAATGGAGAAAGGAGAAGCGAAGGATGAATAACAGAAAAGAGAGAAGAGCTATGGACGCGGGATGAGAGTTTGTACAGGGAGAATGGAAGAAAGCAACGGCGAAGGAAACGAGGAGGGAGGGTGAGCATAGGAGGCAGAAAAGTGTTCTAATAATTATGGTGAAAACGAATGACCAAACGAAGGAACGTCAAAAGAGAGAAAGAGGGAAGCAAATGAACAAATATACATCAATGAAAATGAATAAAGAAGCGAAAAGGTATACATGAAAAGTAGTCAGGAACACGCAGGGAAATAGAAAAAGACAAAAAATTCCTAAAAAACTTGTATGCCCAAAAATATAAGGGACAAATATGAAAATAATTAATAATGATAAGCAATGCACGAGAATGACAGTCAGTATGAATGAAAGCGATATGAAATCATGAAATACGATGTTAGGATGTGAAACGAAAATAGAAAAGTGTACGATAACGAAGAGGAGCGTATGAAAGGAGAGGAAGGAGAGAGGAGCGATGCGGCGGATCTAATTGGTGGGGATAAAATCAGAGAGGCCTCCTGCGCCCCTGGAAAAAAGGAAAGGGGAAAGGAAAAATCAAGGAATTAGTGCACAGGAGCAGAAACTATTAATGAAAAACTAGGATTAGGAGAAAAAACGGGAATGGGAGATGAGAGGGTCAGGAAGTCCAGACGGTAAGACACGGAGGAAGAGGGGGAGGAGGGGGGGAGGGAAGAGGAGGACGTGAGGGAGGAGGAGGAGGAAGATGGGGATGGGGGAAGGAGTGGGAGGAGGGGGGAAGGGAAGAGGAGGACGTGAGGAAGGTGAGGAAGAGGGGGAAGGGGGAAGGAGTGGGAGAGGGGGGGAGGGAGGAGGAGGAATAGGGGAAAGGGGGAAGAAGTGGGAGGAGGGAAGAGGAGGACGTGAGGGAGGAGGAGGAGGAAGAGAGATATATGTTAAGGGAGGGAGGAAGGAAGGAAGGAAAGAGGGAGGGAAGGAGGAGCCACGCACGGTTGAGCAGCTCTTCCCCACAACTTCCGGTCCTCTCAACAATCTCTTACTCTCCTCCTCCTCCTCCTCCTCCTCCTCCTACTCCTCTGTCCGTCCTTTTAACTCCTCACTTTCCTCCTTCTCCTCCATCTCTCCATCCTTTTAACAATGTTTCGCTGCCATGATGCTCACAAAAATGTTTTCTCAAAAAGTGTGTAGGTTAAGACGAGCTTCCTGGTGCCTCATTATACAGACAGGTAAATATACATATGCGGATACAGAGACACACAGGCAGACAGACAGACACACACACACATAGACAGGCAGACACACACACACACACACACACACACACACACACACACACACACACACACACACACACACACACACACACACACAGACAGGCACACACACACACACACACACACACACACACACACACACACACACACACACACACACACACACACACACACACACACACACACACACACACACACACACACACACACACACACACACACACACACACACACACACACACACACACACACACACACACACACACACACACACACACACACACACACACACACCATTACTTACCCACCTAATACTTTCAAGGTTTTTCCATATTTGCCAGAAAATGTTGATGATTCCACAGCCCCAACTTTACTCTTTGGGGTAGTGTTGTTTACGTGTGTTAACAATATGTAGTAAACACGCACTCACATAATCAATTCAGAATTAACCGAGAATACAGATGCATTATAGAAGTTCAGTAGTTTGATAAAGGCAAATTAAATATCCAATTTGCACGTAGGGGAAGTAAACATTTTCAGCATAAATGTATAAATACGAAAATAATAAACAAACACATAAATGAGTGTACATTTATCTTTGTTTCTCTTAAGGGCATAGTGTAGTTATTTTATTTTTTTATTATTTGATTTTAAAACTTTCAGTAGAACCTCTCATCTCCCCTCACCTTGCCCAGGCTAAGAGCCCCGCTTTAAACATTTACTCGTAAATAGCCATGCGGTGTTACGGGGTAATAGATCTGCGACATTTAAAACCGAGGGTGTGGGACGGGAAGGGCGGGGCGATGGATGGGGAATGATGTACACAAGACGAAGAGAGAGAGAGAGAGAGAGAGAGAGAGAGAGAGAGAGAGAGAGAGAGAGAGAGAGAGAGAGAGAGAGAGAGAGAGAGAGAGAGAGAGAGAGAGAGAGAGAGAGAGAGAGAGAGAGAGAGAGAGAGAGAGAGAGAGAGAGAGAGAGAGAGAGAGAGAGAGAGAGAGAGAGAGAGAGAGAGAGAGAGAGAGAGAGAGAGAGAGAGAGAGAGAGAGAGAGAGAGCGAGAGAGAGAGGAGAGAGAGAGAGAGAGAGAGAGAGAGAGCAGGAGAGACAGGAGACGGGAGAGGTGAAGGATATCGAGGAAGGAGACAGAGGGAGGTGGGAGGGACCGGAAGTGAGCAGCTGCCGTAGTCAGCCAACCATCGAAGGTGTCTTCTCGTGGTTACCTGTAATGTGGCAGCGGAGGAGGAGGTTGTGGTGGGAGTGAGGGTGGAGGAGGAGGAGGTTGTGGTGGGAGTGAGGGTGGAGGAGGAGGAGGTTGTGGTGGCAGTGAGGGTGGAGGAGGAGGAGAACTGGAGGGACGGGGTGTAGCTGGAGAGAAAGTGGGCGGTGGTGGTGGGCCGGGAGGAACCGCAGGACAGGTGGCAGGTGCACTAGTTTATGGATGTGTGCACGCCGCGACCACCTTCCACCCCCCTATATACCCCCTCGTGTTGTACATCCCACGGCAGCAGGGCGGGGGAGGAGCGGGGGGCGGGGGGTGGGTGGGGGGGGGCGTGTTTCCAGCTCACACGTCAGGGAATTAATCACTTTTCCACCAGATACTTCCCTCCCGCAGCATCAGTAGTTCAGTACATTTCCGGAAAATTGGTTACTGTTTTATGCTGTCTTCACTTTTTGCTAAAATGATTCATTCACCGTTCGGGATTGGCACCGGTGACTATTTTTCATAACAGGTTTTTACCACACGCCATTTCTCGTTGCGTGCTGCTAATCAAGGAAAACAGACAAATGCAAAAAGCAATCTTGATTTGGGGAATTTGGACAATAATGGATTATTGACAGACTCGCCGACGCTGCAGAACAAAACGCCGCATACATGTATTTCGTTTCGTCCAATCAGAATATCTGTTCGCCTGAAAGAGCGGCCCCGCTCCGGTTCTTACACGAACACTGTTTGCTTGATGGAGCTTGATAGACGGAAAGACAGACAAACAAACGGACGGACAGATGATGAGCGACACCTGGTAAACAAGTCTGAGGACAGGTGGAAACAGAGCACTGACGGCGATGACCGAGGGAGACAAGCGTTGAGCAAACAGGAGGAGCAAAGAAACGTAAAAGGGAAAGTCTGGGAAAATGGACGCGTAAAGGAATCTTGTAAAAGGTAAATAAGAAAGAAACGCTGAGCAAAGGCAACGGAATGGGACAGAGTTGACAGGAACGGTGCAGACTGACAGGCACAGACAGACAACAGGCAAGGGGATGCACGCGTCTCGACGTGTAAATAAAAAGTACGACAATATAAACAACATGGAATTGACGGGTAGCGAACGAGGGAGGGAAGGGGGTGAGGGTGATTGGAAAATACAGATAGAAAGCTGCGGCCCTGGCTGCAACGTGAGCCTGACAGTCCCCCTCGCGTGGCGTGACGGGTCTGAACGAACAGATACGACGGAAAACAAAGGAAAGATGATTATAAAAAAGATGAGGAATTAAGCCTGACAATACAGAGGGAGGAAGAAACGTAAAGGGCAGGTGTGTGTGTGTGTGTGTGTGTGTGTG
The DNA here is from genome assembly GCF_024679095.1 of Eriocheir sinensis. Classification (NCBI taxonomy): domain Eukaryota; kingdom Metazoa; phylum Arthropoda; class Malacostraca; order Decapoda; family Varunidae; genus Eriocheir; species Eriocheir sinensis. Next base: position 5,154,960 of record NC_066534.1, on the reverse strand, counting down.
TGTGTGTGTGTGTGTGTGTGTGTGTGTGTGTGAGCAAGTGTGTGTGTGTGTGTGTGTGTGTGTGTGTGTGTGTGTGTGTGTGTGTGTGTGTGTGTGTGTGTGTGTGTGTGTGTGTGTGTGTGTGTGTGTGTGTGTGTGTGTGTGTGTGTGTGTGTGTGTGTGTGTGTGTGTGTGTGTGTGTGTGTGTGTGTGTGTGTGTGTGTGTGTGTGTGTGAGAGAGAGAGAGAGAGAG
>NC_066534.1:5112228-5152228 GCF_024679095.1 Eriocheir sinensis | reverse complement strand
CCTCTAACATTACTTACACAATAAAACAACAACAACATGTAATTCAGTGTTGTGGTCGTTTCCAGGTGCTGGTTTGTATTGTCGGTGTCAGGTGCGTATTGAGCGGTGCAGTCAACAGGTGTACTGCTGCTCTGACTCATCTCGCATTACTTCATGTTTTTTTCTGTCTGCCTGACTCACTCTTCCCCTGATTCAGGCTTCCTACGTGGACGTATTGGAATGATTCAAACCTTGCTCGATTTTTTTGTGGACTGTAATCTCTCTCTTCGGCTTACATTTTTATAGCTACGGACATTCATGTTTTGCAGGTTTAAAACATAATGACGTAAGGATAATTAACTCTCCTCATTACATCCTAACAACTTTCAGTAATAGTAATCAATCATTATTATTGCATGGTCCGTTGACTTTTGATTCCCTGACGCATGGCCTGTGCACTCTATAATGACAGTGCTTCGCTCCTCTGTTTATTGTGACTTTACCGTCGATGAGTCATTCACCACAAAGTCACGTCAAAGTCGTAATCAGCACACATGTTCTCGCTAATTATCGCTCCGCCGTGCCGCGAGTTGCCTCAGTTCGGAATCTGCCTGTGACTCACGGGCACGTATTTGCCTGAAGTGGGAGCAGCTTGCGTATGACAAACGCTTTACTAACTCAACGGCGAAATGCTGAGCTCACACGTTAAGTCCAAGCTTGGCTTCAAAGGAGGAGAGCGAATCGGTCCGTCACATTCACGAAGGGTGGAAGAAAAGGAAAATGAAACCGGAAAAATACAGATTAGAAGTAAGAGGATGAAAAGGTGAGAAGGAAAAGGATTTGGGGAACGGGTAGAAGAAACGAAATTTACATATGTGAGCCATGATGCTAATTCGATGCCAGGCCCAGCCCGCCTCTCGCAGTGTTATTCTCTTTTGTCCTCATTCCAGAAATCGTGTCTTTCATTAGGTTAATTACGTTCTTAGCTTTGCCACTTAAAAGGTCAGAAAAAAGATTGTTCTCAGTCACTCATCTAACAAGAGTAGATGTGGAGGGAGTATCTTGACACAGCGCTGATTTCTTTTCACTTAAAATGTCCGAAAGTCTTTGAAGAAAGGCTCGTTTTACTTGTGATACTAAAATGAATAAATATGCGTACAAAACAGGAGAGGAAACAGTTCCCTAGTGGCCGATACAGAGGAAGGTGGAGCGGGGCTCTGTTTCGGTACGTCTCTTTTTTAGCGATTCAACAGTTCGGAATCAAATCCGGGGATCAGCGTCGGCTTTGGAGTCTTGTCTTTCACTGAATACCGAGCATGATTCTCTTTGACCTTTTTCCAGCAGCTATCACAAACAACAAATTTCAGTTTTTCCTTTACACGAATTGATAAAACTTTCAATGAAAAAAGAATATACTTAATGTAGAAATTTCAGCTTTTCTGAAATATTTAAACTAAAAACATAGCATACGAACACACACACACACACACACACACACACACACACACACACACATATATATATATATATATATATATATATATATATATATATATATATATATATATATATATATATATATATATAGCACCTGGAGACGACCAGAACACTGAATTACATGTATGTGTGTGTGTGTGTGTGTGTGTGTATATATATATATATATATATATATATATATATATATATATATATATATATATATATATATATATGTGTGTGTGTGTGTATGTATGTGTGTGTGTAGACACACACATATACATGCACACAAACGTATACCTTCAGAAATTGAAATGTTCACAATTATTTACGTTCTTCCTTCAGAGCCGTAGCCAAATTTAGATATATATTATTCTGTGTGCAGTGGAAGGGTTGGTGTTGGTGAGGTGTGGGGGCACGCTGGCGCGGCGAACGTGTAAGCCAGGCTGATGCAGGTGTTATGTAGGTGTTAGAGCAGCTGTGAGGCGTGGAGGTGGGGCGCAGGGAATGAGGTAAGGAGAATGAAGGGAGAGGGGAGGATGTAGAATCATGACTCGAGAACGAGGAGAACGACAACGATGGCGGCGACGAGGGCAACGAAGACAACAACGACGACCACGAGGACGAGGACAAGGATGAGGTCGTAGAATAGCAAGAGGAGGGTTGGAGTGAAGGTGTTAGGGTGGAGGAGAGAAGGGGAGCGGCAGTAATGCAGAGGAAAGATGTGAGACACAGGAAAGACAGGGGAGGGATGCAAAAGAGAGAAGGGAGAGAAAATACTGCATGCGAGCAGAGTGAAGGGCGAGGGGAGGAAAGGCAGGAGTAGGGAAGTGACAGAATCGAAGGAAATCCCCCTTGAGGGAAAGACTTGGGTCCTGAGATAAAACTACAGGAGAAAAATACATATTCATTGTTAATGGGTAACCGGTCCCCCAAGATAAGAAAGAAAACTGCCCTGGCAAAAGAAACAAATGAATGGAGTAATAACAAAAAGCTTTGCAAAATATACCAACCAATTATAACAGCAAACCCAATATTTTGCAGGAGAGTGAGCATGTAGAGGACGAGAGGGATGCTCTGTACCTCAAGTTAAAATTGTGTTTTCTATAAGGCTTATTTTAGAGATCCTCTCTCTCTCTCTCTCTCTCTCTCTCTCTCTCTCTCTCTCTCTCTCTCTCTCTCTCTCAACTTCAGTAGCATAATACAAAAATAAATAAGAAATGTGGTTGAGTGAATGATTGGTGACACAGTACTTTTGTGACGTGAATATTGAATTGCATGTGAATTAAACAAACACATTTGTTAATTCTTAAATTCTAACGCGGATGAAACAGCAGCAAATAGGACACACACACACACACACACACACACACACACACACACACACACACACACACACACACACACACACACACACATTTATATAGCACCTAAATTGAAAACGTAACAAATATAACAAATTACAAATTTGGTCCAGCAGAAGCTGCTATACCAGGTTAATTAAGCTAGATTCCTGGCACCTAGGCAGGTTGGTAAGGTTGCAGCTGATTGGCTGCACTGCTCTCTCGCAGACACTCGCGTCAGACCATATCTTTCATGCTCGAGTGAGACATGTTTCTATATTATATGCCATAGCTCAACTCATATACGAGATACCCAGGTTTGGTTGACACCATCAGACTCAGCAGTGACTGTGAAATCAAGCTGTATTGTAAAAACTCGACAAAAAAAAAATAGAATAGCTTACTACACTACAACTCACTCAGAAATTACAACCCGAGGCACTCTCATGAAGGCCTGATTTTATTTACAGTGATCAACAAGGTATGTGTGTTGTTTTATGTGGTTTATGAGCATGGTTCTCTTTAGTCATGTCTGCTCCGAACTTACCTTAGCTGAGCAGAGGGGAGGGGGAGGGGAAGGAGAGGGGGCGGGTCACGAGGCAGAGGAAAGTACAGACTCAGCTCTCCTGTGAACAGTGATTCCTTGTGTGTGTGTGTGTGTGTGTGTGTGTGTGTGTGTGTGTGTGTGTGTGTGTAATTCACCACGGTCTGATTACGAGTTGGACTCGCAATCGCCAAGAGGTACCCTCCCGACATGAGCAAGCTCATACTCATTATAGTCGATCTCTGGGTACTGCCAGGACCTCACACACCACACACCCCTTGCCCCTTGCTCAAGGGGGGACAGTAACCACTCCCAGTTAACAGAAAGAATCCAGCCTGAGTGGGGCTCGAACCGCCGCCTGTCAGGCCGTGAAGCCTTGCAGCGCAGAGCTCTAACCGATTGAGCTACCGGAGTGATATGTGTGTGTGTGTGTGTGTGTGTGTGTGTGTGTGTGTGTCAGCACGTGCTCTCTCTCTCTCTCTCTCTCTCTCTCTCTCTGGTTTATGGAACGACAAACTTGAATGAACCAAAAGGTTTGAGTGGCCAGAAATTCAATATCATTCAATGTACTCTCTCTCTCTCTCTCTCTCTCTCTCTCTCTCTCTCTCTCTCTCTCTCTCTCTCTCTCTCTCTGTTCTTTCAGAGCCACTCACCACTCAAAATTTCCCAAAAATTCTCACGAACTGGAGCGAAACTAAGCCGTGGGGATAAATTTACATTTGCTAATGAGACGAGAGAAGGAGGCTAAATAAAAACGTCATTTCCCTTTTCTATCTCTCTCACCCTCGTCCTTCCCGCAGCCATTCCCTCCAAGGGGGTTAACCTCCTTGATTCCCTCACGCTCTCATACCTCCCTTTCTTAAGTTCTTCCTTTTAGATCATCCCTTCCTCATTAGTGTCCCTTTTTTCCGAGACCTAATTTCCTGACACCGTTTTTCTATATAGTTTCAGTGATGAAGATTTTCTTCTTTGAGAGGAAGGGTAGTGCAAAGCTTTTTAATGATATATTTTTTTACTCATGATGACTTTCGTCTTTATAGATTCTTACTGCCATCTCTTTAACATATCGGCTGTTAGTGCGTGCGTTTGTAAGTTATCAATCTCATAATATTTCGCCCTTCTCCCACTTCCCTTCTTTTCATGTCGTGTCTCCTTGTTTGTAGGTCTGTATGTTTGATCATCTGCTTAGCGGGTCTCCCCTTAACCCCCCTGTTCCCCCCCCTTCTCTCTCTCTCTCTCTCTCTCTCTCTCTCTCTCTCTCTCTCTCTCTCTCTCTCTGCCAGGTGCGCAGCAAGCGAGACCAACACCAATTACCGGTACATCACCTGTGGAAGCTCCCTCCCTCCCTCCCATCTCCTTCCTCCTCACAAATTATGTATATACCAATCAGCCTCTTCCTCTGTACACTCATCCCTTTCCCTTAATGTTCCACTTTCGATCACGGCATTCAGTTTGTCACTATTCTTTTCACATCCCTATTTCCTTCCGTATCTTCGTCATGCCCTTCCACTCCTTCCCTACGACGTTCTCACTCATGATTACCGGAAGGGGTTTGCACGCCATGACTCGGGGTTGGAGGAGCAAAACGCCGGAACGAACACCACGTGGGTAGAAAAATGTAGAGTATACGTTAGGCTTAAAATACTGCTCTGCGGCGGAAAACCATGACTATTTTTTATCCCAACAGTGGCTGACGGAGACGTAACTGAGTCTTCGAACTAATAATCCACTGTTGACTACATCCATCCTTCCCCTAATACTTCATCTTTGCCCTCCTTGCCAGGTGGCCGCGAGGCAGGTGGATGGTGAGACGGAGCCACTCAACCACAGATGGTGGATTTCGACCTCCGCTTCTTTCTTTATCCCACCCATCCTCCAACTACCTTATCCATCTCCCGCCCACCGCAGCCCCCGCCTCCACCCATATTCTTGCACAGACGTGTATCATTTCCTTATGCGGAGGTCCTGCTCACAAAACAGAGGCTAACGTTTCCACTTGAATATTACGCACGATACTAACTCGGGATAAGAGTGGCGAGCCTGTCAAACTATGACATCCTACACAGCAAGGATGCGCGGATGACTACCTCCTCTCTCCACTCCCTTCCCTCTATTTCTTTTATCATTCCATGTACGCATCCTTTAACCATCACCTTCCTATTCCTCCCTCCCTTTCACGGCACGGGAAATACCTCTTCTCTATCCTCCACCCTCAATTCTTTTATCTTTCTCTACCCACGCCTCCCTTCACATAATTTCTCCGTTCCTTACCCCCTTCTCTCTCTCTCTCTCTCTCTCTCTCTCTCTCTCTCTCTCTCTCTCTCTCTCTCTCTCTCTAACAACGGAGTAGAAACCTACCTCCCTTTATTCCCCAACACCCCCCCACACATCCATTCTATTATAATATCCCCCTCCTTCTCTTCCTCTCCTCCTCCCCACGAATGTAGGGGAAATATTCCGAAGCCTGGGCCCCGCTGCTATAAACAAGCGTGTCCGTATACAAGGCTATAGCCCACGCGGCGGACATGACCCTACCAGCCTTTCCTGCCGTGTAGTCAAAAGAAGCCCGACACTAGCCGCCCAGCTTGGTCTTGGTGGGGTAGTCGGCACGCCCCGGGACGCCTCACTCCTGGGGCCACTGGGTAGCACGGTAAAGGAAGGCTGGGGTGTGAGAGATCCGTGTACCGTGGACCTGCTAGCGGTGCGGCTTGGCGGTGTTCCGAAATGGGGTTACTTTGTCTTTGTTTGTAATCTCATCAGTGTTGACTTTGGGTACGGCTGCTCGATCCCTCTTCTCCCTCCTCCCTCTCATGGACTCCCTCACCTGTACCTGCACACACACACACACACACACACACACACACACACACACACACACACACACACTGTCCCTTACACTCAAGTCCCATACCTCTCCTCCTCCCTTCAGCTAGCACTCACACCTACACTGATCGTACCCGACACTCTACTCGTCTTCCCCTTCCTTGATCGCCCTGCCATACTCGAGTCAGACACAACTCCATCCTTACTTTTCTTTCATATGCATACAGACCGGTCACCTCCGTTTGTCTGTCTGTCTCTCATACACAGAAAAACTCAATGCTTCCTAAAGTCGCACACACACACACACACACACACACACACACACACACACACACACACACACACACACACACACACACACACACACACACCTTACAGGAAAAAAATCAATGCTCCCTATACTGGTCCCCTCCCCCCCGAAAACACACACACGCACACACACACACACACACACGCACACGCACACGCACATACACTGTCTCTGCATTTCCACAACACACGCCCAGGCCCTTCCAATACTCCAATAGTCACTACTCTTTCCCTCCCACAGCCCCCCCCCCCTTCCCCCCACCAGCACATAACGCCCATAACCCGCCCTTCTTCCTTCCCTTCCAGCCGTCAGTAGCCTCCCACATACCTCCACTCTACGTCACCAATGAGCTCTGGTTGCCCACTTTCCATCCACCTCTCCCCTGCTACCGTAATGGCTTGCCTCCCGTTAGTATTAGGGGGGAAGGTGGAAGGAGAACAGGGGCGAGGAGCGGAGGGGCAGGGGAGGGTTCAGCAACAGCCATATATACACATAAATCCTTTCACCCGTTCATTCCTGCATCCTACCAATATTTCTCCACCGAACAAAAACCTTCTCTCTCTCTCTCTCTCTCTCTCTCTCTCTCTCTCTCTCTCTCCTTGAACAACGCAGAGACCGCCCTCCGCCGTTGTTCTTCCTCTCCTCCTTCCTCTCCCGGGCACCCTCCGTATACACACAGCCGTGAGGCCCCACATGTGGAACAGAAGTCGATAATTAGAGGTCATTGTGTGAGAGAGAATGACGCCCTGAGCACTATTAGAGAGAGAGAGAGAGAGAGAGAGAGAGAGAGAGAGAGAGAGAGAGAGAGAGAGAGAGAGAGAGAGAGAGAGAGAGAGAGAGAGAGAGAGAGAGAGAGAGAGAGAGAGAGAGAGTATTAGTATAAGAAGAATTATTATTATTATTAGTAGTAATGATGGTAGTGGGTAGAAGAAGTAAATGTAAAATTATATATACTCCTCTCCACTATAGCGTAGAATACATACTCTGATTCGTCCACTTCGGGCAAAGACAAACCAAAAAAATCTGCTGCAACGATGTCCTCCCCGCGGCGGTAATAAGATAATAGCAAAACAGCGAGATAAACTTTGCATTCAGTTTCAAAGGCCGCCACACTTTAAAGTTTAAGCTACACACATCCCAGGCAAAATTATTCTCTAACATGTAAATCTAAACAAAGCGACAATGCTCTCGACACAGAACACAGACTTACTGCTCAACATTTTGCGAGTTTCCATTTAAAAACCTGTTCCAGAGTTGGCTGACGATGCATTAAAAGTCACGATTGTTCCTTACTGCCGGGTTGTGTTACGGCTAGAGGCTCGTGTGCGGGCTGAGTGGTGGCGCGGAGAATGTTAGGGTTCGGTGGAGGAGAAAAGGGATCTGAAGGCGGAGACGGAGAGAGAGAAGGAAGAAGAGACGGAGAAAGAGAAAGAGGAAGAGTAGGAGAAGGAAAAAAGGGTTATCGAGTAGCAGTAGAATAGTAGTAGTAGTGGTGGTCGTAGTAGTAGTAGTAGCAGTAACAATAGTAGTAGTAGTAGTGGTAGTAGTAGTAGTAATTGTAGTAGTAGTAGTAGTAATAGTAAAAGTAGTGGTGGTGGTAGAGTAATAGTAGTAGTAAAGAAAAATGGTAGAAAGGATGGAAATGGGTAGAGCACAAAAAGAGCGAGTAGAATGGAAAGGAAGAAAGAGCGAGCAGGGAAAAATACATTATTGGGGTGGAGGGGAGGAAAGAGGAAGGAGGGAGAGGGAGGAAGAGGAGGAACGCTGACTTCCTTCCGCTCACAGGGAGCTCGTTCTGTACACACACACACACACACACACACACACACACAGACGGAGAGAGAGAGAGAGAGAGAGAGAGAGAGAGAGAGAGAGAGAGAGAGAGAGAGAGAGAGAGAGAGAGAGAGAGAGAGAGAGAGAGAGAGAGAGAGAGAGAGAGAGAGAGAGAACCCCATTCGGGAGGATTGATGCCTTTCAAGTAATCAAAATCACGACATGCACTTCTGAGAGAGGAAGAAAAATGCAACCCACCAAAAAAGGGTTAAATAAAACTCCATAAAATAGAAGCGTGTGTAAAGGTTGAATAAATAGTGGACGTGAACGGCGCTCCGATCTATATATACATTTTTTGGGCCGGGGCAGAATTCTATTAAAGGGTCGAACTTTAGTCACCAAACGCACATAGAACACAAAGGTTTGAGAGAGAATTCGGATCACGTTTTTTCTTCCGCCTTTTTTTCGTTCATAAAGGGAGCATACGCACATACAACGAAGACACACAAAAAGTAAATATTTACCCATTAAAACCCGGGCAGAGAGCAAGTGTAGGGACGCGAGGTGGAAGAATCTTAATTAAAGGAGATTATGAAGTCCGCTACGCCGGCTGTTACTGTTATTTCTTTTGTTATTACGATTTTTAATGCTTGTATAACTGTAATAAGAGTAGGGGGCGGCATCGAAGGGAGGGAGGAATGGAGGGGGTAGCGAGGGAGAGAGAGGGAGGGGAGAACAGAAGGCAGGGAATGAAAGAGGGAAGCGAAGGAGGTAGGGGAGAGAATGAGAACAACTTTGAGGGAAGAAAAAAAAAGAGGTAGGAGCGAGGGAAAGAGGTAGAGCAGGTAGAGGGGCTGAGGAGGAGTGGATGTTTGGAGGGAGAGTAATGTTGGGAATACGGCGAGGAAGCATGAGTGTGGAGAGGTGGATGGAGGTGTGGACTAATGGAGGGGTGAGAGGCAGAGGAATTGAGGCTTTGAGGGTACGTGGAGAGAAGGGTGGAAGAAATGGGAGTGGGAGAAGGTTATAGGAGCAGAAAGGAGGTCCGGACGGAAGATGGTGGAGGGGGAGGAAGCGTGTGTGTGGAGAGGTGGACGACTGGATGTAAGCGTAGAGAAACTGAGTTAATTGAAGCTTTGAGGGTAGATGGAGAAGACGGTGGAAGAAATGGGAACTGGCGAAGGTTATGGGAGCAGAAAGAAGGTCCGAACGGAAGAGGAGTGAAGGGGGAGGGGCTGGAGTTGGGGGAAGGAAAACAAATCCATGAGTCGACCGGAAAGAAAAGTGGCCGACATTGTTCCGAACTTCCGACACCCGGCGACCCGAAGCGAGGCGACGTGACGGCCATTCCTGCCAGCGGCCCTCGCCCCCGGCTTCCACTCAGGCGTCGTAAGTGAAAAGCGAAGTAAAAACGCCACATCTCTTCAGTCATTTAACTTCTCATGGCACAGGCGAGCAGCTTATTACAGGAAACGTTATTTTTTCCGCTTTAATGCTGATGATGGGAGGGATGGGGGAGGGGGGAGGGGAGGAAGGGGTAGACATAAGCATGACGCCGGCTCTGAGTGCCATCTGTGTGTGGAGGCGGAGGGGCCACAACCCGCGGTCAAGCCAAGCCAGCCGCCGCCACGCAACGGTAAATTCACGTCCGCAGGAGCGTGAGGCAGCCGGTGGGGGTGTCCGCTGCTTCGCCATGGCTGACTGACCTCTCTCCTCCCACTCATGCACACCTAACCCATCCCCCTCACCCCTACACCCCTAGCCACCCTCCTCCTCCTCCCGTGCACTCCCTCACCAATAAGTTTCTGTCTTCACCTGAGTCATTTCCTCTCCTACTCTTCCCTATTTCCTTCCCTGACCTTCTTCTTCCCGTCCGTTCCTTCCCAGCCGTCTCTTCCTTCCTTCCTTCCTTCCTCTCTACTCCCTCGGTTCTTGCCATTTAGACATTACTCTTTCCTCTTTCATTTCTACACCAGAGGTCCACTATCAACTTTTTCCCTCCCTTCTTCCCTTTGTCCCCCAGACTGGACTTCCGCCCTTTCCTGACCTCGCTGCCAGTGCTTTGCGACACACTCCCTCCATGAATCTCGTGATTGAGGGGACTTAACGCAAAATTTGTAAGAACTTGAGTGAAAGAGAGATGGAAGAAGAGAGGAAAAAAAAAAAGGTGGAGGGGGAGCCGAAGAGATATTGCAAGTCGTATGGGAGTGAGAAGTGAAAAACGAGAGGGGTGAAGGAATATTAAAGTGCTTGCGTGGGGGTGGGTTAAGTGTGGAGGAATAGGGAGTGAGGAGCGTGGGAATGTGGGCCGGCTGGAGTGAGGGAGGGAGTGGATGGAGGAGAGGGAAGGGTGGAGGGAAAGTCTTAACGCTTCGCTACACAATAGTACCATTAGTCATCCCGAGGAGATGGTTCCGGGCGCAATGCACACTGTGATATTTATTTGTGTTATTTTTATGTACCCTTAACGGCCCTCTCTCTCTCTCTCTCTCTCTCTCTCTCTCTCTCTCTCTCTCTCAAGAAATTCATTTTGCCAGTGCACCACTATTCTCCCTTCACTGCTCTCTCCTCATTTTTCCTCCCTCATTTCCTCCATGCTCCCTCCTTCCCTTCTCTCACTTCATCTTGAGACGGGTTCTCTCATATTTCATGCCGAGAGTGACGGACTTTTGAGCGCCTAATAACTTGAACGTTAATTCTGATACTTTTCTCTTATGTCCTTTTCATCCTTTCCAGCCTGTTCAATGCGCCCTTCACGCCTGAGCTATACGCCAATCTAACTTTCCCCGCATCCCTTATTTCACCAATCAAAACCTCAAACTGATCCTTTTACATCACTACTTACTAGTCTTCTGCTTCAGTGGCGCAGTGGTTAGCGTGTCTACCTACAAATCCGAGAGTACGGGTTCGAATCCCAGTTCGGACAGTCGGAGTGCAGCTCACCCAGATGTTTGTTTATTCTATTTTTCTGGCTGATCGATAAATGCGTACCTGAGGAAACCTGGGAAGAGATGCCAGATTGGCCCTCTGTTCCTGTGTAATGGGCTCTCACCCACCACAGGTTCAAGGGCCAATGCGATGGTCATGAGCGTCAGGGCCACGCGCAGCTATAGCGTATGCCCCCAGCTTTACCTGCTCTCCTTTCTATGTCTTTTCCCTTAGCCTTGCTTGCCCGGTCTGTCTCTCCCAAATCCCAATACCAATCCCTCCTTCCAATCACCTCTCGTTCTCCACGCAGCGCTGCTCCCTCGCTTCTTCCTCACTCTTTCCTCTTCCTCCACGCTTCCACCTTCCCTGAGCCGGCTATCACGCCCTCTCGGCCCCTGCGCCTCGCTGAAACATGGCTGGTAAATCTGTGTAAGGAAGGAGAAGAAGAGAAATATGTCTTCTTTTACGGTGCTGCAAGGAGACTTATACTCCGGCTAAGCTCATAGGGCAGCCAGCAAAGTTCGTAAACGACAGCTAACTTTACATGTCCAACCTGGGTCGCGACGTGGAGAAGGAAGAGAAAGAAAAGAGATAAAAGAATAAGGAGAAGAAAGAGAAGAAAAGAGAACGAAAAGAAAATACACCGCCGAGCCAACCTAACCTGACATGATAGAAACTAATGTTGCTCAGCCTGAGCTAGCATTATCTAGAGCTATCGTAAGAAAACACATTGAGGAGAGAAAAGAAAGAGGGCAGGGTAAAAGGGAAAGGGAAAAAGGAGTGGAAGGAATAATGCTCTACCTCTTAACCTAACCGTCCAAGTTGAGTCCTTAAGACCCGGCGGCGCCAAATCAACAGTAGGGACAGAAGGTGGCAGCAGAACTCTTGCCCGCCGAGGTGACGGTCGCTTTGGTTCGGTGGTGACGCTCAGGCTGCGACGCCGTGGGGGCTATCATCATCAGGGAAGTTCAGCTTGAGCTGCAGCTCAGCATGAATCAAGTCGCCATTGAGAAGGGCAGCTTGGATAATAACCCAAGGAAGAAAGAGTATCCGGAGCATCAGCAGCACAAAGCCTCGCTGCGGAGGTCTAGAGTACATAGCGGAATCAAGCCCGGAACAACTTTACTGAAGAAAGACTTAACCAAATACTGAAGCACAGTCTTTGAGAATCAATTGCAGAATTATTAGCAGGCATCTCGGTTACAAGGCCACAACTTGTCTCGGCAGTAATAATCTCAACTGAAAATGAAAAACAAATAGAACAACAAAATGCAAAGTACCCCAATATTGGGATTCACAAAAAGGGGGATACATTTATGTGGCGATTCCAGAGCCACGGTGGAATAATAAAAGCAGTAGAAAACAGCAGAAAGAGGGAAGGCAGCGGCAGTGGTGGCGGCGGCAGCGGTAGCACGGGGCGGTAAACGATACTTCCCGTGTGAGCCGTGAGCCAGGTGTGGCCCGCTCTGCTGCATCTGACGACCCGCTTCCCCAATATCCCCTCCCTGCTTCCTTTCTCTCTCTCTCTCTCTCTCTCTCTCATATCTTCCTCCCTCCCTCATTTTCCTCTCCCCCAAGTCTTTCCTTCCGCCTCTCCCGCCTCCGCCATAGCCACATATCTCCCCTCCATAACTACCAGTAGGCCTGTCCCTTCCATTCTGTCCTGTCATAGTCTTCCTTCATTCCCCAAATGATGTTTTCCTACCCTTTCCTTCCTTTATCTTCCTCCCTCCATCATTTTCCGGTATGGTTCTTCTTTATCAAAAACACATTTTCCTCTATATCTCCTGTCTTTCCCTTTCTTTCTCTGTTTTTGTAATTTTGTAAGTTCTTAAAATTGCTTCCCTTTTCATCTTTTGTTATCCAATCTTTCTTTCCCCATTTTTTCTTTCAATTCTTCACCCTTTTCTCTCTCAGCCAGATCCTCCACCCTCCCCCGTCCCTTCCCGCCTTCCGCTGTGGATGCGCCACCTTCATCACGGAAGTTGGTTTCCTCCCCCAATATTTGGTGACATCTGCCGTATAGGGTTGCCTGCACGCCTCCGATCCTTCACCCTCAACTCCGCCCTTTTCCCTCCATTACCATCTACAACTTCTTTCCTTGGCTATTCTCTCTTTCATCCTATTTTCATCACTTCTGTTTGTCTGTTTTTATTTAACTTGGCAATTCATGTATTTCATAAAAAATCTCAACTTTCACTAAAAAAATTATTTTCCAACCGCAGGTTTTCATTTCACATTTTAACCTTTCAGCCAGTGCTTAAATATTCAGCTCATTTGATTTTAGTTTAAATTAATCTGTTATATTTTCACATTTCTTTTATTATCCTATATTAGGTATTTTCTTTCTTTAGACCCTCGCATGCCGGAGTATTTTCATTATTATTTTCGCCGGCCAAAAAATGTACGACGAATTTTTGCAGCGAAACACCAAGGAAGCGTGCAGATGCTTTAGGCGAAACCACCGAACCTTGAACCAGTATGAGGAGAAGTGGGAGAGGGTATCTGTTGAACTCTCTCGCTCTCTCGCTCTCTCTCTCTCTCTCTCTCTCTCTCTCTCAGTGTCCCCTCCCTCTTCTCTCGTAAAGCCTCTAAATTTAGATGCAATGTGCAATTAATAAGTAAAATATGTGATCATTCTCAAATTTATGGAAAGAGATTAAAATTTGTGCGAGAATATCGAGTTTTCGTGAGTTTGTGAGGCAAGCAAACGGGACGCGAGGAGGGAGAGGTGAGAGGAGGGAGACTTTACTGCTCCTCTAAGTTACTCTCACACTTTTATGCTTGCTGCTTCCCTTCCTCCTTCCCTAGCCAGCACACCCACCCGGAGAGAGAGAGAGAGAGAGAGAGAGAGAGAGAGAGAGAGGATGGTTGTTCTATTATTTAAAGTGAGGGGGTGTCCCGTACTCCCCATAGCAATTTCACTGCTCTCTCTCTCTCTCTCTCTCTCTCTCTCTCTCTCTCTCTCTCTCTCTCTCTCTCTCTCCTCTGGCTTCCAAATAAAGTTAGTCCAGCATGGGAATTCTGTTCACTCTTCTCTACTAATTTGATCCTCCGAGCAGTGATGGCGAGCAATGGGCGTGGATAATTTGCCTATAGTGGAAACTGATGAAGTTTGCTGATGAATAGCGACCGACAGGAAACGTGAATCCTGTTGTGAATAAACCTATCAGTACACGGGTCATAAGAACAGAGAGGAACAAGCGAGTCCTGTAGCAGACAAAAGGGTGGAAGCTCTGCCGCTGTTTGGCGTTTCGTAATATTACATCGAAATTAAATGTCTGAAAGCTTGTGGGGCTGCTTTGAGAGTGTTACCATCAGGAGCGGCACCAACTCTGATTAATTTTTATGGTAGACAACTTTGGTCTGAGACAAATGCAATGCCGTGACAATCAGTCTCTCGGGTCATATGATATTTATGAGTTACTGATACCTGTGAAACAATGACGTAACTCATCTTTATTACCTATAGTTCTGTCACACACACACACACACACACACACATACATACCCACACGCGCGCGCGCATGGTGCAGTGATTCGCACGCTCACCTCACAACCGAGAGGTGCCAGGTTCGAATCCCGTGCGAAGTGGAGACAGATGGGCAGTCTCCTTTAATTCGTGCCCCATATTAACTAAACAGTGAATGGGTGCCGGGTGTCAGTTGGTGGTTGTGTTCCGCTTCCCGGGTGTGAGGTTTCATCTGTACCCAGAAATCCGCCACTGTGAGCAAGCTCACTCGGGAAGGTCACGAGTCGATCGCGTGGTCAGACCATGGTGAATCACACACACACACACACACACACACACACACACACACACACACACATTCAGAAATTTCTTAGTTCGCTTCGACACTCCTAAGAGCTCTCAAAGTTCGGTTCCAGACTTTTAAATGTTCTCTCTCTCTCTCTCTCTCTCTCTCTCTCTCTCTCTCTGAGGATTATCGGTTTGGTGCCTCTCCGCAGCCTGACTCAGACGTCAATAGTTTGGAATCTCGTTGGGTGAGAGACACGATGTGGGGATGAGTGGAGATAACACAAAATTTAGGGAGAGAGAGAGAGAGAGAGAGAGAGAGAGAGAGAGAGAGAGAGAGAGAGAGAGAGAGAGAGAGAGAGAGAGAGAGAGAAAATGAGAACGAAACTGCGATGAAAATGGTTCGCGGAGGGAAAGAAAAAACCTGAATCGAGGGAAAATCGGAAAGGAAAGGTGAGCAAGAGAACGAATGAAAAAAAAATGTATGAGCGCAGTATTATGAAAGAATGAATATTAAACGGAACATGAGCGCACATTAAAGTTTGGAGTTTTCGTTACGGGAAAAGTTAAATAAACCAGCTTGATTATAGAGGTAGAAGGAAAGGCGATGGATACACGTAAGAAAAACAAACAAAAAAGAGTAAGGTAGAAGTATAAGTGAAAAGTGATCTGGAAATGAGTAGAACTGAAATCAATTACACTGATAGTGAGCTGAAAGTAAAACTGTTTTGCATGAAGTGACGCACGAGGGACCTGTAGGCTTGTTCATTACGGAGAGAGAGAGAGAGAGAGAGAGAGAGAGAGAGAGAGAGAGAGAGAGAGAGAGAGAGAGAGAGAGTAATTAGATTAATTCACACCCAGAAAAAAAATATATATAGTTAAAAAAACTCGGTAAATATTTTTGGAAAGTTGACGACCTAATTAAAAACTTGAAAAGGAAAGGGAGTGAAGGTCGTTCTCGTCGGACAAACCTTATCGTGGGGGCACAAACACTCCCGCCGCCCCTTTGCACTGTGCAGTATTTGTGTTCAGGAAACGCGAATATAAATGCCGATGAACTATGCAGAGGAGTGAGCAAAAGAAATGAGGGAGTTTCGCGTGGAGGGAGAATTGGCGGGGTTTATAATTAGCCTCATCCATCGCCATCGCCGGTCGATACATCAGGATTACCCTCGGGTCAAAAGGCGAAGATGAACAGTCCAGATGATCGCCAGCGCCATAAAGAACCGCACCTCGCGTGTCGCCCCGGTATTAGACTCTTATCGGACAGGACGTTTCGGGAGGCAGTGAGCACAGGGGGAAGCTCGATTCTTTTGTTTTCGAAGGCTCTTGTTTATGCCAGACTTTGTCCCGCCCATAGTAACGCCGCGCCGCATTTCTCTTGTTGAAAGCGGTATTCTCTGGCGAGCAGGTTTGCAGCACGTGTAGTTAGTTCTCGCTGCACTGTACGGACTCCGTTTTACGATGAAAATAATTTACCTTGCTCTGTTATTCCCCCGGCCTAGAATGTTTACGGTGAGGCGGGACAGGACATACACCAGTGTGGCACGAGTTCATTGGCTGCCGGATCCCGCCCCTTCTGCACACACACACGCCCGTGCCACCCAGGGCAAGAAGAAGGCAGGGAGGGAGGGCAGTAACGAATCCTCTCGCCAGCTGGGCAGGAGGTTTATGTTCAGGGATGGCGGAAGACTGCGCCCAAGAGTTTCTGAAATAACACATCGTAAATTCATGTGTTGCTGAGAGTGACGGAACATGAGTACTGACCTCCAAGTTTGGCTGTTTGGCTGACGAAGTTTGAAAGATGATTGATGGCCTGACGACCAGCCTTTACCTGAGACTCCATCACCTGGCGAGCTACAGCACCACGCTCCCTTCCCTCAAAACCTCCTCCTCCTAATCACTCTCTCCCACGGCACCCCTTTCTTAGCTCCTACCTCCTCCAAAAGCCTCTCTTACCACTAAATCTCCCAACACCCGCATCCTTAACTCCCATCCTTTCTCAGACCACGCCACAGACGGCTACATTTCGAGTTATTAATTGTCGGCGATTGCTTTGGTGAGACGCGATAACTCCGGCCTCGGTCCGGACAGTGGTGACCGTATGTCGTCTTCGGTTCCCCTCCCGTCATGCCCCTCTGTAATTAAGGTTTCAATTGAGATTTATGAACGGCTTCTATTTCATGGCCTAAATCGAAAATAGGGGCAATATTTCCAGCATAAGTAATGTGGGGGCTGAGTATAGTCTCTGCTATGGAGTCCTAATCCCCTACAGCCTCTTCGCCTGGAAGCTTTTTTTTTGTTATTCGATTTGTAAAACCATTACTACAGGACGGATGTAATAATAAATTATGAAATATCTATAAAACTCCCTACGCAGTGCTGTTATAAGCCGCCAGAAGTATTAACGAAACTTCATTCCTGCTTCCAACTATCAGAAAGAAACCTTCATTTTTCACTATAACGACTCTACTTAAAACTCGTGAGGGTTGCCAGCAAAACAGACCCAAACAATGGCAAAACTTGAGACTATTTTCTATCAGCTTGGGCAACGCAACACCGCCTCATCTCGGAGGTGCAAACTTTTAATTGGCTTCATTTACCGAGTGACTACCTTCTGAATTATCCCGAACTTAAAGGGATGGCGGAAGTACGTCTCATTGCTCCTTCTAAAGTCTTTCACCTCAGGTGGGTGGGTGGCCTGGTGTTGACTCCGACACTCTGGTGGTGGAGTAAGTGAATGCAAGCTGACTCTCCATCCTCAACCCAAGCAGTTATGTCAAAGACAGACTGGTCCCCGCTGTGAGGGCCTTTGAAGATAATCCCCAAGTAGGTGAAACAGAGGCTTGTTATGCAACTGGCTGAGGAGCACAATGCCTCACCAGTCACTCCCAGAAGGCCGTGGCCATGGAGGGTGCGGGAAATCTTGATTATTGAGGGGTAATTGGGCTGTTACCAAGGGCGCAGCACAAAGGGAGGGAACTGCCACCAAGGCTTTGCTTACAAGAGGTCATAGACGTTCACGATCATACTCTTTCACAAAAGACGAAATTGCGAAACAAAGAAGTGTACAAAAAAATTATAAGAAGTGTATATGCCAACATATTATTTCTATAGTACGTATGGGATTGGAAACCCAAATTTGTAAAGTTGTAGGAATTTTGCCTGTAGTCATAATGATAGAGGCAATGGGGATCAAAGTGAATGCGGCAAAAAGTGGCGAGAAGATTGAAAATTAACGAGGAGCATATATAGACAGCGGGCCCGGATTTTGGTGGAGAAAGACAATGTGATGATGGTGGAGATGGTGATGGTGGAGAGCCAAGTGATAGGGTGTGGATACGTGTAAAGGCGGCGGCGTCCTCGCCCCCCACCCCTCCACACATACCCTCAGGCAATACACTGCACCACAGAGGCATCTTATCGCTTGTTCCCACCCGTGTTTGCATGCAGCTGAAGGATCGCGTCATTTTTCCTCAGGGTCGACGCTGCGCACCCTTCCCTGCCTCCATTACTGCCTTTCTGCATGCTTGGCTGCCCGTCTTCCTTGCTCTCTGCTGCATGAGGCCTGTTAATTTGCGTATTGTCCCGTCCGTCTCTGCTTGCCTCCTTCCCCTACAGTCAGACTACTACTGTCAGCTTACTTGTGCTCTTGACAGTTTCCCTGCCACGCTGTCGTCCTGCAGAGCTTCCCGTACCCTGCTGTCCATTCCCATTACCTGTCCGCTAACTCTCCTACCTGGCCGCTTCCTCGCTTGCCTGCCTCCCCACATTTTCGTTTCTCTCTCTCTCTCTCTCTGTGTGTCTGTCTGTCTGTCTGTCTGTGTGTCTGTCTGTCTGTCTGTCTGTCTGTCTGTCTGTCTGTCTGTCTGTCTGTCTGTCTGTCTGTCTCTCTCTCTCTCTCTCTCGTGTCTACTGTCTCATTCTGCTGTGTATCTGCCATTGCAAGCTTCCACTCCTCCCTCACCCTCCGCGCCTTTCTTGGACAAGCCACGGACGCCGCTCTCCACCATTAGGCGCCACAACAGACAGAACAAACGTTGGAAAACCTCGCGAATCAAGGAAAAAAATGTTGAGTAAACGAAAGACTAAAAAGCGTCCATTAAAGATAGCCGAGACCACAATCTGTGTCTATTGAAGAAATAATTCCCTGTCTTATACCCACTCCGACTGCAAGAATCTCTCTCGCTAGGTGGGTAGCTACTTTTCAGATAACGTTTATAGAATTTATGATAAGGATTGGGATAATACATCTTGCATCTTATTTCCAATTATGGCTGACGTTCACTTTAATTATCATCAATTACTATGGTAATAATAATAATAATAATAATAATAATAATAATAATAATAATAATAATAATAATAATAATAATAATAATAATAATGATAACAATAATAATAATAATAATAATAATAATAATAATAATAATAATAATAATAATAATAATAATAACAATAATAATAATAATAATAATAATAAAATAATTAAGAAAAAATAATAGTAAAAGCATGAGTTATTATGGGCTATTTGATATTCTAATCATTATCATAATTACAGCAGCTTTCAGTACAACTAACATTACCGTCACTGGCCAGCTGACAGATGTTAAAAATGCGGAGCGGTGTCCCTGTCGGCGATGCCAACGGACGGGTATTTAACACAGACTTTATTTGCGCAAGTGTACAAATCGGCTTAGCTACTCGCGCTCATGAACTCTGACACATGTTGCCATTAACCCTGCTATTGTATGTACACGCACTCGTTAAAATGGCTGCTTTATGTTCATTGTGTTCAAGCCACTAACGCGCTTCCATTCACCTTTTGTGGCAGTGAGTGTCCACCCGCCGTGCTATAGCGCCACCTCGCGCGGCAGGTTAGTGACATTGATTCATATAATGTCTCATTTATTAATTTCACTGGCCGACATTGGAGCCTAGTTTGGCGTCAGCAGTACGTATTTTTAGGGGTGTGAGTGCAGCTGTCTGATGATGGCTGAGGGGAAGGGCGGTGGGTGCCGGGGAGGGATGGCCGGCCATGGCTCACCGGTGTCCAGGCGGTAATGATCTCGACACGCCGTGGGGAGAGGGGAAAAAATATTATCTTGTTATAATTTTGGGTGTAAATTACTCTTTCAGAATCTGTTTTTAATTAATTTTCTTTTTTTTCAATTGCTTCTTCTTCTTCGTCTTCTTTCTCTCTTCTTACTTCCTGCTCTTCCTCCTCCTCTTTTTCATCTTCGTCTGCTTCTGTTTTTCTTATTATTATTACGATATCAGCGTTGTCAGGCAGAGGCGAAGGGTAAGTAGGCTTCCATTAGTCGGTTTAAAGGTCAGATCTTTTTTACAGCAATGTTTAAAGCTACGTGACGGGATTAGGGCGATGGAGAGGCACGCACTACGCTGCAGCCAAGTGGAGACCCGACTACTGTTCTGCTTTAATGGTGTAAAGGGATTAATATGTGACACCGCCCGACTCCTCCCTTTTAGTCCCACGGGATTTGTGTTGGGAGTGGTTATGATAAATGAAACCGTGTGTGTGTGTGTGTGTGTGTGTGTGTGTGTGTGTGTGTGTGTGAGAGAGAGAGAGAGAGAGAGAGAGAGAGAGAGAGAGAGAGAGAGAGAGAGAGAGAGAGAGAGAGAGAGAGAGAGAGAGAGAGAGAGAGAGAGAGAGAGAGAGAGAGAGAGAGAGAGAGAGAGAGAGAGAGAGAGAGAGAGAGAGAGAGAGAGAGAGAGAGAGCATTATGTGTGCGTGTTTGTATTGTAAACAAATAAAAATGAAGTTCAATGATTATAAAAATGGCTTTATTATAATTTATGTTAACATTTTTTGTATAAAATGCAATTCACACACATAAGAAGTTTTAGGAAGTAGCAATACTAAGCCTTTTCGTTAATCGTATCAGATATATACGTTACAACTAAATGTGAATTTCGTATCGACAGCCAAGAATGAGCATGGAGAGGTTCTGAGGCGCACTAAATTATTTCCTCGAAGGATCACGAGGTAACTATTCTCACTGGATCTTACAGTGTCAGAAACTTGCGGAGCCCAAGTCTAAGGAGTTTGATAACTTTTGAGGCTTCTCATACATCCTGATATGGCCTGACTTCACTTAGATACACTCTGTGCGACTTCCTCTTTCCTCTTTTGGAAATATGAAGAAAAACCAGGCAACCAGCCACTCAACAGTGACTGGGAGGGAGTCGTCCTACCCGGAAGACATGTGCTGCAGAGGCGGCTTTCCATTTAAGGATCGCAGCAACTTCGTTTCCCACACCAGACCAGTGAGGAAATTTATCCACACCTCGTAGAACATGAACCAAACCTCCTTCAGCAACTGGTGGGATAATACATAGCCAGTTCATAATGAATGACGAATTTTCCGACACGTAAATAATTGGACAAACGAGAGAGAGAGAGAGAGAGAGAGAGAGAGAGAGAGAGAGAGAGAGAGAGAGAGAGAGAGAGAGAGAGAGAGAGAGAGAGAGAGAGAGAGAGAGAGAGAGAGAGAGAGAGAGAGAGAGAGAGAGAGAGAGAGAGAGAGAGAGAGAGAGAGAGAGAGAGAGAGAGAGAGAGAGAGAGAGAGAGAGAGAGAGAGAGAGAGAGAGAGAGAGAGAGAGAGAGAGAGAGAACACAACAATATTAGATACATATTACCAAAAAATTAAGAACAGACGGGTCGATTATAGGGGTCAAGGTAAAGTTGGGGCCATACGCTATAGCTGCGCGTGGCCTCGGTGCTCATCACCGTCGCAGTGGCTCTTGAAGCTGTAACAGGAAGAATGCATTACCCCGGGACACAGGGCCAGCGTGACACCCAAGTAACTATAGTTTACCTGCCCCAGGTTTCCACAGGTACCATTTATATATATATATATATATATATATATATATATATATATATATATATATATATATATATATATATATATATATATTAGCCCGAAAGGTAGGATGGTCGATGAAATGAACGCCTACGGCTTGGGTCGGCATTCTAGCCCGAGCCCGCGAATTCATAGCTAGGCACAATAACCCCTGCACCACAGAGGCGATCGATACACACGCGCGCACACACACACACACACACACACACACACACACACACACACACACACTCAACTTTACAATTCTGTTCATCACAAGGTTTAAGAGTAGGTTGATGGCAAATCAATTTTTGGAATTGACTGCCATGTCACTGACATGTGAGTGAGTGAGTTTGTGTATGCATGTGTGTGTGTGTGTGTGTGTGTGTGTGTGTGTGTGTGTGTGTGTGTGTGTGTGTGTGTGTGTGTGTGTGTGTGTGTGTGTGTGTTAGGTGTGCATGCGTGTGTATGCATATGTCTGTTTTGTGTGTTTGTGTGGGTGAAATAAAAACAAATCACCAAAAGTTACAGCGTCGAATCTAGAAAAGTGGTCGTCTATCATTTTTATATGCACACACACACACACACACACACACACACACACACACACACACACATGAAAAAGTATTTTGATATATAACACCTGAAATTTGTCAGCTAAAGGCAAACAGATGAAACCACCAACACCACCACTACCAACACCACTATCACAACGAACACACCATCACCAATACCAACACCAACACTACCACCACATCGGCACCACAACCAGTAATAATCAGGGGAGTGCACTTTCCAAATTACACTACTACGGGTAACTTTGGGGAGAGTCGTAAACGTAGTACAAATCCTCTTTAAACCCGAAAAAAACAGAGGCCATTGACTTAACCCAAACGAAGGTATTATACACTCCCGCTCCCAACCATTTCCCCCACTCTTTTTTTTTTATCTCCCCTGACTCTCTCCAAGATGAGGCGGCGTTCTCCCTTATAACCCAACTTCAAAGAGCATTCAGACACTTCCCTTGATCTTCCTGACGGGACTAAGAGCTGGAGAGGAAAACGAGGAAAATGAAGGAGGAGGAAACGCAAGTGAGAGGGGGATCGCAGCAGCAATTTCAACATTATGCAGGAACAAAGCGGAAATGAATCTTGAACCTGACTCTGGACTTAAGCAACACACGGAGCCGATCGGACTGCAAAACAAACGAGCCCAAAGCGGGTCGTGTCCAGTCAAGAGAAACAGAGCCGAGGAGGGAGGAGGAGGCGAGGGTATGAAGAAGAGGAAGAAAAAACGACGATGAGGGGAGGGCAAATGTGGATGAGTAGGAAGCAGCGAAAGGATGAGGACGTGGAGCTCGAGAAAAACGAAGATGAAAAATGGGAGTGAAGAAGAAGAGGAGGAGGAGGAGGAGGAGGAGGAGGAGGAAGGGGAGTAACACAAAGGAACACAAAGGAAGAACAAACAACAGCAGAGAGGAGGAGGAGGAAGAGGAGGAGGAGGAGGAGGAGGAGAAAGAACTTGAGTTGGGCTGCGCTGTTTTGAGGAGGAATGGACTGGTGGGGGTTGGAACAGGTGGGCTGAATTGGACTGGGCTGGGTAGGAAGGAGTAGGAAGAGGAGGAGGAGGAGGAGGAGGAGGAGGAGGAAAAAGAACTTGAGTTGGTCTGCGCTGTTTTGAGGAGGAATGGACTGGTGGGGGTTCATGGGCTGGTGGGTGTTGGAACAGGTGGGCTGAATTGGACTGGGCTGGGTTGGAACTGGCAAGAATGAGATAGGTTGTGTTGAGGTGGGTGTGATTGCATGGGTGGGCAGTGCTGTGTTAGGCTGGCCTCTGATGATGTGGATAGGGCTTGATTGGCCTGCAATGCTCCGTAATGAGCAGAGAGGGTTTAGTTGGTATCGAGCTGACTGATAATTTGGTATGTGAGATTTCGCCCTGGCTTGGGAGTGGCTGGACTGGGTTGGGAAGGTATTGGCTCGGTTGATATTGGAGGGAATGGGCTGATCAATAACGGGATAGAACCAGGCAGTCCAGAAGAGGCATGAGAGAAAGGAGCAAGTTTTGAATTTCTCACTTTCATCCTCAGCTGCCACGCTCCATCCACTCGCTAAAGAGCACGTTAAGGAGCCAGTTCTGTACTTAATGCCACCTGCTGTACCTTGCTCCTCCCTCCCATCCCACTACCGCCAGCACGACGCTCGCTTGCCGTCCGGGAGAGAGGCGGAGTGAGTTTTTGTTTTGTTTTCAGCGAATAAGTGACGGATGCCGGTGCGTTGAGCATATTAAGGAAAAAAGAAAATCAGTTTAAGGAACCCGATTGCACGCCAGAATTATTAGATTTTTATTTCCAATTTTTCCTTCTTGATGCTGTGCTGATTGTTGGTAAGACACTCCTTTGCATTTAGGGAGTGACTGTAAAGGACGGGACTTGTGATTCGAGGTGTGCTTACTGTGTTATTAAACCGGGAGATACAATTGTGAGTGTGTGTGTGTGTGTTTGAGAGAGAGAGAGAGAGAGAGAGAGAGAGAGAGAGAGAGAGAGAGAGAGAGAGAGAGAGAGAGAGAGAGAGAGAGAGAGAGAGAGAGAGAGAGAGAGAGAGAGAGAGAGAGAGAGAGAGAGAGAGAGAGAGAGAGAGAGAGAGAGAGAGAGAGAGAGAGAGAGAGAGATTTACATAGATTTACATAGAAAATCAGACCACACAGACCCCATGGTCCAGACTTGGTGGTCTGTCCTTAAACCTAAGTGATTTTACATTAATCAGAAGACTCCAAAACGTTGCATTTCTACTCTAGTTGATATTAAGTTGAAGGAAGTGACGGTCGAGCTTATTTTTGAAGGAGTCAATCGTGTTACACTGGACCACTGACGGTGGAAGCTTATTCCATTCTCGCACTACAACGTTGGTGAAGAAAAATTTGGTGCAGTCTGAATTTACTTGTTCACATCTGAGTTTTACGCCATTGTTCCTCGTGCGCAAAGTGTCATCGATCATAAACAATGTTGATCTGTCTACATTCGTGAAACCATTAAGTATTTTAAAACATTCGATCAGTTTTCCTCGGAGGCGACGTTTCTCAAGAGAGAACATGTTAAGGGTAGAAAGCCTTTCTTCGTAGGATGTGTTGCGCAAGGAAGGGATCATTTTCGTTGCCCGACGCTGAACACCTTCTAATTTAGCAATATCCTTTGTATGGTGGGGGGACCAAAACTGTACCGCATATTCCAAGTGGGGTCTGACTAAACTGTTGTAGAGCGGGAGTATTACATCTTTATTCTTGAATACAAAGTTTCTTTTAATGAAGCCCATCATTCTGTTCGCTTTATTGAGAGAGAGAGAGAGAGAGAGAGAGAGAGAGAGAGAGAGAGAGAGAGAGAGAGAGAGAGAGAGAGAGAGAGAGAGAGAGAGAGAGAGAGAGAGACGGGAGAGAGAGAGAGAGAGAGAGAGAGAGAGAGAGAGAGAGAGAGAGAGAGAGAGAGAGAGAGAGAGAGAGAGAGAGAGAGAGAGAGAGAGAGAGAGAGAGAGAGAGAGAGAGAGAGAGAGAGAGAGAGAGAGAGAGAGAGAGAGAGAGAGAGAGAGAGAGAGAGAGAGAGACAGACAGACAGACAGACAGACAGACAGACAGAGACAGACAGACAGACAGATTGAGACTGACAGACAGACACACAGACAGACAGGCACATACATGCATACATACACAGCCAGGCAGACAGAGGAAAAAAGAAAGGAGGACGAGGGAGGGCGGTTGAAACAGGTCGTGACAGAGGGAGGAAGGGAAACGGGCGTCTGAGGTGAGATGAGGCAGGAAGGTAACCTACTTGCTCACTTGCCCATGGTGGCACACCTCTCGTGTCACCTCCCACACTGCTGCACCTCAGACCAGCGTTGCCAGATTATCGTACTCAAGAGCATCGTATTTACCGGTTCCTGACCCATAACACTTGTAAAGAAACACCAATAATTAGCCACTTTATCGATAATTTTATATGAAGCCAGTTTTTGGGGTGGAGGAAACAGTTTTTACGTCGGAAATCGGCAAACATAAGAGGCTAAGGGCCATACATTTAAACATTTCTGCACCCAAGAACACGTAATTTACTAGTCTTTCGCGGGAGTTTAAGGCATTTCCAGGGGTACTTTTACGACCCTGGTGGTAGTCTGAGCCTTCTTCTGCACCGTGAACCTAAAAGAACACTCATTAGAACTCGATTAACCTCCTTTTTAGCCTTTGGAAATAGTAGGTGTGAAGGGTGGTAGCATCTGACAAGACCAACCTAAGTACGAGAATCTGGTAACGATGCCTCAGACTCTCTTGGCTCTCTCCCTGACCCTCCCTCACGTTCGTGCTTTCCCCCACTCTTTCATCCTCCCCTTAAATCCATACCCTCCATCTCTTGCTAGTCTCCCTCACTTCCTCGATTTCTCTTACATGCTCGGTCAGCCTCCTGCATCCGCCCTCCTCCTTCCCCCTCTTCTACCAGACGCCCCCAACACTCCATCTCTCTTTGCCTCCCTTGCCCTCCCTCCCCCGACACGGATGCCTGCTTGCTTGGTACGCTTCCTTAACTTCTTGGCTAATCTGAAAAGGTGGGATTGATAATAGCCAGTCCGCTGGAATGTTTGCCGTTCGTGGTTTGACCGTGGCGGCGTCGGTGTTGAGGAGGGTAGGGAAAGGTAGGGATGAAGGGAAGATAAGAACAAAGACGGGGCAGAGAGACCCGCTACAAGGAAAAATACATAAATGGTGAGCCTTAGTTTTAGTCCAGAAAATGGGGCAGTCAGGAAGGATGGATAGAAGGATAAATTGAAGTTGGAGTTATGTGATGTAATATAGGATGAAAAGGTGAGACAACGTGGAGGACACAGACACGGATATGAAGGAAAAGACGGAGGTGAAAGAGGAGGATCAAGACGAGGATGAAGAGGAGGAGAAGAAGAAGAAGGAGAAGGAGGAGGAAGATTTACGGCAAGGGATAAAAACAGGTAGGGAGGAAGACAAGGGTGCATGGCTTGGTTAGGGGAAGGGCTCGAATGCACGCTGCAATCAAGAATCGCTGACCCAACACACACTAGCGTGACCTCCCTTGTGTTCCTACGTAGCACAGGAGGAGGAGGAGGAAGAGGAAGGGGAGGAGGAAGAAGGGGAGAAGCGAGAGGCGAAGGAGAATAAACAGAAGACGGAGGAAAATAGGAGAGCAAAGAAAGGAGTATAAGATGTAATTTATGAGGAAAACAGGTAAAAAATGTTAGTAGCCAGGGATACACTCACCGCTACAAGAAGCCACCGTCACTCTCAGCACTCGAGGCCTTACCTGGGGAGGAGAGAAACATGCATTAAATTTCCTGTGATCAGAAGCAGCTATTACTGTTGACTAGAATAACATCCTGGACCCATTTTGTAGCTATTACTGTTGACTAGAATAACATCCTGGACCCATTTTGCTGACACATGAGAGAGAGGGGGAGGGGTGAGAGAGAGGGGGAGGGGAGAGAGAGAGAGAGAGAGAGAGAGAGAGAGAGAGAGAGAGAGAGAGAGAGAGAGAGAGAGAGAGAGAGAGAGAGAGAGAGAGAGAGAGAGAGAGAGAGAGAGAGAGAGAGAGAGAGAGAGAGAGAGAGAGAGAGAGAGAGAGAGAGAGAGAGAGAGAGAGAGAGAGAGAGAGAGAGAGAGAGAGAGAGAGAGAGAGAGAGAGAGAGAGAGAGAGAGAGAGAGAGAGAGAGAGAGAGAGAGAGAGAGAGAGAGAGAGAGAGAGAGAGAGAGAGAGAGAGAGAGAGAGAGAGAGAGAGAGAGAGAGAGAGAGAGAGAGAGAGAGAGAGAGAGAGAGAGAGAGAGAGAGAGAGAGAGAGAGAGAGAGTAATGCTTGCCTGCTCGCTCACGCTCCATGGTATGCGCCGGATGAGCATTGTGGTGCTGCTGTGGGCTAATTGAAGACCGGCTTTTAGTGGTGCGCCGAGATGAATTACCTTTTGTGTGAATCATTGACTCTGGGTGAAGCCATTTAATCTTTTTGACGGCCTGAAAAATGGTGACTAGGGAAAGGGGAAAATAGAGGTGCTGAGGGCAGGAGCGGAAATATCATGCCCCTGACCCCCTCGCTTCTTCCTTCCTCAGACCTCCAGCACCACACAACGGCGTTTTTTTGTTGGACACAGATTACCATAAAGAGCTACATGTCATTTCTTCGTAATTAACGGAATGTCAAAATCGACCAAATTCAGAAACAATAAAATGTCATTACCGTGACTTTTGAAGCGAGAAGGATGTGGAAAAAATAACGAACATTCTTTGGCGTTACTCTCGTGTCCGCAGCGTGGCCAACCCTGCGCCATTATCGTCGCCGCCATCACCTCGCCCCGCCGGCCACACCACCATCACCCAGCCGTCAGCACCACGCCACACATAGCTCATTGTCGTAACTCTCCACGACGCTGGTTGTTGTGCGGCACAATCGGCCTGTCACCACCGCCATTAGTGCCTCTCGGCCCGGCCCCGCGCCACATTCGCCATGTTTTCACCTGCGGCGCGACCAGGCAGGCGTGTTGCCGTGTTGCGGACGGGCATCTAGAGGCCGTGACGGCACCACCTGCACGAAGGGACGCTCCTCTGGCCGCTCCGTCAACACGCTCCACGCTCCACGGAGCTTGGCGGGCGAGGTGAAAGGGGGTTATGCAGTCACTCCTCCCCTCCCATCTCTCCACCCTTCCCTCCATCGCCACCCCCCTCCACCTCCTTCCACCCACAGTACCCCTTTCATCTCGCCATGCTTGGCTACCCCCACGGTGTTCAGCCTCGCCCGGACACGTCGTGCTAAGCGGTATCAAGAGACGCCGGCCCTGGATAAGTTGGCCGTAGTGGTCGCTCCGGCCAGACTGGCGAGGCGTTAGTCTGCACAGCCCACTTTTCAAGTCGGATTTTATGTACTTAACCTTCACGTGTGTCAAGGGGAGCCGAAGCTTTACTGGGGTCAGTCTTCCGGCGGCCCCAACCGTTTGGGGTGGTGGAGGGGAACGCTTTTGCTCCTTAGATTCCCGGACATTCACGACTACTTAGACATATTTTTACTACCCTACGGCTTGGTGACGTGCCTGACCCGCTCCTGATGCCCGCCGCGGTGCAGGCCCAGCACACTGCCTCTGCCTCGGGTCAGTGGTTTGGTTGGCTAGCGGCTGGACTCCGTCATTCTTGCCGCCAAGCCCCGAGGTTATCCTGGCCGAGGAGACACGCGTCCCCACAGTGTTCGGATACCTTACTCAGTCCCAATGTGGAGCCGCACTGAACGTACTGCGTTGCTATGATGTCTTTCTTAAGCGAAGAGTGGCTTAAATCTCCATTTTTATCTCCTATCTCACTATCTCTGCTTTGTAACGCATGAGAGGTTCTTGCCTCGACGTTAGTTACGTTTGAAAGAACAAAATCAAACCTTAATTTAACAGAGGGTTAAGCCATCCGACCAAGACTCGCCAAACGCACACAATTTCAATATTTGTTTCGCTTCACTGCCATGAACACAGTTTGCTGGATGGCAGGACCGAGCAGGCCTCACGTCCAAGCTATTAACAGACTATTACCATTTGAACAAATAACCTACAGGTGCTTTCTCGTCATTGATTGCAAGCGGCGAGGGTGAAAACAAACGCAAACGGAAGGGACTGAAGGGAAGTGAGTGAAGGGAGGGAGGGAGGGAGAGGAAGGGGTGGTAATGCGGTCCACGGCTCAGGCGTTCATCCTGGACTGGTCTTGCCTTTGCCTGTGACTGAACGGCAGGTGTGGCGTCGCTACTCACCTGTGGCGTGTGACCTTAACGTTATTTTTTGTGCTGATTTATTCCAAGCAGATATTTGTGCCTCATTTAAATTGTTGTCTGTGACTAGAATGACAACATTTGTTGTTCTTATTATGGTATTCATACCTCCCATGCTACTCTTACAAATTGCGTCAAACGCGATTAAAATGATTTCTTAATAGTTTCTCTTTATTCAATATAATAAATAAATAAACAGAAAGACACAATCAAGATAACTCCTGAATGACTACAATTATTCTCCGAAAGTACGAATACAAAATATTACATGTACACAAAAGTTGTCATTCTCTTCTTACTTGGCATTCTTTTCCAATCCCTCCACTTTTCTTTCCTACCTCACGCTTCTCTACCTTCCTTCCCCCCAACCCCCAACTTCTGCACCGCTCACCTGCACCCTCGACCCACGCCCCAGAAGACCTAAAAGAGACGTCCTTTATCTTCAAGAGAGATTTTACTATTGTGGAACGCGTCAAGGCACATGCAAAGTCTTCCTCCTCGGTAGAGGTTGGGCACTTTAGCGCATGTCAGCAGCTCTGGTTGGCTGTTGAGTGGTCACACGATTTTCCCTGGGCCACTCTTATAACTCTTCATTATTTACAAATTCAAGACTATCAAACAATCACGAAACCAAAAGTTTATTTAATCTGTCATCCCGCAGGACCATCCACAGGGATAACCGAGGACACCGCGTTTTTGTGGCTTTTCAACAATAGTTTTGATGATTTCCACCAGTGATAACGCCCGGAGTCTGCTGCGTAGGAGGCAGGTCCTGTACACCCGTTGTCAAATGCACATCTCTCCTCGACGCCTTAATCGGATTCACTCAAGGGGGAGAGTCACAACTTTGTACAGGGCAAACAATTCAACTTGATAACTTGGCTGTGAGTGGCCGTGAGCATGAAATCTTCAGCAATTAATGTGTGAAGTTATTTTCCTTCCACCTGTTTCTTTTCCCTTTGTATTTTCTTTATCTTCTTTACTTATATTCTTCCTTCACACGCTCCTTACAACATATTTTTTCCCTTTCCCACGTCTTCTTTTTCTTCTTTTTTCTTTCCTTCTTCTTTTCTTCATCTCCTCCTCCTCCTCCACCTCCTCCCGCTCACCCCGCCACTCACAACCTCCATAAATAGGCAAGTCACGGTCGGACTCAGCCACGGAGGCAGAGTATACCAGATAAATAGCCAAAGTAGCCTGAGATTCATGCGTTCTTGGGCCCAGGCTGATGCAATGAAAACACGTTCCTAAAAGAAGAGAAGGAATAGAATTTGTTTCACTTCCTATTTTCTCTCAATGCTGTGATTAATGTTAATTATAAAGAAAAAATATTGTCCATACGTTCTGTTCACCTCCCTAGGTATTCTGTTTGGTTTGAATGACGGAAACGTAGCAGTCGGTATTCAGATAACTTTCCTCTATTCATGCGAGTTAAGATGCTATTCGGCTCGTGTCAAAAGTCGTGCCGGTTGTAAATGATGGTGGCGGCGGAGACAGAAAAGGAGGAGGGGAGCAGAGGAAAGAGCGAGAAGATAATGACGAAGATGTGAAGACAAGTGTATGGGAAAGGAATTTGAGGGTATAAAAAAACATTAAGAAAAGTTGGTATTTACGATAAGGAAAAAGACGTGTTGGTAGTGGTACTGGAATTGGTGGTGGAAATGGTGCTGGATGTGCAAATTAGCAGTGGTGGTGTGAGTAGTGGGAGGCATCCGACTGTGAGAGAGAGAGAGAGAGAGAGAGAGAGAGAGAGAGAGAGAGAGAGAGAGAGAGAGAGAGAGAGAGAGAGAGAGAGAGAGAGAGAGAGAGAGAGAGAGAGAGAGAGATAGAGAGAGAGAGAGAGAGAGAGAGAGAGAGAGAGAGAGAGAGAGAGAGAGAGAGAGAGAGAGAGAGAGAGAGAGAGAGAGAGAGAGAGAGAGAGAGAGAGAGAGAGAGAGAGAGAGAGAGAGAGAGAGAGAGAGAGAGAGAGAGAGAGAGAGAGAGAGAGAGAGAGAGAGAGAGAATATATGATACTGAGTTGGACATACTTTTGGAGCAATTTCTCTCTCTCTCTCTCTCTCTCTGCCTTGGTCACTCATATGGCCTCAAGTTAGTGAGAGGGATACATCACGTTCCATTATGTATCATATTATGTACCTTTCTGCATTGCAAAATAGTTTCTGATGTGCGTTACGAGGCTCATGAGCGTATATTGTTTCGCCATTCCCACGGGAAACCAAAAAGTGACAAAAATATGAAATAGTAAGGACGATCTGCCTCCATTGTTTCCACACAGCCAAAATAAAGGAGAGTTACCGACCATCTCCCTCCTCTAAGGAAAATAAAGTTATCAGCCGTCACAACAAGTCTGGGCAGCACCACGTCCGTCACCACCACGACCACCAAATCACGCACACTACAATAACACGTCCACCTCGTCTTCTCAACTAACTTCAGCTCACCACCGCCGCCGCCGCCGCCACCACTTCCTTAAGAACCGCTATAAGTCTTTATAATCCCCAGTGTAGTTTTTCATCCTCACCATTGCCATTACCATGCATCATCATGGTTACCACATTATTGTCACCACAGGCACGATCATAACCATCACCACCATTACTAGCGGGCGTGTCACCATTAAACATTATTATAATTATTGCCATCACCACGGTCACTATAGCATCACCAGCATTTTTATCCATTTTTTCTTCCCTTTCCTTCTTCCTACACGACGTCTTCATCACTCGATGGCTTTTTAGGAGCAGTGAGTAGCGGGCTTTTTTTTTTTTATTAATGTTTGCTTTTTGTGTGCCCTTGAACTGTCTCCTTTGCTGTAAAAAAAAAAAAAAAAAAATAAGGATAGATTCAATTTTCCTCCCAGTCAATAAAAGCGTTACGGGAGTTCTACAGTGACAGGCATCCAGGAAAAAGCAACAGGAAGGAAGAGAGGAAGGAGGAGAGGAGGACGAGGTAACTGAAAGCAGGAGAGTCAACGGAAGGGATTCAGGAAGCTTCGGAACAAAGCTCCATTAAATATTTCCTCATCTTATATTTATTTTATTCAGGTCGTAATCGAAATAAGGTTGTCATGGAAACGAACTCCCGGCCTTGGCAGATATATCACAGGGGCAGAAAAAGGGGAAAAAAGAAGATGGATGACAGGGAGGAGGAGGAGGAGCAGGAGGAGGAGGAGGAGCAGGAGGAGGAGGAGGAGGAGGAGGGGCAAAGATAATATGTCATGAAAAAAAGAATCAGGATTGTCTGGCCAGTGAAATGCTGGCAGGTAGTTTCTGTGAGAGAGAGAGAGAGAGAGAGAGAGAGAGAGAGAGAGAGAGAGAGAGAGAGAGAGAGAGAGAGAGAGAGAGAGAGAGAGAGAGAGAGAGAGAGAGAGAGAGAGAGAGAGAGAGAGAGAGAGAGAGAGAGAGAGAGAGAGAGAGAGAGAGAGAGAGAGAGAGAGAGAGAGAGAGAGAGAGAGAGAGAGAGAGAGAGAGAGAGAGAGAGAGAGAGAGAGAGAGAGAGAGAGAGAGAGAGAGAGAGAGAGAGAGAGAGAGAGAGAGAGAGAGAGAGAGAGAGAGAGAGAGAGAGAGAGAGAGAGAGAGAGAGAGAGAGAGAGAGAGAGAGAGAGAGAGAGAGAGAGAGAGAGAGAGAGAGAGAGAGAGAGAGAGAGAGAGACACACACACACACACACACACACACACACACACACACACACACACAGAGGGCAACAACAACTCATCACGCAAACAAATAAAAGAAAAAACAAAAACAAAAAAAAAAAAACAAGCAAGGGGGCAAACAGGCAGGCAGACAGCGGCGCAAGGAAAAGACGCACCACAACACAGGTTTCACATCGTGCCCAACGCTCTTAACTCGAACAATTCCGGGCGTGAAAACTCATCCCCGCACAGGAGTGGAAGCTGACCGGCGTGTGCTGACCAACACGACCATGAAAACCTTCCCTGGCTCTGCTCCTCTCCTAGCTCGCTCCATCTCCCTTCCTCTATCCATCTCTCATTCTCTCTCCCTCTCATTGCTTCCTCTCCTCTCCGGTCGTGACTCCCCTGACTTGCTAGCAGACTGGCTGGCTGGTCGACGCTCTGAAGCCGAAGTGAGAGGCTTCAAACGGAATGTGTTAATTTAGAGGGTTGTTTGAGGGAGTCCATATTAGTCCGCCGTGACGCAAAAGGGGAGACGGGGTGAAAAAAAACGAGGAGAAAAATGAATAACCGGAATGTGTAACAAGGGCGAGTCAATGCTTAGGATTGGAACACTTATGGAATGAACTTAATGACAACTAAAATTTTCTTTCACCCTAATGAGAAAAAAAAGAATTACAGAGGATTTAAAGATTCAACTGTAGCCTTCCTTACAAAAAGAGGAGAAGGAGGAGGAGGAGGAGGAGGAGGAGGAAGTCATTGAAGGGGACGGTGACAACGACGATGACGATGATGGTGACGATAATGACGATGATGATGAGGACGAGAAAACGAAAAAAAGACAAAGAAAAAGGAGGAGCAGGGGGAGGAGAAGCAGGAGGACGAGGAGGACGAGGAGGAGGAGGAGGAGGAGGAGGAGGAGGAAGTCATTGAAGGGGACGATGACAACGACGATGACGATGATGGTGACGATAATGACGATGATGATGAGGACGAGAAAACGAAAAAAAGACAAAGAAAAAGGAGGAGCAGGGGGAGGAGAAGCAGGAGGACGAGGAGAACGAGGAGGAGGAGGAGGAGGAGGAGGAGGAGGAAGTCATTGAAGGGGACGATGACAACGACGATGACGATGATGGTGACGATAATGACGATGATGATGAGGACGAGAAAACGAAAAAAAGACAAAGAAAAAGGAGGAGCAGGGGGAGGAGAAGCAGGAGAAAGAGGAGGACGAGGAGGAGGAGAAGGAGGAAGGGAAATTGACAGTATTTTTGCAGTTTTATAGTTAAGAGGCGAAAAAATACCACGTTGTTATTGGATCCGAGGAAGTTCCCGACAAAGGTTTATCAAGAGGCTGCACAAGAGTTGGAGAAGGAGAAGGAAGAGGAGAAGGAGGAGAGGGAGGAAGAGAAGAAGGAGGAGGAGAAGGAGCAAAAGGAAGGAGAAAAAGAGAAGAAGGAGGAGGAGAAGAAGGAGGAGGTGGAGGAGCAAAAGGAGGGAGAAAAAGAGAAGAAGGAGGAGGTGGAGGAGGAGGAGGAGGAAGAAAAAGAGAAGAAGGAGGAGGTGGAGGAGAAGGAGGATAGGGGGGAAAGAAGAGGAGGAAGAGGACGACTACAACGAGGAGGAGGAGGAGGAGGAGGAGGAGGAGGAGGAGGAGGAGGAGAAGAAGGAGGAGGTGGAGGAGCAGAAGGAGGGAGAAAAAGAGAAGAAGGAGGAGGAGGAGGAGGAGGATAGGGGGGAAAGAAGAGGAGGAAGAGGACGACTACAACGAGGAGGAGGAGGAGGAGGAGGATAGGGGGGAAAGAAGAGGAGGAAGAGGACGACTACAACGAGGAGGAGGAGGATAGGGGGGAAGAAGAGGAGGAAGAGGACGACTACAACGAGGAGGAGGAGGAGGAGGAGGAGGAGGAGGAGGAGTAAAATCTTGCTGCGGGAAACTTGGGATAAAACGAGGATGGATGCTCTCCACCAGGCCAGAAGTGGAGAGTAAATTTCCAGTTTCCCTCTTCAACTCCGGCGCTAGTTATAAAGTTGTCTTGGGCGCCATTGGGGGGGGGGGGCGTGTTTGTTTTTTCGCTTTTGTCCCATTATTTCCTTTTGCTTGCACCGTCCTCCCTTCGTACCTTCTTCTAGTTCCTCAAGCACGTGCAGAGGGTGAACACGTGCTGCATTTTCACTCCTTCGATTATCAACTAGAGTAACATTTTCCTCTTTGTTATGTTCCTTGGTGCGCTCTCTCTCTCTCTCTCTCTCTCTCTCTCTCAGCTCACACCATGCGTATTATTAACATTTTTCGTTTCCTTCAGTATTTAACACTTCTTCATCCTCCCCTGGTCCTCCTTCTCCTCCGCTCTTCGTCTCCTCCCACGAACTCAACCTTTCTCCTTCCCTGTAACTCCCCCTGTCCCTCTCGCCCCGTCCTTCCCCTCCCTCTGCCATTACTCACTCGACAGCCAAAGTCCCGCAATGCATATTAAGTCCAAAATCGGTCTTAACTTCAGCGGCAGGGAGAGGGAAAAAAAATACATATATGAAAATAACATGAACTTGCCTCGGATAAGTCACTCGGCGTTATGCGATCGTAAGTGCCGGGGAGAAATATACGAGTATTTACCTAACAAATCATTGCTAAGGAGGGCGACGGGAGGGAGAGAGAGAGAGAGAGGGTTGGTAGATGCGGGTAAGAGGGGAGAGAGAGGGGCGGGGGATGGGGATACTGGGGTCCGAAGAGTGCACTTTTTTGTACTACGAGTCAAGAAAAACGGGAGAAGATATTAAGAGATGCTTGTACAGGCAGAGTAAGAGTAGAGGGATGAATGAGAAAGGGAAGGGTTATCGAAGCGTAACTAGAGGAATGGGATCGTAAATTATGAGAGAGAGAGAGAGAGAGAGAGAGAGAGAGAGAGAGAGAGAGAGAGAGAGAGAGAGAGAGAGAGAGAGAGAGAGAGAGAGAGAGAGAGAGAGAGAGAGAGAGAGAGAGAGAGAGAGAGAGAGAGAGAGAGAGAGAGAGAGAGAGAGAGAGAGAGAGAGAGAGAGAGAGAGAGAGAGAGAGAGAGAGAGAGAGAGAGAGAGAGAGAGAGAGAGAGAGAGAGAGAGAGAGAGAGAGAGAGAGAGAGAGAGAGAGAGAGAGAGAGAGTGAGAGAGAGAGAGAGAGAGAGAGAGAGAGAGAGAGAGAGAGAGAGAGAGAGAGAAGGGAAACCGGGTCGATACATTAATATAAAAACACATCGCAATCCCCTAAAAGAAAGATGAAGATGACCATTAGGAAAAGGAGGAGGAAGAAGACGAGGAGGAGGAGGAAGAGGGGGAGGAGGAAGAAGACAAGGAGGAGGAGGAGGAGGAAGAGGGGGAGGGGAGGGAGGAGGGAGACCAGGGAGAAAGAACCTCATCCAGACAAAGAGGTAAAAAAAAAAAGAGGAAAAAAGAAAAATATATAAAATGAAGACACACACGAGAAGGATCTAAGCTCACGTAGGAACTATTAAGCGGGGCGGCAGCTCTTCCTTGGTCCACTCTTCTCCCCCACCTCTACCCACACCCTCCCGCCCCTTCACCCAACACCCCCTGGCCCTCTGCTCCCTGCCCCTCACTCCCTCCCGCCCCTTCACCCAACACCCCCTGGCCCTCTGCTCCCTGCCACTCACCCACTCCCGCCCCTTCACCCAACACCCCCTGGCCCTCTGCTCCCTGCCACTCCCTCCCTCCCGCCCCTTCACCCAACACCCCTTGGCCCTCTGCTCCCTGCCACTCACTCACTCCCGCCCCTTCACCCAACACCCCTGGCCCTCTCTCTCCTGCCACTCACCCTCCCTCCTGCCCCTTCACCCAACACCCCTGGCCCAACACCCCTGCCCCTCCCTCCCGCCACTTCACCCAACACCCCCTGCCCTCACTCCTCCTGCCCTCCCACCTCCTCCTCCCGCCCCTTCACCCAACACCCCCTGCCCCTCACTCCCTCCCGCCCCTTCACCCAACATCCCCTCCCGTCCCTTCACCCAATAACCCCTGGCCCTCTGCTCTCTGCCCCTCAGTCCCTGCATCACCACCCCACGCACCTCCTCCTCGCTTCTCCACCCTCACCATCATTCGTCTCATCTCCCCGCACCCTCTCGCATCCTCCAGTCTCTGCTCTTACTCCTCTCCTCCCGGCGGCCTTCGCTCGCACCATCCCACGATCCTTTCCCTCCTCTCTTCCATTCCTCCTCCCGCCCCGCCCAGCATGGCCGCCCACCACGCCCACGCCGAGGTATTCTTGCACAACATTGTCTCCGCCTGCCGCTAACTCTCGATTAACTAACACAATATATTTAGTTTCGCTGTCCTACTTGTTATTTTAGTTCCAATATTTTCCAGCTTTAAGTTTTACCATTACAGAATATTTCGTCCTCGATATTTTAACTCGAGTATATTATCACTCAACAATATGATCGTATAATTCTGAGAACTTATGAATTAATGGCAATAAAGGTGATGAGTTTTCTTCCTCTCCATGCATATGCGTGCGTGTGTGTGTGTGTGTGTGAGAGAGAGAGAGAGAGAGAGAGAGAGAGAGAGAGAGAGAGAGAGAGAGAGAGAGAGAGAGAGAGAGAGAGAGAGAGAGAGAGAGAGAGAGAGAGAGAGAGAGAGAGAGAGAGAGAGAGAGAGAGAGAGAGAGAGAGAGAGAGAGAGAGAGAGAGAGAGAGAGAGAGAGAGAGAGAGAGAGAGAGAGAGAGAGAGAGAGAGAGAGAGACAGAGAGAGAGAGAGAGAGAGAGAGAGAGAGAGAGAGAGAGAGAGAGAGAGAGAGAGAGAGAGAGAGAGAGAGAGAGAGAGAGAGAGAGAGAGAGACTCTGACTCCGGGCCTCGGGTAAAATGTCAGACTTGGGTAGAAAATATGAATAGCTCTGATCTAAGTGACCTTTCATGTCTGAGACAACAAAGAGAAATTTGTCTCTTGATGCGCTAAGCGGTGGATCGTTAGAAGTGTGTGTGTGTGTGTGTGTGTGTGTGTGTGTGTGTGTGTGTGTGTGTGTGTGTGTGTGTGTGTGTGCGGCATTTTAATTATGTGTTTCGGAGTCCCTGCGGTTCGCTCTTGTTTGTGTTCTACTGGCCGCCTACCTGTCCCGACTACCTGCCCCCAGCCTACCTG
This sequence comes from Eriocheir sinensis, assembly GCF_024679095.1. Classification (NCBI taxonomy): domain Eukaryota; kingdom Metazoa; phylum Arthropoda; class Malacostraca; order Decapoda; family Varunidae; genus Eriocheir; species Eriocheir sinensis. The sequence goes on along the minus strand of NC_066534.1, from coordinate 5,113,865 downwards.
CGGTCCCACGGAGGCAATGTGGGTTGGCTTCCCTTGCTTCACTAAATACTTCGTCCATCCCTTCCCTTCTCTCTCTCTCTCTCTCTCTCCACCTTCATGACCTTGCTATCAGGTGATCGCCCGGGGTCTTTCAGCCTGTGCCGAGCCCTCCTGACACGGCCATAGCCGAACCGACCCACCCGATCCCACTGGCGCCTCCTCCATCCCCCTCCACTTATTACCCGGTGATTTTCCACTTCACTCCTCTCCTCCAGCTGCACTCTCTCCCTACCCAATCACCTTTATTCTCTCACCATCCCTCCTCTTTCTATCCTACCTCTTTCTTTCGCAATCTTGATCATCTCTAGGCTCATCATGTCTCCTCATCTCTTCTCTCCACTTTCATTCTTTATCTCTTCATCGTTTCGTCCTCACTCTTTGCATCCAACGCTTTGCCCTCGCCTTCCACCTCTTCACCTCTGCTATTCACGCAATTTTTCATCATCTTTTCCCGCACTGCTTCTCCTTTCCTTCCCCGCTCTCCTTTCCTCCTTTCCTTTCCCAGTCTCCTTTCCTCCTTTCCTTCCCCGCTCTCCTTTCCCCCTCCTCCATCCTTCCGTCCCATCCACTTTCTGGACAGCGAGGAGATAATGTGGAGAATCTTGGTTATGAGGTCCCGAGGGAGGATGAAGAAAGGTTTGCGGTGTCCTGCCGTCAACGCGTTATTTATGTTTCTCATCTATTTTTTTTTTCTCCATCTTGTTTGTATTGTTTGTGGGATGAGTTCAGCGACGCGACGCACAAACCTGCTGTTGATTAATTTTCCTGTTGTGTTGTGGCTGTCATATATCTTAAGAAGTCGGCCTTTAGCACCCCCCACAACCACCATCATCACCACCACCAACACCACTCTTGCTAACACCAAGTGGTTCACACCAGGTCTTTAAGGCCAGCTCCACTGCCACTACCACCACCACCCCTTCCATCTCTACCATCTCTCCTTTCTTTTCTTCCTCTCGCATTTTACTTTTTCTTCTCGTGTTCTCCTCCTATTCTTTTCCCTCCTCCTCCGCCACCACCCCCCACCTCCTCCTCCTCCACCATGGGATTAAGTCTTCCCGATAGTTCCAGGCTGGCGGTGCTCAATGGTCACTCACCCTCCGCCCAACCCACCCCGGCGCCCAGAAATCGCAGGTGCCCCGACCCCTCATTTCTTGCTCTGCCACTCTGGTTCCTCCGCTGACCCTCCACAGGCGCTCTCTCTCTCTCTCATAATCGTGACTGCTTCTCTCTTGATTTATATCTTACTTAATTCTTGGCTTTAACTTGTCCAGCGCAAAGTCAGTTTTTTCCTTAGGTTTCGGTGAGAAAAAAAAAATCATCCTTTGCTTGAATAATAGTTTTCTGTATAATTCTTGCCATTTTTATATCTCAAAATTTACTTCCTATTCCCCTCCAATGTCAGTTCACTTTTCTACTTTCATCTTGCGTACATGAACACACAAACAAAGGCATACAAAAAGCATACGCATCATCTCTCCCTCTCCTTGCGTTTAGCTCTCCCCTTCCTCCCGTCTCAGCTGTCTCATCCAGACCCTAAACAAACCTGGCTGCTGGGGACAGGGCGTGGCAGATACCTTATCGTGTCTGGCCTTGTA
>NC_066534.1:5104728-5107228 GCF_024679095.1 Eriocheir sinensis | reverse complement strand
TAAGTTGAGTTAATATCCTCTTGATTTCTTCCCTTGGAATAATTTACAAATATCGTGTGTAATACAACTTGTGAGGCATAACACATCTATCATCCTTCAACATCATCACTATTTTCTTCTAAGCTGCTTCTACATTCACTTCGATAAATTGATTGGCAGCCTCTCTTGCCATCCGTGTGACGCTATGCCCGTCTTCTGCTCTCCTTGCCCTCTACCGTACCTCTCCAAACTTCTTATCAAGATCAACGATGAGCTATAAGGGAGTCTGATCCCTTTGCCCTTAAAAGGATTACGGAGTATGAAGACGGCTTTCAAGGCGGCGGGGATTGGATTAGGGCTGGTTCAACTCCATTTTGCTGGAGGAGCCGTGAAAGGCGTACGGGTTTCTAGGAACTTAACAGCGTCTGTTTCGTCTTGCATGATGCGAAATCCGCATACCGTCTCTCAAGAGCTATTTGCTAATAACGCGAGTCAAACACGTCGTCATCAACCCTCGCTTGATCTTTAATGATGCAAACCAAGACAAACAAGCTATCGAATTCACGAGCAGACACTGTACACTTGAATTCAGACTGACATGATGAGCCAAAGTTAGGCAGAGCAATTAATTATATGCAGAACACATACTTACAGAGTTGACACATATGAGCTCCATAAGACACTACTTAGAATGGTAAGAGTTCAGCTGACACCACTGCAATTTATACCACTACACGTCCTTCAAAGCTATGGCGGCCCACAGAACCTTACGTGTACTGTTTCAGTTGTTCTCATCGTAGTTTTCAAGTGGAATAACGTTGGTTATTGGTTAGTTTCTTTTATATTTCAAAATTTGCTTTGAACTGCCAAGAATAAAAGAGGTATGTCAGACTTCTAATGCAGAGGAATCAGTTACGGGTACGTAAGGGATTGCAAGAAGAGATACAGACCCAAAGGAAGGAATAGCGGAAAGTCAGCGTAGAAAAGTGATGGACTGCCATAAGTCGAGGAAGCTATTACACTATGGATCTCAATTTGCGGCTTGTAACGAGGATCCCTTTAACTATACGGAGTAAGTCTTTATGGACATATTTCTACGGAATAATGGGACGAGAATAAAGTAACATTATATCCCATCCCTCTTCCCTTTGTCATGTGTTACTGCCAAACAGCCAATCACTTTGGGGAGCTGCTCTGCTGGCCCGTACTCGCTAAACTGATCTCTCTCTCTCTCTCTCTCTCTCTCTCTCTCTCTCTCTCTCTCTCTCTGATCACAAATTTGCATGTAAAACTGCAGTAACTGAATATCACAAAGCTTATTCTTTTGTCCTCGCAACTCCATGAAATGTGACGATAGAGGTGCCTGGCCGGAGTAAGAAGGAAGTAAGGAAGGTAAGAATGGCTCCCTCCAACACGCAAAGAACATAAAAGAGGGAAGGCAGAGAGGGCTACTCTCACCAATTAAGGAACCCAAAAGACAGACCGTGGGCTTGTTCTGCCAACTTATCGGTGGAGTTACGTCGACACATGGGGACCAGACGACCAGCTGAGGGTAGGATAAGGGTGCGGCAGGGTGCGGGTGCCGGGAGAGGTGAGAGGGCGACGAGATGAAGAGTGATTGTGTTAAAGAAGGAAAAGAACAACCGCAAGATGGAATGAGATTGGTCGAGGCTTTGGGGATGATTGGACAAGGGTATGGAGTGAAAAGTCAGCCGATAGACGGAACGAAATTGCTTCGGAGCTGCAAACAGATTGAACCAAGAATAGAAGAGGGAATATCGAAGGGAACAGCGGCAACACGGTACAGCAACATTTGTTCCTGGTAGGGGAGGAGCGAAACGAGGGCAAGGCAAGGTGTGCAAACATGAAAGGAACGAGTAGCCATGAAGAGTGAAGGATATGGGAGGAAACCAAGAAACGCACGAACGAATAACTGCCGTTGAAGCGAGCGATTCCAGTGTACATGTATACAAGACACTCGTTCCAGGATATTTGCTGGCTGCGAAGATCGTCGTGTCGGGTGCCGGCTGCCATATTCATCTGACGAACAGGGGCGTGAGAGAGGGTGTGGTGGATAAGGCAATGCAATCTTCTTTTCTTATCTTTCTCCCTACGTATGCATGTATCTCTCTCTCTCTCTCTCTCTCTCTCTCTCTCTCTCTCTCTCTCCGCGAGCGAGGCTTTTGAGGGTGACGGCGAGGTTCGGGTCGTGGTGGAGCATGCCGGCGATAGTGGTTTCTGTGGTGGACCGTAAAAGCATAGCAGTGGTGGCAGGGGGAAAAGTGGGTGTCGGATCGCGGGGTTGTTGCGTATAAAGGCGGTGACGGCAGCGGGGGTGCACAATGGTAAATGGATAGGGCTAGTACTGGCAGGAATGTTAATGCATGACAATAGTTGGGGATGGAAGTGGTGGTGGTAGCGAGGGTGGTGTGGCGCGGAACGGCAGGGCAGGCAAAGAGCGACAGTAGTGGTAAGGAATGGAAATGGTTGTGGTTATGGTTGTGGTGATTGGGCAGCGGCA
>NC_066534.1:5092228-5099728 GCF_024679095.1 Eriocheir sinensis | reverse complement strand
CCAAGGAAACGAGGAAATGTAAAGAACTTAGATTACAGTATGAAGAGTTAAAAGTTGCAGTATTACAGTGGTGGGAGAATAGTAGTAGTAGTAGTAGTAGTAGTAGTAGTAGTAGTAGTAGTAGTAGTAGTAGTAGTAGTAGTAGTAGTAGTAGTAGTAGTAGTAGTAGTAGTAGTAGTAGTAGTAGCAGTAGTAGTTGTTGTTGTTGTTGTTGTTGTTGTTGTTGTTGCTGCTGCGGAAGGAGTATGGCAAAGGAATCATGGCAAACAGAAGAGGAAGGGAAAGGTGCTGAGGACGCCTGCCCACCGGGTGCGTGAAGCGGACCACAGCGACGGCACGAACGTAATTGGTCGAGACAGGTGACGCTGGTTACTTCACGACCAATAAAAAAAAGCAGTCAGACGTTCCCCCGGCAAGGAGGTTGTGGGGCGGCCGGAAGGCAAGCTCCCTTGTCCCTCTTTTTCTCCTGCTGACCACTACCACTTAGCCACCACCACACCACAACCTTCACTACACCTTGCAGTTGCCACTAGCCCCCTCCCACTAATACCAGCTACCATCACCGTCACCACTACCAATACCACCACAACGCTCGAGGGAATTGGAGGTTGTTTTCTGGTTGATTAATTTAAACATTTCTCTCTCTCTCTCTCTCTCTCTCTCTCTGTCTGTCTGTCTGTCTCTCTCTCTCTCTCTCTGTCTGTCTGTCTGTCTGTCTCTCTGTCTGTCTCTCTCTCTCTCTCTCTCTCTCTCTCTCTCTCTCTCTCTCATGGGGAACGGGGATGAGGCGTGTGCGTCGCTTTGGCTAACAACGAGGCAGCTTGGAGACATGGACACGTCGGCGGGTATGTACGTACAGCCACGCAATCCAAGACGGACGGACACGTAAACCTATACAAAAACAAACATGAAGACACTCGTCATAAGGAGACAACAAACACTCCTGCAGAAATGGCAGGGTAATACTAAAGCATACGCTGACACGTTCACACCAAAAAAATATTCGTCAAAAACTACAAATACGTGAACAAGCGTTACTCATGTGATGGAGAGTTATGGTTGTCGTGTCCATCGTTATATTTGATGAACAAAAGACTGAGAATGAGTTTTCTTGCAACGGACCTTCCACGTAGTCGTATGTGCCGAAAAAACATCACATATAACAGTGTCTCAGGCAAAAGACACGCTGGCAGAGAGGAGAGGGAAACATTTTTCTCCCAGCATGTAGACAAAGTCTGATAGGAATACAAATGTTTACAAAATGACACACGAAGCACATATACAGAAAAGAAAAATAAATAAAAATACGAAAAATGTAAGTGCACAGATAATTATAGTTATAGTTGAATTTAGAATATAATTATGACGTGCAATCAAACAGTCGGTTGTTGGTTAATGCATAAATAAATGAGGGAATGTTGTGAAACTATTATGATACTGAACGACTGACCGTGATTCGTGTTTACGTATATATGGCCCTCATTACCGGTGACAAACTGTGTGTGTGTGTGTGTGTGTGTGTGTGTGTGTGTGTGTGTGTGAAGCTCTATTTACTGGGAATGTGTTTATTAACGCGTCAGAACACTTTCATTACTGAGAGCAGCTTTCCAGAGCCTCAAAATGTAGAACGCATGTGGCAAGGCAAGACTTATTCAAGACGCTCCGACCCACCAAACTTTTCTAACAGAGGCACAGGAGGACTGTTGCCGGAAAGCTGACCCTGCTTCCCTCCTGCAAGATGCTTCCTTCCACCTACCTCTCCCCTCTCCTTCTCTTCTCTTCCCTTTCCTTTCTTGCCCTCCCCTCTTCCATCACCACCACCACCACCATCACCACCACCACCACCACCTCCTCGTAGCCACCAATTCACTTCTTTTTCGTAAAGTTATAATTAATTCCCTCCTTGTCCGAGTTGGTGGACCCTGGCTGCCTCTTCCTCTCTTACGTCAGCATCCGAACAACTGACCACAAATATATAAACAGAGACAAAATGAAGACAGATTGATTATCTATATTTGATGCTGAAAAAGGAACATCCGAAGAGGCGTAACAAGCGAAAACAAGTGAGCGTCAGGGAAATAACGTAGTTAAAAATACTGAAGTGTTCCATTGGAATTTCGATCTCGATCTCCTGACAACTGCGATTGGAAGCAAATGAAAACGCCGAAGCTCGTGTTTCCCTCAAAATATTGAAATGCTCTCTCTCTCTCTCTCTCTCTCTCCCATGCCAGGCTCCCACGTTCGAAAACACAGGAGGTAAAAAAACAAAGAGATGAATGTTTGGATCACGATTGTGAGGAGCGAAAAAAGTTTAGAAAATCTGTGTTCGTAAAATATTTTTTCCTGTATTATTTTTCTCGTTATCATAAGGGAAGGTTCTCACATACTATAATTAATCCATATAAACTACTGGCGACATAATTATGATGTAATATAATAAGCATGGCAGGAGACCTGGAAATTTAGCATTTCCTAAAATGCTTTTTTGTCTTGTTCTGTTTACCTTTTATTACTTCTTTGAACAACAGTAAACAGGTAGAGTCCTTTTAATGCTTCTTCTTTCCGTGCACGGCTCTTGTTCTTGAAAAGCCCCGTTGACAGAATACGGCGGTGTTTTCTTTCCCTGGTTTGATTTTTCTCGTTGGTGCCTCTCGCGATAATTCTCTTCTGCACGACGCTGTAGGAGCATCGACTAATTTCACATTGAATTCTCACGCTGAAACGTTGAGCGTTACGTGCAAATCTTGTGAAAAGAAGGTTTAACTCTTCGCCAGCCCCAACATGCCTCTCTGGACAAGCACACGCAAGTATCTTAATTACCAGAGAAAATTAAATTACTTGAAGGCGAGAGGCAGCGGCCAGGCTTCCCCGGCGCTCCCCTCGGAGATCCCGCAGCCGACCCAGTCCTGTGAAGTTGTGTGGAAAAATGACAAACTTTGAGACCGTGTTTATAAGAGGGAAGCTTAGTTACCGTTGAAAAAATGGTAAGTGATACCCACAGCTGTATCCATTGATCGGAAGAGACAGGTTGGAGGAACAGGAGTTAAGGGCGGTGGAAAAGCGGAAAGAACGGAGAAACACAGAAAATAGGAGAGAGAGAGAGAGAGAGAGAGAGAGAGAGAGAGAGAGAGAGAGAGAGAGAGAGAGAGAGAGAGAGAGAGAGAGAGAGAGAGAGAGAGAGAGAGAGAGAGAGAGAGAGAGAGAGAGAGAGAGAGAGAGAGAGAGAGAGAGAGAGAGAGAGAGAGAGAGAGAGAGAGAGAGAGAGAGAGAGAGAGAGAGAGAGAGAGAGAGAGAGAGAGAGAGAGAGAGAGAGAGAGAGAGAGAGAGAGAGAGAGAGAGAGAGAGAGAGAGAGAGAGAGAGAGAGAGAGAGAGAGAGAGAGAGAGAGAGAGAGAGAGAGAGAGAGAGAGAGAGAGAGAGAGAGAGAGAGAGAGAGAGAGAGAGAGAGGTGGCGAGGGAGTGAGTGTTGGCGTGAGTGGCGAGGGAGTGAGCGTGAGTGGCGAGGGAGTGAGTGTTGGCGTGAGTGGCGAGGGAGTGAGTGTTGGCGTGAGTGGCGAGGGAGTGAGTGTTGGCATGAGTGGCGAGGGAGTGAGTGTTGGCGTGAGTGGCGAGGGAGTGAGTGTGGGCGTGAGTGGCGAGGGAGTGAGTGTGGGCGTGAGTGGCGAGGGAGTGAGTGTTGGCGTGAGTGGCGAGGGAGTGAGTGTTGGCGTGAGTGGCGAGGGAGTGAGTGGCGAGGGAGTGAGTGTTGGCGTGAGTGGCGAGGGAGTGAGTGTTGGCGTGAGTGGCGAGGGAGTGAGTGTTGGCGTGAGTGGCGAGGGAGTGAGGGTTGGCGTGGAGTGGCGAGGAGTGAGGTTGGCGTGAGGGCGAGGGAGTGAGTGTTGGCGTGAGTGAGGCGAGGGAGGAGGTTGGCGTGAGTGGCGAGGGAGTGAGTGTTGGCGTGAGTGGCGAGGGAGTGAGTGTTGGCGTGAGTGGCGAGGGAGTGAGTGTTGGCGTGAGTGGCGAGGGAGTGAGTGTTGGCGTGAGTGGCGAGGGAGTGAGTGTTGGCGTGAGTGGCGAGGGAGTGAGTGTTGGCGTGAGTGGCGAGGGAGTGAGTGTTGGCGTGAGTGGCGAGGGAGTGAGTGTTGGCGTGAGTGGCGAGGGAGTGAGTGTTGGCGTGAGTGGCGAGGGAGTGAGTGTTGGCGTGAGTGGCGAGGGAGTGAGTGTGGGCGTGAGTGGCGAAGGAGTGAGTGGCGAGGGAGTGAGTGTGGGCGTGAGTGGCGAGGGAGTGAGTGACGAGGGAGTGGGGTGAATGTTAACTCGTATTGTTTATTCATTCGTGCATTAAGCTCTGATCTAGTTATGCCGTGTCTCCTATCTATTGTTATGTCATAGATGTTGAAGGTTTCAATTTGTTTTGCCCGCCATGCCGGATGGGGTGTGGATGATGAAATAGTACATGCATCACCATATTGTGCATCAAGTTGTCAATCAAACTATAATATAGAAATACAAATTGAAATCTAAATATTACTATTTATCACTTCATCACCATCACAATGACCATCATCATCATCACCATCATCATCATCATCTTTAGCCGTTTTCCCGATCCAGCCTGCGTGAAGCTTCAAACACAGACCAAATGAATAGTTAAAAGAAGGTGAAGGTTAAACGAAAGGAAAGATCCCCTTGTGAGAAGCATCCTCCTCACTACCAGTCGCATGTTGTTCAAGTGACCAACAATCGCAAACACTCTCGAGTTACTTATGAACACAACATCGTCACGGATCTCGTATGAAGAGCTGCGTGTCCACCCTATAATATACATTTAAGTCTTTCTATAAATAAATCAACCATCTTCCTCCCCCGTGAAGTGGACAGCATGCCTGACTACGAATCCACGGGCCTGAGTTCGAATCCCAGCGCGGGCAGTCGGCGCACAGCCCGTTGGTCGATAAATGGATATCTGGGGAAACCTGGGAAACGTAAGTGTGGAAGCCCGGATGTCACACTCGCCCTGTGTCCTGAAGTAATGGGTTATTTACCGCTACTTGCTTGAGGGCCAATGTGACGGAAATGAGCACAGAGGCCACATACTACTATAACATATGCCACAACTTTACCATCTTGCTTCCAGCGACAAATAGGAAAATGGTTCCTGTAGCGCAACTTATATATAAAAAAATAAAAAAGAGAGTCCCATTAGTGAAGGTGGCTGAAAGAAAAATGTGGAGCGCGTGATCCGTGCAGAATATTCTGGAAGTGGTGGAGTAACAATATGCCGAGCCTCAGGCGCCCTATCAATGTCAAGCGCTCCCCGAACCACTAAAGGGAGACAGCAGGTGGATGTGAGAGCGTGGCGCACTGGCTTTTGTTTTAACGTAATTATATGTTAACTGCACTCAGTAATTTCCGTGTGAGTGTGTGTGTGTGTGTGTGTGTGTGTGAGATCGTCTCTCTCTCTCTCTCTCTCTCTCTCTCTCTCTCTCACGTTTGCGACAAACATGACGGGTAATACATTATATCGTTCTACCCTGGGGCGTTTCGTTGTACAAAAATAAACAATGATAATAAAAAAACATGTTTTACGTTTGTTTACAAAAATAGCTGATCTCATTAAAGAAAAAAAAAACTGCTTGGATACTTTTTTTTATAAAAATAAACGAAATATTATTTCATAAAAAATAAACGAAGACTATTTTGGCGACGCATTTTTTTTTCAGTGCCCTTTGGAGCTTAGTTTTGGTGCACTCCACCTATAAAGCATAAAGCTTGACATGCCATCGAAAAATTAAAGTCAGTACGGTATGTACCTCATGTCATACATTGGCTCGTTTATTCATGTCATACAGAGACGTTGCTTTTGGCTCGTTTTTTCATGTCATACAGAGACGTAATGTTGGCTCGTTTTATAATGTTATACAGAGACGTTGCTTTTGGCTTGTTTTTTAATGTTATACAGAGACGTAACGTTGGCTCGTTTTTAATGTTATACAGAGACGTTGCTTTTGGCTCGTTTTTTAATGTTATACAGAGACGTAACGTTGGCTCGTTTTTAATGTTATACAGAGACGTAACGTTGGCTCGTTTTATAATGTTATACAGAGACGTTGCTTTTGGCTCGTTTTTTAATGTTATACAGAGACGTAACGTTGGCTCGTTTTTTAATGTTATACAGAGACGTTGCTTTTGGCTCGTTTTTAATGTTATACAGAGACGTAACGTTGGCTCGTTTTTTAATGTTATACAGAGACGTTGCTTTTGGCTCGTTTTTCATGTTATACAGAGACGTTGCTTTTGGCTCGTTTTTAATGTTATACAGAGACGTAACGTTGGCTCGTTTTTAATGTTATACAGAGACGTAACGTTGGCTCGTTTTTCATGTTATACAGAGACGTTGCTTTTGGCTCGTTTTTAATGTTATACAGAGACGTAACGTTGGCTCGTTTTTTAATGTTATACAGAGACGTAACGTTGGCTCGTTTTTTAATGTTATACAGAGACGTAACGTTGGCTCGTTTTTTAATGTTATATAGAGACGTAACGTTGGCTCGTTTTTTAATGTTATACAGAGACGTAACGTTGGCTCGTTTTTTAATGTTATATAGAGACGTAACGTTGGCTCGTTTTTTAATGTTATATAGAGACGTAACGTTGGCTCGTTTTTTAATGTCATACAGAGACGTAACGTTGGCTCGTTTTTTAATGTCATAAAAAGGCGTTACGTAACATTGGCTCGTTTTTTTCATGACATACAGAGAAACACAAATTCAATATACAACAAAAGAGATTCAGATCACAAAGGCTCCTAGTCAAATGACGAAGAAAACATGAGGGTAAAGATGGTTTCACTACAAGAAGAGGAACTATATACTTACTGTTTCATAATTATACAGTATACATATTTATTTTAAGCAACGGCAATATTTGGTTATTCGTATCACAGTTTTTTGAGGTACACATAAATAATGATAAAAAACTGGCAATGTTATAATAGGTGTTAACTGTAAGGTATCTTTTAGCGTATTCTACAATGCTAGTGTCGGTTCACGCCAGACATGTGTACAGCAAGGCGGCAAGCGAGGAGCCGCACACAACGACCTCTAAGGTTACGTGTTTCTGCAGCCCTTTGAGTTAGCAGGCCAAGAAAATAATGTTTTTAGCGTCAGGACAAAAAAAAAAAAAAATGTCTGGGAAAAACCGGGGTAGTGTGTGTGTGTGTACGTGTGTGTGTGTGTGTGTGTGTGTGTGTGTGTGTGTGTGTGTGTGTGTGTTACCAAGCAGCCACGACGACAAGCCGCCCGTCGTGCCCAGAGACGCAGCTCATCACGCTATCCTCGTGCACGCGTGTCTCTTTCCGTGTTTATTGTTGTTCCTGCCTCCCCGTCTTGCCTGCTCCCGTGCCTCCTGCCTGGCTTCCACTATGCATGTCTGGTAAACCTTACCCTCGCCTCCATGCCTGTCTGTTTTTCGTCCTTCTCGACTGCCATGCCACCCATCCAGCCAAGTGCCTCCAGCCATC
>NC_066534.1:5077228-5087228 GCF_024679095.1 Eriocheir sinensis | reverse complement strand
CGCCCAGGTAATGAGGTACGCCGTCTTGAGCTCTCCTCCTTTTCCTCATCCTCTTTCTCCTCCCCTCGTTCATCTCCTCTGCTACCCAACACTCCTCTTGATCCCTACCTCCCCTGCCACTTCGCAAGCGTAGACTGAAACTATTGTAACCCGAGGTAACCGTTGGGGCGCCGGCCTTGCGGTGTTGGGAGGTGCAATGGGGACGGCGTGTTGAGCGCTGGGACGGGGCAGGGCAGGGAGGGAAGGTAAAAAGTTAAGGTTGGTGCGGCGAGTGGGGTGGCGTAAAAGGAGTAATAGACAATATGCAGCACAAGAGGCATGATGAATAGCTGTAGAAGTAGTGAAAGCAGTAATGGGTAGAAATTGCTGAAGCATTATTACTATTATTATTATTATTATTATTATTATTATTATTATTATTATTATTATTATCATTATTATTTTTATTATATTTAGTGGTGGTGGTAGTAGTAGTAGTAGTAGTAGTAGTAGTAATAATAGTAGTAGTAGTACAATTAGTAACAGCAGGAACTTTCAACGGTATGATACTTTTCATGCAGTATACTATATCCATATTTTATTTATTCATACTTTTTTTTATTTTTTTACACGTCAACAGAATGGAGTTCACGAGAACTTGTCAGTCAGCAGGGCGGCCATATTTTTCTCCTTCCAGCATTCACCCGTAGCAACACTACGTATTTTTTTCCAAATTCAAATTACTTCCATACTTTTATTCAAATCAAACATTTCCATGCTCCAAAAAACTTCTTCCAACCAATTAGGTGTTCTTTTTGTGCTACCGTCTTTTGCCCTCCAGCCCATCATTGACCCAACTTTGGCACATTTAAAACTTAGCGGATCACCGGCACTTCTCCTTTTCTAATGTTCGCGTTCGTTTAGTTAAACAAACTTTCTCGGTGCTTTTTGGAAGCAAGAAAAAAATTTGGTCTCTATTCTTTTTTGTTTGTTTGACAGCGATTGCAGTGTTTTGTTTACTATGTGTTTGAACTTTGAGTTTTTGTAACTAACGAGTCGCAGTGTTTATAAAAAACGATGGCCTGTGTTTAGAACTGTATTTAATCTCTCTCTCTCTCTCTCTCTCTCTCTCTCTCTCTCTCTCTCTCTCTCTCTCTCTCTCTCTCTCTCTCTCTCTCTCTCTCTCTCCCCAGTCTTTTTCATTGCTTTTGCCAGCCTCATCCAGGCATTGTAACGGCTGTTTCGCCCTCTCCCCTTGATTACTGCGCCGCCTCGTCCCTTCCCACCTACCGCCTGCCTCTCATGACTCTTCATTTGTTGCCTGAAAGTTGCTCCCCTCACAGCCTCGGCTCGGAGTGCCCCGCCTTCAGTGGCCCATCCAACTGTTTTGTTGCTGGATCATTTTTCCCCGAGTGGCTGCCGGTGATATAGGTCATGGGGCTGGGGAGAAGAGTGCAATATGCTCCTGTTTCTTTTTTTTCCCTCATTAGCTTTATTGCAATATTCTACTATACTTAAGCTCCTAGTGCACGCACACACACACACACACACACACACATATATATATATATATATATATATATATATATATATATATATATATATATATATATATATATATATATATATATATATATATAAAATATGTGCGAATATATAGTTGTAGCATATCATTCTCTATTTTCTTCTACACTTTCCGCGCACTCCCACACTTCCCTGCACCCACTCCTGCCTTTCTTGCTCCCACTAACCATTCCACCTGCTGGTAAACTTGTCCCGGAAACATCCTCAACTTCGATCGTTAGAAACTTGGCTATTTCCCGGGACGAAACTGGAACATAATAAAACATTTTGGGATCCCCTGTGTCGACATCAGCGCTTGGTTCAAGATACACCACTGCCCACAAGCGTCAGACACCGAGGAGAAAAAAGAACTGAAGAAGTTGTACACAAAAGTCATGAACTATAGGAACTGCCAACGCGCTTATCTGAGGCTGAACTTAACGAATAAAGCTACCCAGTAAATACAGCTCTTAGAAACACATTTGGGCAAGATTGTGTTCTTGTGTGATTTGTGTTCGCTTTCAGTTTCTAAAGAAAAAACGTGTGATCAGTGGTCATGAGATCCTCAGGTATCATGAGGCGCCACAGCGATGCGTATCTTAAGTGATCATTAAAGTTTTGTAACACTGCAGAGTAAGTAAAAAATAGTACGTACTCTCTCTCTCTCTCTCTCTCTCTCTCTCTCTCTCTCTCTCTCTCTCTCTCTCTCTCTCTCTCTCTCACACACACACACACACACACATACACACACACACTACGCCCCACCCCTCACTGAGACTGAGGGGTGTACACGAACCCTCTCCTTAAGATTCATTCTGCTTTCAGCCTTTTTCCCCTGCCTTATTGCTACCCTACTGAGCCCCTTTGCTGCATTTCCTTCCCCTACACTCCTGCCGCACCATTCCGCAGCGGGACTCCTTATTATGCGACACGGGTTTAGTATTAATAGGAAAAAGGTTGATGGCTGCGATAAACTCCTCTGAAGTGTTAATTGGCCGGCTGACGGTGTTATATTATTTTCTCTAACACACCGAGGCAATGGGGTAATTGGCCAATCGTGTGGCTAATCAATTCCAGGATTTATATAAGGGGGGATGTGAAGCTTCCCAAAGCCAGAAGTGAAACCGACCTAATGAGGAATGAGGTCCACCCAACTGTATTCCCCGTAGCCTGTTATTTTGCTTTAGCCCAGGAGTACCAAGTGGTCTTCTTCCTCATCCTCCTCTCTCTCTCTCTCTCTCTCTCTCTCTCTCTCTCTCTCTCTCTCTCTCTCTCTCTCTCTCTCTGATCCTCATCTTCCTGCTGCTTTTCGTCCTCATTCACTCTTCTTCCTTTTCTTCCTCGTTCCCCTCTTTATCCTCCTCTTCCACACAACCTCCATCCGATGCGCTGGATGTGGTGATGGGAGCGCGCCCCTCTTATGGCAGCGTATATCCCTCTGCCAAGTACTTGTAATCACGGCGTAATCCATAAAACAGGGGAGCTTATGCCCAGACAGGTGGTGCTGGCGGGGTCCTGTCATACAAATCAGGTTGTTCACTGCTCTTCCGGGCGGGCAACACTATATCCAGGATTCGCCACCCCCGTAGCCTCTCTTCTTGCACCAAACATTTCCATTCCTCACTTCACACTGTCACACGCCACCTCGTAATCCTCCCTTCATCCAGCCACGCGTCGCCCTTACCCAGCACGGCCACATTCACCCTCCCACATCACCCCACACTACCACACGCCTGTCACCCTCGTGCACTTTACACTCTCATACCATTTTTCCAACACTTATCCACCCTCACCCCGTGTCATCTTCGCCATAACATTACCATTTTCCTTCATTCCCGGCACACTAATTCTGTCCCTCGGCTTCACCTCCGTCACCTCACAGTTAGCCCCGGACCCCTGTGTGCTCACCCTTCCGCTCCTCGACCCCTGCCTCACCCCGTCATCGCGTCGTGACAGGAACTCATCCTCATGCCTCTTCCCTCAAGCTCCTCCTCAGCGAGAGATATCACGCCACCTCCGATGCCGAAACTAAATCCTTCTTTTCCTTCTTTCCCCCCATCTTCCTAGTTTATTTTCCGCCTTCGTCTTCGCTCTCCCTTCCTTCCTTCCTTCCTTCGCCTCTCCTTCTCTTCTCTCCAGTCGCTCCCCAGTCCCATTGTCACGGCAAAGCCACCTCGCATGCCAGCACTCGGGGTGTGCAGGAATGCGTTCTAGTGTGTGTGTGTGTGTGTGTGTGTGTGTGTGTGTGTGTGTGTAGGAGGAGGAGGAGTTGGAGGAAGAGAAGGAGGAAGAGGAGGAGGAGGAGGAGGAGCCATGTTGCTATTTGATTACGGCGGCCGCATCGGGGCTTCACGAGGCTTCTCCCTAATGCCGGATCAAACGGGTTTTCAAGATCCGAGGCAGTGGCTGGCTTTTGTTTCTAATATTATGCGCCATTACACTTTTGTTCCACTTAAATTGCAAAATGTTAGCTGAACTATTTTTGCTGCAAAAACAAAACCCTAACCACAAATATTAGATATCCTGCATTTTGGGTTTTAATAAATATTTGTTACACACACACACACACACACACACACACACACACCACACAAACAAACAAACAAACAAACAATATATATATATATATATATATATATATATATATATATATATATATATATATATATATATATATATATATATATATATATATATATATATATATATATATATATATATATATATATATATATATATATATATATATATATATATATATATATATATATATATAAAAAAAAACCGTCACGCAGATGTGAGAAAAAGTGAAAAACGATGCTGGGTCGGCGCCCCGCACGCCCTGCTGATCAGCCTTCTCGTGGCCTCCGCTCCTTACTCACTCAGGCAGCGCGACTTTAAAAGCTCACTGATAATAAACCGAGGCGGCCCGCTTTCCTCTGCCTCCCCTCAACCTTGTCTCGACTCATGACTTATTTAGGGTCGTAAAAAGGCCACCTCGCATAAGACAGGTCACCGCGCAGTTCCCCTTCAATACGAGGGTTGCAGGGACGCCAGAAAGGTAAAATTTGGATATTATTATTGGCGTTGTTATTGCTGTTATTATTGTTTTATAATAATAATAATAATAATAATAATAATAATAATAATAATAATAATAATAATAATAATAATAATAATAATAATTATCATTATTATCATTATTGTTGTTACTATTAATACTCATATAATCACTACTACTACTCTATATCCCTCTCTCTATTTGTATGTCAATCTATCTAGCTACATATATATTATATACCGTATTTATTTATTTAACGATCTGCGTACAGTTCTATTAATCACTCTACTTATCTAGGATAGATAAGTAGATATATAGGCAGACATGCTCTAAATCTTATCTATCTCCCATAAAGAATCAGTTCCCCTTTTGCAGTGCTTGTCCTCACTTTCACCGTCTCTGTGCTAGAGGAGCAGTTTTCGAGCGGCACGAGCTGCCATTTTTATGCTCGTTCCCCGTCTTCTCTCACCCCGCTGAAATGCCAGAATTTTTCTCTTCTCTACACTCACACACGGCCTCTGCGTGTAACGAAACACACGAGAAATTAATCCAGACAAGGAAAGGTTTGCCGGCGCCGGGGATCGAACCCGCGACCAGCGTAACGGGAGTGCCACTCCTTTACCAGTCGGCCAAAGAGGTACCCCCCTCGCTAAGTGGGTTATGGGAGGCTTGCCCATCAGGCAAGTCGTGTCACTACACCGCCGCACTAGTCGTGCCCGGGGCCCGCTGCGTCGCTCCTTGAACGCCTTCGACGAGCATGAATTAGTCTCATAACCAGTAGTGTACAGGTGGCTGTAAGCCTCATCACCCCGTCACTCTTAAAACAATAAAAACACTTTTCCCACAACCACCGCCTTTACCTCCACACCACTGCTTCCTTTTTTTTTTTATCCGTAGGTTTCTAAACCAGTAACATGATTGATTGTTCAGTTTTATTATGTTGCTCTGCCGCAAACATCAACTGAAAGCTTTCGTTTTTTTCTTTCTACTCTCTCTCTCTCTCTCTCTCTCTCTCTCTCTCTCTCTCTCTCTCTCTCTCTCTCTCTCTCTCTGTGTGTGTGTGTGTGTGTGTGTGTGTGTGTGTGTGTGTGTGTGTGTGTGTGTGTGTGTGTACGGGCAGAGTTTGTATTTCTACCTGATACTGATACACAGAAGAGAGAGAGCGACCAACCACCTGACCACCTGACATTTACACCGTTGGGCCGCTCGTTACCTTCCCTTTCCGCTGCTACGCCGCCCACTCATCCCTCTCCTCTTCCCGCCGTTCACCACGTGCACGCCCACACCATAATCATCACCATAACCCTCGCCACAATCCACCACACAAACAATACCATCGCTTCGTTATTCAACAGTTTCATTTCTTTGTACTTTTTTATGTATCACACACACTCACCACAACTATCCATACATTTGCCATACACACACCATACACACCTGATGGTACACTCTTAAGACACTCCTAATGCACATATTTACCATACCTTCCCTACACTCTGTAAACCTGACTCTGCATACAACATACAACCAACACATCCTCCAAGTGATACACACCCACGCCCGCCACACATCCTCGCTCCACCAGACTCACTATAGATCTTCACACCCGCTTTACTCTTCCTCTGTCTAATGCGCCTTTTACCTGCAGCCCTCCATAAATCTTGCCTCCAACCTTATCCCTACTCTGTTCCTCACTATTCGTCTTCGTGCTTATCTCCCTTCTCCTTCCCCTCCTCCTCCTCACCGGTCGCTGTAACACATTCAGCTGGGCGGTCATAACCAATAGCGGTAATTATAAAACTGTCGGAGATAATGAAGGCCGGGGATCCAGACGTCTGCCGGCTCCCCTCTCGATCACCGCCAATAATCGCATAAAAGTGTCCGCCCGAAGTATTTACTGCAAAGTGCCAACACATAAACCAGGCGAACTTACCTTCCGCCACTCCCTCGCCACCAGCCAGCTAGTCAGCCCCTCATTCACTAATGCAACCAGCCATTTACCCAGCAACTTAAAACTCGGCTACTCGGTCAGCTAGAAGCTCAGCCAACCAGTCAGGCAGCCGCTTTTTGGGAGCATCCGTTCAGCGCAATGCCAGTCATCCTTGCAGGAAAATGGTCGCACATCCTGCCCGCCAAACATTCATTCATCACGCCTCAATACCTAAAGACTAAGATCGTAAATCAGGACAACCAGTCAACGGGATCCCCAACAACACCAGAACGTCCTATTGCTCCAGATGTCACAAACTCGGACACACTTAGCCGGTCGGACAGGAAGTCAATTAACCACGCCAGTAAGTCACTTTCATGGGTCGTCAACTGGTTTATTTCTCCGCATCCTCACTAATTAACTGAACATCTACTTGGTCCTGTAACTAGAGCAGTCGGGCAGCAGATGCCCAACCAGGATAGTTTGTCAGTCACTTTCTCTGACAGGCTGTCGGTGTGTACGTTAGGGAAACCAGTGAGCCAGGCGGGACGACGGGGGGCAGTCAATCAGGCACCACGGCACGAGTCAGGCGGCCGTCTGTCAGGCCACCAGACGTCCACTATTTCACTCTTTGCTTGCACATGAAATTAAGCAAGAACGGGAGGCAGACAGGAAGCAAGATGAGGGGAGGAATAGAAGATAGGGAATGAGTGAGATAGTAATAGAAGAGAAGGGTAAAGGTAAAGGAGGAATGAAAAGGCACACTAAAGAACAAAGAAATGGAAGGAAATAGAACGGACAAACGGTAAATATGGAAGCCAAGGCGACCCAAAAATAAATGTCACTCTACAAAAACTGCAAAGGAAATCAAAGGCAAGCTGACGAGGAGCGAAGGTGACAAGAAAGAACAATGTTATTTTAGCGTTTTCTGCTCACTAAGAAAATACGTCCACGAGCTACTTTGACAAGGCTTTTAAGATACCCTTCCATTCACTAACGCTTTCTCTTCCTATTTATCAACATCGTCATCCTCCTCCTCAACCTCTACCATTTCGACACTCGCTCCCTTCACTTACTACACTTGCTTGCTAAGATAATACGTCCACTAGCTACTTTGACAAGGCTTTTAAGATACCCTCCCATTCACTAACGCTTTCTCTTTCTATTCATCATGGTCGTCGTTGTTCACCCCCTCCTCCTCTCCTTCACTTATACTGCACTTGCTTGCTAAGATAATGCGTCCACGAGTTACTTAGACAAGGCTTTTAAGATACCCTTTCTCTTCCTATCCCTTATCGTCAACGTCGTTCTCCTCCTCCCCCTCCTCCAGCACCATTTCGACACCGGCTCCCTTCACTTATACTCCACTTGCTTGCTGAGACAGTACATCCACGAGCTACTTTTGACATGGCTTTTAAGATACCTCATTCACTAAACCCCTTTCTCTTCCTATTCCTCATCGTCGTCGTAATCCTCCTCCACTATTTCAACACCGGCTCCCTTCACTTCCTCCCCTGGCTGCACCCTATCATTCGTCACCCCAGCCTTCATCTCTACCCCTCGCCGCGTTCTCGTCTCTCCAAACAGCTCTCCCCCCACGCCACCACCGCCACCCCCCTACCTTACCTGCTCCAACTACCCTTCACTCGGGCTTTGTACGATCACCCGTTGAAAATAATTATTAGATGGGGCTAACGTGGCCGCTATTTAAAGGTGAAAGGGAAAGGGTAGAGGAGGAGGAACAGGAAGAGAAGGTATGCGTGCTCTCTCTCTCTCTCTCTCTCTCTCTCTCTCTCTCTCTCTCTCTCTCTCTCTCTCTCTCTCTCTGTGTAAATTGGTCAGTATAAATCTCTTCTTTGCTACAGTGGTATTTTCTGTCGGTGGAGTGCGTGTTTATAAGGGAGTGGGTTCGTGTAAGCAGCCCAGATGTATAACAGTTAGTTCATTAGCGCACCACAAATATGGATTGTGTAAAGTGCGAAAACAGAGCTCCGGAGTGTGTGTGTGTGTGTGTGTGTGTGTGTGTGTGTGTGAGAGAGAGAGAGAGAGAGAGAGAGAGAGAGAGAGAGAGAGAGAGAGAGAGAGAGAGTAAACAAGAAAGTAGGCTGCATCATTTCAAACTTCGGCGGACATCCATCTTAAACATACTCAAAGTTCTCTCTCTCTCTCTCTCTCTCTCTCTCTCTCTCTCTCTCTCTCTCTCTCTCTCTCTCTCTAGTAACGTCTTATTACTGATTTGACGGTGGGGCGCTTGACTCTTGGTAGTCTCTCCGTTTAGAGGAAAGTACATTTTTTTTTTCTGTAGCTATATCAGACCCAACGACCTTCATTTCACAGCCAAGCAAAAGACAATTTACATTTTCGGTCTATTTGTCTCAAGCTCTATATTTTTGTCCAATGTTTATTCTATAGCCGATGTTTAGTGAGTAAATGTCAGAGCGGAGGGAAGAGGAACAGAGAAGAAAAGGAGAAGGGAGAGAGAAAGGAGACGGAAGGAAGTGAGGGGGTCTAGTGATGTACAAAGTGGTGTTTCCTTTCCCCTGATTGAAGAAGGGGAAGGCAGTGGTCAGGAAGAAGGAAGGAGGGAGGGAGAGACTGAGGTAAGAGGAAACCGAGAAAAGGGATAAATGGTAGAAACGGTGGAGCAAAGAAAGACTGGAGGAAGGGAAAAAAGTGACGCAGATGCAGAGAAAAATAAACATAGGAAATAATATCAAATCTACGTTGGCAAAAAAGGAAAAAAGGAGAAAAATAAAACTTCTGAAAAAATGCAACAAAAGACATATGAAGCAGATAAGGTGGATGATTAAAGGAAGAACAGGAATGATTAGAGGGTGGATGATGATGATGATGATGTACGAGTGAGAGGCGAAGATCTGGGGCTCCCCTCGACCGGGCCATTGTTGATTTCCGGCACAGCTTGAGGTAACTGCCTAAAAATCACGTTAGGAGAGGAAGCTTCTAGGGTAAGGGGGGAGGGAGAATGGAGGAAGGAGGGAGGGGAAATGGGGAGAAGAGGAAGAGGAGGAGGAGCAGGAGGAGGAGGAAGAAGAGGGGAAATGGGGAGAAGAGGAAGAGGAGGAGGAGCAGGAGGAAGAAGAAGAGGGGAAATGGGGAGAAGAGGAAGAGGAGGAGCAGGAGGAGGAGGAAGAAGAGGGGAAATGGGGAGAAGAGGAAGAGGAGGAGCAGGAGGAGGAGTAGCAGCACCAGGATGAGGAGAAGCGGAAGAGAGGACAAAGCCGACTCGCTATCCTGCGCTGTAAGGTTTCTCATGAAGACCCGACCGACTAGCTGCTTCCTCTTTAATCAAATATGCAGGGTTTTCTGGGGCCTTCCTCGTTTCAACCTAGCCCTTCTCCTTCCTCCTTCTCCACCCCTCTGTTCCTCTACTTTTTTTATTTTTCAGAACTTTCACACCTTCCCTCCCGTGCGACATTCTCCTGCCCTGCCTGTCCTCCCCTCACACG
>NC_066534.1:5034728-5072228 GCF_024679095.1 Eriocheir sinensis | reverse complement strand
TGGATGGGGGAGTAAAGACATAAAACTGAACAGGCAATATTTACAACAGAAACGAGGACATCGACATTTTTCCCTCTCTTTATTGTTTGCGCTTTCTTGCACCTTTGTTCTTGTATTGCTGCCCCTTTTAGCGGACACTACCGACTATAATGAATAAAAGTTAACAATAGGAAGAATTTCTCAAAACAAAAAGCGTAAAGAACAACTGAACTACATGTACGGAGAGAAGTTTGGGGGCGAACGGACAGCTTCTCGGACACACACACACACACACACACACACACACCACACACAAAGACAAAATGAGACAGATACACCACCAAGGTCGCCTCTCTGTTCGCCGCTACCACAACACGCCGAGCTGCGAGAGGCTACACCGCAGTGACACATGATCAGGAGCTAGACACGAGCCCCCAACCCTGCCGCTGCGAAAAGCCTGACCACATGCTGAAACAGGAGCCTCCCTTGCCCCGCCCCGCCCCAACTCACCCTGCCCCGCCCCGCCTCGTCAATTCGGGTAGAGGTTATTGCTTTGAGCTATGCCTTTGTTTCATTATCTCCTACTAGATGAACACTTTTTTGACGAAATGGTGTAGGCGGGAATATGGTGAGGGGGGTTGCAGTTAGTAAGGCCGCTCAGGGTAAACGCGCCCCCCACTTATACGTCAAACCTCCTATAGATCTTGCGTCAAACAATGATCAGTGGTCGTCTCCTCCCAGCTCTCCTAGGCGAACGACCCTCCCACGTCCATTTCCCGTTTCCCCTTTGCTTCATCAATTCCTTCACCCTACATTCCATCCTCACCCTTTGATACCATTCAATGACCCTCCATTCGCTAACCTCCGCCACCAGCACTTTTTCACCATATTTATTTATCCCGTTGCCTCCGCTTACACCCCCTCCCTCCCTCCCTCCACACGACCCCATCCGCCTGCCAATGCTCCGGCGCTCCAATTCGGACTTGCTTGCTTTGTAACGGCAGTATATGTGCACTGCAGGGAAATGGTCCTGTATCTCGATCCACTGCTTTATTGATATTCAGTAGTGTTTTTTTTCCGATTTAAAATTTCTTTCTTCTATGTTTTATAAAATTGTGCAACTTTACTTACTTTACTAACTACTTTACTAACTTTACTTACATGGCGCTTTTCTTACTTTATTTTGCTAATCTTCCTCCCCTTTGCACTATGTCCTAGTTCTCATCTTCTCTATTTTCGAATTCTAGAGAAAGCCCATCGCCAACATCACCGGAGAAATTTAAACGGCACTTTGTTTCGATAATTTCCTGCCATCACCATCCGGCGCGACATTACAGGGGCGGGAGGATCGTGTTATCGGCCGTCACTTGATGCCGGAAACGACTCCCCGGTGGTGAGGTGGTCGTGCCCGCCTACCCGGAACGAGGCTGGCAGGCTCCTTTACTCCCGACCTGTGCTCGTTCCTCACTTCTGTTTTGCTCTCCCTCGCTCAGCGGGATAAGATGGCTGAGTCTCCCACTCTAATATCTTTCGATCGACCTGCAGCTAAATGGCTCTCAAGGATCTCCCATGCGCGTGCCGTCTCGCAGGTGTTACTTTCCGGCGCCTCGAAGGAACGGCGGCTGAAACTTTTGTGGCCCCGACGGACGCAGACTTGCAAAGCTGAGGGTAAAGCTTGGAAGCAAGAATGTGCTGAGTGTCGCGCTGCGCACTTTTCGTGTCGACAGAACGCTTGCAACTTTCCAAGCAACTAAACATTCCTCCTGACGCGGAGGGAAGGAGGTAAGAAGGCGGGCATGAATACAAGGTAATACTGGAAAAGGTGCCTTGCGTTAAGCCACCGCAGGGACATTATTGCAAAACTGGGAAGAAAAGGAAGGAAAAGGATGTGTAAAATGCTAAAAATACGAGACGAGGAGGCTATAGAGGAAAAAGGAGGAGAAAGAGAACGAAGAGAAAGAAAAGAAGAGAGGCAAGAGGAGAAATTGTGGTCGTGGTAACGTTGGAATTCCTCTCACTCGAAAATTAACTAAGCTAATTTGGTCGTGTTCGTCTCTCACTGCACACCAAGGCGAGGCACGAGTCCCGGCTCCTGCAGCGAGGGAAGGGGCCAAGGCAATGGTGATGACGGTGAATGTGAAAACAACAGGAACTACGCGCGCACACACACACACACACACACACACACACACACACACACACACACACACACACACACACACACACACACACACACACACACACACATACACACAACCACGGCCAACCGGCCTCTTGCAGACTCCTTACGTTCTTAAATTCTTATATTCTCACATATATATATATATATATATATATATATATATATATATATATATTATATATATATATATATATATATATATATATATATATATGTCTTTCTCTATATATATATATATATATATATATATATATATATATATATATATATATATATATATAATATATATATATATATGGAACTGGTAGCGTACTGACCCACATTCACCGCGTGATGGACGACGCGGGTTCGAATCCCACGCTACCACTCGATTTTTCAGTCACCGCCGAGTGGCTTAAAACTACCCACATGCTGTCCTGAAGACCACCCATCAACCCGGACACTAGAGGAAGCAGTCCAAGCGAATCAAGAACGAGTTCTGGGGGGCAGCATGACCCAATGCAAGATGGCGCCACTATAATCACTCGCCTGCGCCAGAACGGGCTGGGCCGACCATCAGGCCCCACCTGGAAGAAGCCTTGAGCCGACCATCAGGCCCCAGCTGGAAGAAGCACCGGCGCAATAGGCAACAACGTAAAAAAAAAATATATCTATATATATATATATATATATATATATATATATATATATATATATATATATACATATATATATATATATATATATATATATATATATATATATATATATATATATATATATATATATATATATATATATATATATATATATATATATATATATATATATATATATATATATATATATATATATATATATATATATATATATATATATATATATATATATATATATATATATATATATATATATATATATATATATATATATATATATATATATATATATATATATATATATATATATATATATATATATATATATATCCTTCGTCATAAGTAAGGAACAAGAATACGTCCATCCGCCCACACGGAATAACTACAAAAGCGCCGGTGAATAATGAGACAAGTAAATAAGGATGTGAGCTTAGCCCTTTATCTCATAATCCCTTCCATTTTTTTCCTTCTGTCCTTCCTGGCCCCTTCTCGACCTTTTCTTCCTCTACAGACCACACATTTCCTCGGGCCGGTGTCTTGATCCCGGTAACATTCATGCCAGGTTATGCTAACAGAGCGGGACAGGGGCGCTGCCGAGGTGAAACTGAGTTGGCGGAGGTAGAATAATGCTGCAGAGGTGTGAGGGCGAGGGTGAGGGAAGAAGGAAAGTGAGATGAGGGAGAGAAAGAGAACAGAGAAGAGAAAATATTGCAATTGAAGTCTGTGAAACGAAATAATTCATGTGTGATTTTTTCGACGAAAAGGGAATATGTGAAAATTAAAATATAGAAAATTTAAAATCGGGAAAAAAAACATGAGCGAGAAGAGAATGCCTGAACTTACTTAAACGACCTTGAGATGAAATTTGCCTCAGCTTTGCTAAACGCGTAGTAATCTCACGTAGCAGGCCGGCACCAGTAAATTCATGACCCACAGCCACCCATGACTAATTGGTGTGACCTGCAGAATATTTAAATTCGCTTACGAGTTGCCAAGTGTCTTCTCAAAAATTCCACGTGACATTTGGCGCATGTACTTAACCTCGGAGGAATGCCTGACCCCGGCCGTCCACCGCATGGCCTCTGCAGGTTAGGTGTCGTATCCTGCCCTCAAAGACACACCTAAGGACGAGATCACGCCTCTGGCTCAGCGTTGCCAAAGTATCGCATTCATCGCATTGTATTTTCGTAGTTTCGGACCGATAACTAAGGCAAAAAGGAAAAAAAAAGAGCATCAATAAATAACAGCTTTAACGCTAACTTTAATTTTCTATCGTTATTTGTGCAGGTACGAGAGTTTGAGGCTTAAAAATGATTAAAACAATGTGGTGAATACGATAATCTGGCAACGCTGCTCTGGCTCCTAATATGACACTAGGACCTCGAGTCACGGTCAGGCGGACTAGGAAAAAAAATACGAGGGATTTGTGATTCGCAAAACGAGAAAAAAAGGTTGGGAAACGGGAAGGTATGAGAAAGATGCCGGATGTAAAATGGGGAACGAAATGAGGTGAGGAAATCTTGGGGGATGTGTGAGGAAAAAGAAGTCTGGAAAGAAAAACATACGAAATGAGGGGAGCATGCGGCGAAGACGGTGGTGGAATATGAGGGAAAAATGTTGAGACAGGTAACTTTACTTAAGAAAAAAAAATTGTAAGAGAACTGCCAATAAAAAGACATGTATATCGTCACCCTCATAAAATAATCGCCAAAGTAATTTTTCAGTGATTTCCAGGTTTTTGTGAAGATCAATTTTTCATCATGTGACGCCCATTTTTGTATAGTTGCCTTCGCCATTCAGGGTTTAAGTGTTCTAGAATTGACCTTTTCATTGCTGCCTAAATCTTAAGTCAAATAAGATAATGACAGTTCTTTTCTGATTTCCTGTAAAGTAGAAAATAATGACTTAGGCAGTTTGTTTACGAAGGTGACGATATTTGCAGTGAGAAAAATGGAAAAAAAAAATATATATAAAATAAATCAAGATTTTAACCTTGAGGGAGTAACTTACCTGTTTCAGTAACAATGAGTTTTGGGGAGACACCGACGAAAGCGCTCAATCCCCCGCCAACTGTGAAAGAAAATGAAGAAAGTCAGTGCAGGTGAACACAAGTGAAAAAAATCCTAATTAACGAATGACAAAAGAGAAGTGCATGTTGAGCCAACGAAACAAGACTGTCGAAAAAATAACAGACAAGAAAACTCGCCATTGCACAAATACGTAATCTCTCTCTCTCTCTTACACACACACACACCGGAAAAGAAAAAATAACACAAATTCAAGCACATACACAAAGGAAAATCTACGTCAGCAGACAAAAAACGTAGTGCTGTTGTATTTTTACCATTCCCGTACGAACGACGAAAACAACCAACTCATAAAACGCTTTATGGATCCGAGGAAAAAGAAAAAAATTCGAGAAGACATTTATTGTCCTGCAGGTTTACCATATCTTCTTTTTTTTTCCTCTTTCACTATACCGTCTCCCTCCCCTCCTTACCATCACCACCTCCTCCATCGCCCTCCTACTTCTTTTTCTCCTTCTTCCTTTCCTCCTCCATCGCCCTCCTTCTCTTCTTTTTTCTTCATCTTCCTCCTCCTCCTCCTCCTCCTCCTCCTCCTCCTTCTCACACTCTTATTCCTCCTCCGCCTCCTCCTCCTACTCATTATTCTTCCTCGTCAGCAACATCACAAACAAAAAAAACGAAGATACAATCGCACCAACCTCAATTCCTTGACTTAAAAGAAAACAGGGATGAATTGCTGCTGTGTAAGGCGGGAGGTAACTGAAAAATGTGGAGGAAGAAGAAGAAGAAGAAGATGATGATGAAGAAGAATGGAGAGAGAGAGAGAGAGAGAGAGAGAGAGAGAGAGAGAGAGAGAGAGAGAGAGAGAGAGAGAGAGAGAGAGAGAGAGAGAGAGAGAGAGAGAGAGAGAGAGAGAGAGAGAGAGAGAGAGTTGTGCCGGGGAGTATATATGGAGATGCACAGGTGTAGAGAGGGAGAGACGGAGGGGAACAAAAGGTGACGACATGGAGAGATTAGGAGAGATAGAGCGCGAGCGATCGAGCGAGCGGGAGATAGATAGATAGATAGAGAAAGCCAGCGAGCGAGCGAGCGTGCTAGAGAGAGAGAGAGAGAGAGAGAGAGAGAGAGAGAGAGAGAGAGAGAGAAAGGGGGTGGGGGGCAGTAACACGAAAGGGAGCGGGCGCATGAGGGGAAAAGGGTCAGGAAAACTTCGTCCATATTGGAAACACATTCACATATCCGCCTCGACCAAAACAGTGGCGAGGCGAGGCCGGGAAGGGGCGGGGAGGAAGCAGGAGAATAAACAAAGAAAAAAAATATCTTTCAGAAAGGAAGGAAAGAATTCGGAAACGAGAGAGAGAGAGAGAGAGAGAGAGAGAGAGAGAGAGAGAGAGAGAGAGAGAGAGAGAGAGAGAGAGAGAGAGAGAGAGAGAGAGAGAGAGAGAGAGAGAGAGAGAGAGAGAGAGAGAGAGAGAGAGAGAGAGAGAGAGAGAGAGAGAGAGAGAGAGAGAGAGAGAGAGAGAGAGAGAGATTGTAGGTGATCTGAAATTAATAGTTCAATAGATACAAATACGACCCTGGCGATGTGCCAAGGAAATATCCATAAACAGGCTCAAGCGTCGTAATCAGCACCGGATACAGATCATGTGAGACGAAAGCTTTGGCTTATGGATTACTATCAGAGAGAAGCGGACAGCATTAACATTCTGAGGCGCCGTCTGCCCACCTGGCTAAGACACCTGCTGTGCGCTAATTAACCCAATTAAGGCTTAAATCACCTCTCGCCCGTGCCAAAGTCAAGATGGCATTCGTCCTTCCTTTCTCCTCTTCTTCAGAAGATACTTCAATCAATATTTATCAAGTCCATGGTAGTCTAAAGGCGGACATTTTGTCTTGGCTGCCGATAATTTTATCGTGTGCGTGGGTGTCTAAACAGAAGAAAAAAATCACTTGTTTACTTTGTTTCATTCCCTTTCTGATGGCAAGATAACAAATAAATAATTATAGGAATTTCAAGTAGCTTAGTTTACTTAAGTCTATGGAAATGGCCAGTCGGAAGTAGTAAAAATATCAAATCAATCAAATCAAATCAATCATGATTTTGGAGGAAAACACATTTCAGTAAATACAGACCATAACTATTGTAAATTATCTTTTCCTTTCCTAATTGTCATCCACTTTCCTCTTCCACTCCCCTAACAGCGCCCAGCATTTCACACTTCCTTCATCTCTATGTATTACCTTCCTTGAGCTACATTGTCATTTTTGCCAATCGACTTCCCCGAATCATTTAAATTTTACTTCCTCGCCTCGAAGATGACTTCTCGGGTCATTCTTTGAGTCAATAGAGAACCTAACATAAGGGGAAATATCTCCGTTTCGGTGGTCATTCCGTTGTTAGGAAAACGAAAAAGGTGAAGAAAGTATTTTGTTCCCCACTGTTTTCCTCACAGTATTGTAGGGGCACTTTCTTTCCTTTTACTCATCTTTAAGTTCACTCCTCTAAATTCAGAATTGTTATCATAAGCTTCTTTTTCATCGTCCCAATACTACCCCAACGGGTAGTGTTGCTTGCTGCCCCTCGGGTTTCCTTCCCCTCGTGTACCTCCGCTCACATCCCTCGATGATCCCTTCTCAGATGACAGGTAACCAGGTGTGGGTTTGCTCTCAGGTGTGTTGACTACCGTTGTCATGGTAACACAATAGTCACAGCCTCACTACCTCCTCTCTCTCTCTCTCTCTCTCTCTCTCTCTGTACCGTAGCAACAGCCACAACAAGGGTCGTCGAACAGGGTGTAGCGGGCAACAGGCGGCCACGACCTCATTACCGGCGCCTCCACGGTAATGACTGTGTTACGTCAGTACGTGGCGTGTCCACCTCCCATCGCTGGCCTCCTCCATTCACTGCTGAAATCGATTTTTGCGCCTAATATTCTCTCTCTCTCTCTCTCTCTCTCTCTCTCTCTCTCTCTCTCTCTCTCTCTCTCTCTCTCTCTCTCTCTCTCTCTCTCTCTCTTTTCCCCTTCAGTTTAAAATGGTTCTATTCTCTCTGCGTTCCTCGCATCTCAACCCCATGACCCTATATCCCTGTCGTCACGTTCCTTTCCTCCTCTTCTTCGGTACTTTCACCTGTCGCACTTTTTCTTCTCCTTTATGTTCTATTTTCCACCTTTCTGCTCCTTCATATCTCTTCTCCGCCTATTTCCTTTTCCTCTCAAAAATTTATCCAACCTCCTCGCAGAAATTTTGGTGTCTTCTCTGCTTTTGTCGATGGGTGGAAGAGGATTGGAGAGAGAGAGAGAGAGAGAGAGAGAGAGAGAGAGAGAGAGAGAGAGAGAGAGAGAGAGAGAGAGAGAGAGAGAGAGAGAGAGAGAGAGAGAGAGAGAGAGAGAGAGAGAGAGAGAGATAGACAGAGAGAGAGAGAGAGAGAGAGAGAGAGAGAGAGAGAGAGAGAGAGAGAGAGAGAGAGAGAGAGAGAGAGAGAGAGAGAGAGAGAGAGAGAGAGAGAGAGAGAGAGAGAGAGAGAGAGAGAGAGAGAGAGAGAGAGAGAGAGAGAGAGAGAGTGTGTGTGTGTGTGTGTGTGTGTGTGTGTGTGTGTGTGTGTGTGTGTGTGTGTGTAGGGAGGGGTTTGGTGACGGAAGAGGCAGAATAATGTTATAGATTTCCCTCCCGTTCCCCTTTTCCCCCATTTCTGAACAATACTCATGGCTCCCTCGTAATTACTAGGGGGCGGAGGTAAGAGGACCGTAATGGAGAGAAGAGAGAGGGGAGGAGGCATGGGTCATCTGTCGGGGAAGGGAGAGGAGCGGAAGGGGGGGTGAATACGAGGAGGGATGGAGGAAAACACAGTAGGTTGTTAGGCCTGCTATGGTAACTCGAGGCCTCGTTACCATGGTGACCAGAGGTAAACAATTCTAGATGGAGACCTACAAAAGCCTGCCGTGTGAGCCGTGTGATGCTGCGTCGCTGGGCAGCCGAGGCGAGGCGGAGAAAAACAGGCGTGTGCCATGGAAACACGGAGTGCACGCGCCGCCTCCAATTAATGAGATGGCAAGAGAGCGATGGCCGATGACAGCACACAGTAATATAGTGGGATAAACAATGATGAAAAAATGGTATCCCTGGAATCAGATGTCGGCTTATATATGATACACACACACAAAAAAAAAAAAAAAAAACGCCATTCTGATACAGTATTTATGTACAATCAAAATTACTTGGATGTACGGAAACTTGCTAAAACATTATTCCCAAACTTCTTTCGTGGAAAACGAGGCTGTGGAGTAAGTCATAGCCATCAATTACTGATGAACGTATCTTCACTTTACACACGAGTCCGTTTCCTTCTACAATATGCTTCAACATAAACCAGACCACGGACCCAACAAGAGGAACTCCGTCAACGTGCCGGTGACAAATGACAATTAGACGGTTATGTAAAGCAAAATGAGTGATTGTTTTAGTATTTTGTAACACAACCGGTATTCATGTCCACTGTGAATAATGAAGATTTCCTTTGAACGGAAGGCTTTGAATGCACGTGCTTGCATTTCTCACTGTTTGTATTTGTTTGTTTGTTATTTCGTTTGTTTTCTGTGTGTGCGTGGTTGCGTGCAAGTGAGTGTGTGTGTGTGTGTGTGTGTGTGTGTGTGTGTGTGTGTGTGTGTGTGTGTGTGTGTGTGTGTGTGTGTGTGTGTGTGTGTAGTGTGAAGTGTAAAGAATTTTAAAAAGAATTCAACACGAAACAATTATTTTTTCCCTCATTTTCATTCCCTCATACAGACAACGTAATTATATCGAGGTTGATTGTCGACGCTTCATGCACACCAGAGACTCGCAGGGAATGGCTGCGGAATGAATATAAAAGAAACAGCAAACTTCAATGTCGTCTGCAAGGGTGAAGCGGCAGCACGGAAGATGGGAGGAGGAGGAGGAGGAGGAGGAGGAGGAGGAGGAGGAGGAGGAGGAAGAGCAAGAGGAGGAAGAGGAGTAGAAGAAGGAAGAAAATTAATAAAAGGAGGAAAGTGCCGCCTTCAAACCAATCTAGGGCAGTTCTCAAAGCTCCTCACACCCTCCCCGCCTCGCCCAGTTGCTGAGCTGTATATAGCGACTTCAAACACTAGTCCAAAAATCTCTACTATTTTTAAACATAAACAAACACTTATTAGCGTCCCAAAGGCTCCCATCGCTTCCCCTAGAATCCCTGAGTAACTTTCAAAATGGTGCCTTAGAGCTGGTGAGCGGGACGGGCGGAGCATCACGGAGGCTGCGCGCCCTGTATCACTAAATAGGCTGCACAAAACACCAATTTCCCGACTCAGTGAAGGACAAAATTGTACTGCCGAGGCAAAAGGTGTCTGGTGCACTACATCTGCTGCACCTTTTATTACCCGGACTAGTTCAATCACTGCAACAACCTCTACTATTCCGCTGTTTACGTTGTGCTCTCTCTCTCTCTCTCTCTCTCTCTCTCTCTCTCTCACTTTCCATCATCTGTAAATTACTTTTCTCTGATCTGCATACTCCCGACTCACCCATGCTTCTCCTTCTCCCCTCTAACTCACTCTAAAGGTTCAAACGATTTAATTTTTTCGTACTCAGAAATAGAAACATAAGTCTAGGTTCATTCGCTTCCGACCCCAACCCTAGACTCGCTCAGCCCGGCGAGGCTGGCCTGGTTGGGTCCCGGCAGATCCTTCCAGCCCCAGCGAAGGTAGATGAAACGTGGAGGAAATTAGGTTATGTCAAGGTGAGGTGATTCTGGCAGCCACGTATGAGAGAGGGGAGAAATAGGGGAAGCCGATGGGAGGTGGGACTTGTATGGGGTAAGATGATAAGAAATGATAGGAGAGAGAGAGAGAGAGAGAGAGAGAGAGAGAGAGAGAGAGAGAGAGAGAGAGAGAGAGAGAGAGAGAGAGAGAGAGAGAGAGAGAGAGAGAGAGAGAGAGAGAGAGAGAGAGAGAGAGAGAGAGAGACGCTCGTATACGAAGAAACGATCGTATGAATAGTCCGGAGTGAGGATAATCGGACGAAGCCATTCCTTACCTCGCCAGCTCTCTCCCTCTGCCTCATCCTTCCTGCTCCCTCCCCCGCGGTCCACCCTTCCCCCGTTGAGCTCCGTCTTACCTCCTTCCTTTCCTCTCCTTCATCACGGGCTCACGTTGGTTAATTATTGCAAACGACGCTCGGGCGATGGCGACCTCCTGGATAATCACGTCTGGAGATGTTGCCTTATTGCCCCAGCCGGATAATTAACCTTGGCCATGCCTCTAATTACGGAAAATGACTGTAAATTATTCGGCACAATTGATAATTAGTTCAGGCGGCTCCTAGGAATTATATGTTAAGGGATAGGAATGAGGACTACCCGCAGGCCCCTTCACTGTGACCTTGTCTATCCCCTCTCTCTCTCTCTCTCTCTCTCTCTCTCTCATCTTTTTCTTTACGTTTTTTTTCTACCATTCTTCTTTCTCAATTTTCTCTTTCTTGTCTTCCTTTCCATTTTCTTCCTCCTCTTCCTCTTCCTCCTTATTTTCCTCTTCCTCCGTTTTCTCCTCTCTCTCTCTTTTACCTGTTTATTGCCGTCTGTTTGTTATCGTCTCTCTCTCTCTCTCTCTCTCTCTCTCTCTCTCTCTCTCTCTCTCAGCATCTCCGTTTCACATTCCTGGTCCTCATCTTCCTGCTCTTCCCTGCGTTACTTTCAGCCCTCCTTCGTCGTCTTATTGAGATGTGTAATAGTACTTTCCTTCCCATTTCCCCTTTCCGCCACATTCTTCCTCCATACGTCATTCTCGGGTTTCCCTTTCTCCGACTTCCCATTTCCTCCCACCTCCTTTCTTTTCATCTTCCTTCTCCATTATGCTGTTCATTTTTCCCTTTGTTGTTGTTGTTGTTGTTGTTGCTAGTTTTGTTGATGTACCTAGCTAGCATTTGTTATTGGGCTTGCTATTGTTATTTTTTTGTCTGTCCTTCTTCATCCTCTGCTATCACATGTATTATAACCAGAACAACAACCACGGTCACACCACCACCACCACCACCAACAACAACAACAACAAGAATAACGAGCACTACTAGTCCTACATCACTAATACCTCTTCATTATCCTCTACATTTTTCTTCTCCTTCTCCTCCTTCTCCTCTTTCATCTCTCCCTCCTCTTCCTCCTCCTCCTCCTCCCCCTGCTTCTCTCTGACACAGGAGCAAAAAAAGGGTATAGGCAAGATAAATTAAATCATGAAAGACAGAGGGGACGAAGAAAAAAAAAGTCGCGTGAAATATTGTGATGAAGACACGAGAGGCGCGATGGGAGCGGCGGAGGGGAGCAGCGGAGAAGGGAAGAGGGAGGGAAGTGAAGGGAAGAGAGGAATAAAGGAGGGGAGGAAAGGGAACATACGGCATGAATGAGCATGGAAAGGCGTCAAAAGAGGAGAGGAGGAAATAGAGTAAGAGGGAGCAACAAATGGGAAATTGAGTGACTCATAGCACGGGAGAGAGAGAGAGAGAGAGAGAGAGAGAGAGAGAGAGAGAGAGAGAGAGAGAGAGAGAGAGAGAGAGAGAGAGAGAGAGAGAGACGATAACAAACAGACGGCAATAAACAGGTAAAAGAGAGAGAGAGGAGAAAACGGAGGAGGAGGAAGAGGAGGAAGAAAATGGAAAGGAAGACAAGAAAGAGAAAAATGAGAAAAAAGAAGAGAGAGAGAGAGAGAGAGAGAGAGAGAGAGAGAGAGAGAGAGAGAGAGAGAGAGAGAGAGAGAGAGAGAGAGAGAGAGTCATCGACATATATGTATTCAATTGCAATATGTAAGATGTAAAAATAAATAAAGAAAAAGAAGAGAGAGAGAGAGAGAGAGAGAGAGAGAGAGAGAGAGAGAGAGAGAGAGAGAGAGAGAGAGAGAGAGAGAGAGAGAGAGAGAGAGAGAGAGAGAGAGAAGGGGGTAAAAAGGGGAGAGGCTAAAGACTAAAGAGGGGTGTAATGGTGACCCAGCAGGGAGCCTCAATGGGAGGGGAAGGGAAAGGGGTGAATGGGATTGTTAGATTAAGGGTGTTGAGACTTCCAGATGTGTGTGTGTGTGTGTGTGTGTGTGTGTGTGTGTGTGTGTGTGTGTGTGTGTGAGAGAGAGAGAGAGAGAGAGAGAGAGAGAGAGAGAGAGAGAGAGAGAGAGAGAGAGAGAGAGAGAGAGAGAGA
This sequence comes from Eriocheir sinensis, assembly GCF_024679095.1. Taxonomy (NCBI): domain Eukaryota; kingdom Metazoa; phylum Arthropoda; class Malacostraca; order Decapoda; family Varunidae; genus Eriocheir; species Eriocheir sinensis. The sequence goes on along the minus strand of NC_066534.1, from coordinate 5,059,214 downwards.
GAGAGAGAGAGAGAGAGAGAGAGAGAGAGAGAGAGAGAGAGAGAGAGAGAGAGAGAGAGAGAGAGAGAGAAGGCAGGCAATAGGACTTCCCGGCTCTTCACGCTACACACTCTGGTGCCATTAATGAATTGAGTCAGAAGGCGATAATGGTGTTTACCGGGAGAGGCTGCCACACCCTGCCGCGGGGGGAGCAGGGTGTAGCAGGGTGTAGCGGCGGGTGCTGAGGCGTGCCTAAGTGTAATCAGATGCAGCGACACAGAGTCTTTGAGGTCTGCGGCGCCGCGGCGAGGAATAATGGGCATTTCAGTGTATTCAGGTGTGCCCGACTGTAATTACGTTCCCTGATGCGTTGTCAGGTGTATCCAGGGAACGGTCCAGGTATACGGATTACACGGCCTCAAATTATTCTGCATTACTGGAGACACGCAATAAGTAAATGTGTCCATTAGACATCCACAGAATAAAACATGGATAGTTTTTGAGACAAGGAGTGAAGTCGTGCACCCCTAAAATCTTCTGCAACGTTCACTTGTGTTTAATTTTATGCATCGATAGCCAACGACCAACAATTATGAGGAAGACTCTAACCAGTGATGAATAAACTTTGTATCGTCTAACAGCATGTCACAGCGCGTACAAATAAATATAAACAGGCTTATCTGAACAACAACAATAATGCGCAACGAGGCCGGGACGACAAGCTTGTGGAGGAGTATCTCATCCGCAGTGGGTACGTAACTATTCAGGGCAACTATTCAACGTCGGTATTACGGAGACCCATGGGGAATGAGGGCGCAGGGGGAGCGTGGCGAGGTGCTGAGCTGGAGACAAGCTGGGGAGGCGGGGTGAGGAAGCGTGGTATGAGAGTTGCTGATAGTACGGGATATCGGATATTTCACTAATCTGCCAACTAAATCGTTACCCAAAAATTTATCGACCAATATGTTTTTAGAGGTGAGTAATAACCTGAACCTGTATTAAAATGTTGAGGCTCAATTCCTATTGGAAATCTAGAAAAAAAATGCTCGAAGTCGGGACTTGTAATACCGATTTTCGAAAAATTGCAAACTAGCTAGTTTACAGTACTCTGAGAGGATTTTTGCAGTCAACATTAATGCAAAACTCTACTTGATAAATGTCTTTAATGTCACTAAAATACTGACAGTACAAATAAATTTTAGATATATCTTATATTCTACTTTGCAGGACATTGGAGTCTAGCAATATGGATGAAGGCGTTACTCCACCTGTGCTCAGTTGCTTTATCTGTGAAGGCCCGGATTCACTAGCTCAGAGGCTCACAGAGGCAACTCCAAAGGGCTACTCTACTTTTTTTTAAACATGCAGAAGCAGTCAAAAATGCTACAGTTGTGGAACGTATGAAGGAGGCTCAAAAGGAGGAAAACTGAGGTACCACATGAAGTGTAAAAATGATTTGTACAACAAGTTTGTGGAGATCACCAAGAAGTCAGCTAAAGCATCAAAGGCGGAGAAAGAGTCAGCAAAGGTAAAGAGAAGACGCACTTGCTCCGAGTTGAGTACACCGACTGGATGTAGTTCTACATGTTCACGGTCAGTTCAGCCCCTGTATAAGGATGTATGCTTTCTTTGCAACCAACCCGCTCAGCTTTACAAAAAAATATCCTGCAGAAGCTAGGAAGAAATATAGAGTGCCAGATAATTTGACTGCAGATAAACTGAAGGCAAGATTGCTGAAGAGAGCACAGAGTCGCGGGGATGACTGGGACACTGAAGTCATGCCTGGAAGGCATCAACGACGTGGTAGCACAAGAAACACAGTACCATTTGCGCTGCAAACTTTTTATTGAGAAAGGTGACCATTACTCCAAGACAGAAGAGAAAGGTGAAAGGAAGAGAGGACAGAGTAAAATTGATGAGGAGCGAGAGGCAGTTTTCATTGAATTCTGCGAATGATTTGACTCAGAATTGGAGCATGGGGTGATGACGCTTGACCAAGTTCACGACAAGCTGCGGCAGTTTGATCTATCACCAGATAATAACCTCTTATTCGAAGTATTGGCTAAAGATAAAACTCCAAGAGAATTACCATGACACCTTGTATTTCACAACACAAGAGAGAAGGGCAGATGTGATTTGTCTCAAAGATGGCACTGACAACATTCTGCGAGAGCATCATGCTAATCCTGAACATGGAGATGAGAAGACTCAGATCATAAAGACGGCACTCAGGTTCATATGCAATGACATTGCGATAATTGATCTTGATCCGAAGTCATACCCCACCGCACACAGTATGACTGACATCTATAGTCAGCTGGCACTTGTTGCAGAGAGCCTTCAGATGTTCTTGAGACCGATTGTCAAGACAGACGAAAGAGTAGCTGTTAGGGGGCAGAACTTTATTAAGGCATGTCGACCTCGGTCAAGAGCTTCCTCCAACAGAGGGTGCAGCTGCACAGCATTCACTCCGTGCCTACCTACAGACCCGGGACTGGATCCTTCTGCAGAGCATGTCTCTGAACCCCAGTGACTATACATTAGGTGTGCATGGATATGAACTAGTTCCAACACTAGACCCCATGGCTCCTGAGGAGCTACTGAAGTTCACGAGCTGTAATTGTCATGGAGATTGCAGCGACCGGCGGTGTAGCTGCAAGAAGACTGGGGTCACGTGCATCTCGGCCTGTGGAGTCTGTAAAGGCGTTACATGCAAAAACTGCAGTCATGATGGTGTTGAGTCTGGATAAGACACAGACAATGACTCTTGAAGCTTCTGACATTGCGAATCAGAATTAGCTCTGAGTATTATATAAGTACTACTGTGAATGCAAACGTAAAAGTGAGTGTGGCCTTTTTCCACCAAGGAGTGTTTCTGGTGAAATATAAATGCTAGCAATCAACTCAGAATCATGAAAAAACCCTGATTTGACCCCTCACAAGTTACTTAAGGCCAAATTAAAAAAATCGATTTTTCGAAAATCAGTTATGGGTACCTTAACTTGAGTAGTTTTTTTTCGGGGTTTCCCACGGGAGTTGAATTTCAACATTTTAATACATGTTATTACACACCTTTACAAACATATTGGTGAAGAAATTGTTTGGTAACGATTTAGTTGGCAGATTTTCATGTTTCCCTTACTATGCGGAAGGATGGCAAAAGGAGAGACCGGGGAGGCAGTAGTCTGTTGTTGGGCTTGAAGTGGAAGGGGAATTTAGTTATCTGAACCCAAGGAGAAAGAGAGAGAGAGAGGAGAGAGAGAGAGAGAGAGAGAGAGAGAGAGAGAGAGAGAGAGAGAGAGAGAGAGAGAGAGAGAGAGAGAGAGAGAGAGAGAGAGAGAGAGAGAGAGAGAGAGAGAGAGAGAGAGAGAGAGAGAGAGAGAGAGAGAGAGAGAGAGAGAGAGAGAGAGAGAGAGAGTGTGTGTGTGTGTGTGTGTGTGTGTGTGTGTGTGAATGGAGGGACGAGATGACGCTCACGGCGACAGGTGGGCTTGGAGAGAGAGAGGAGGGTGATTGAGGGTAGGGGTGAAGAGGAAGGGCTTAGGGGGGAGAGGAAGGGAGGAAGAGATGTATATGGATGAATAGAGGATTAAGAAGAATTAGTATGGTGGCCCTAAGGTCAGGGACACCCACCCTTGTCCAGCTTTTTTTTGGTTCCCTAAATGGCGAGGGCGAAGGAGGGAAGGGAGGAAGAGGTGGAGGGAGAGGTGAGAGGGTGATAGGGGACGCGCCTCAAGGTTGGGAGGAGGAGGAGGAGGAGGAAGAAGAGAATGAGGAGAAAAAGGAAGAGGAGAAGGAGAATGATTAGGAGGAGGAGGAAGAGGAGGTTGAGTAGTATATGAGAAAATTGGGTGTTGACTGGTCAATAATGAATTTAAATGAAGATGATGATGCTGATATAAAACTAATAATCTCTCTCTCTCTCTCTCTCTCTCTCTCGCTTATCATTCTCGTGCTGTTTGAACAATGTTTCTGGTAATTCTAGCGACCTTGTAACAATAATAATAACAATAATAAAAATAATAATAATAATAATAATAATAATAATAATAATAATAATAATAATAATAATAATAATAATAATAATAATAATAATAATAATAATAATAATAATAATAATAATAATAATAATAACACAATAATGATAAAGGAGGAGGAAGCAAACATGGGTACACCGAGGCGAGTGTATTCCCGATTATATAGTTTTGCTAAGGTTTCTTCTGGCGGAATTAATCGCGAAAACATTCACCACACTACTCCTACGTTTTCTTCCCCTCCCTTTAACAATGTGTAGAAAATGTCCCAAACAAATAATAATAATAATAATGTGTGTGTGTGTGTGTGTGTGTGTGTGTGTGTGTGTGTGTGTGTGTGTGTGTGTGTGTGTGTGTGTGTGTGTGTGTGTGTGTGTGTGTGTGTGTATGTGTCTCTCTCTCTCTCTCTCTCTCTCTCTCTCTTTTCTTCCATCTTAAAATTCTAGCGATGTGTTTGCAGTGTTACTGGTAATTTTAGCAACGTTAAACACACACACACACACACACACACACACACACACACACACACACACACACACACACACACACACACACACATTCTCATCTTTCTGAATATTTTGACCCGCTAAGCTGCTCCTCACAGACCCGCCTCCTCCCACCACTTCAGCCTCGCCCTTTTATTTCCTGAGGGGCCCCACTTGAATGGACGCTGGAAAATTGGCGACTGCTCCGAGAATAGGTCTGGCAGCAGCTGTGGTGGGCCCTCCATGACCTACAATGGGCCGCCTCGGGTCATCGCTAGGAAACAAAAGATTTAAAATTACTCGTTTCCATCGTAAGGGTTAGGGTCGGGGCTGAGCTGGGGTCCTTTGGTCTTCTTTTACCCGTAAGACAGGTTCGTCAGCAGTGAACAAATAGCCCCGAAGGTTCAGTGTTCGATCTTAACTAGTTCACAGCAATTGGTTCTTTAGTAAACCAAGACGGTCAATACGGCTGCACGTTTGCATATGTAACGATTTCCTGAAAAATACAGCATGGGCTAATCTCGTTCCCTTCAGGACAAACTTCTCTTTATCATGTCGTGTTTTCTTTCATTCCTGCACGGCATCTCCCATGACCCCGTCCTCCATCCCCCTTGTCCCCGTCGCCCTCATCTGACCTGTCACCAGCAGCAGTCCGTGTGAAGACGAGCCGAGGGAACAGCTGTCTCAACAAGTGAAAAATACATGACCCAAGTGAGGGATCTGGCGGGACTCAAGATGATCTTAAACAAAATCGTATCCCCGGGAGGCGGCCTGCACCCACCACGGGCGTCCTAATCCTTTCATGCAGCGCTTCCCTGATAAGTGCGGCCAAATCCCCTTGCCCGCTTAAGCCCTTATACTTGCGGGATCTGAGCTGCTTCTTTTTCCTCCTCATCCAACTCCTCCTCCTCCTCCTCCTCCTCCTCCTCCTCCTCCTCCTCCTCCTCCTCCTCCTCCTCCTCCTCCTCCTCCTCCTCCTCCTCCTTCTCCTCCTCCTCCTCCGCCTCCTCCGTCTCTTCCTCCTCCTCTTTACGATTATCTTCTTTCAAGGTTCTATCGGGAATCAAAAATGTTCGGTTCTTCCCAACGTGGAATTGAAAACACCTCAAGCTTATCATTTTCTTTTCCGTTCCTTCTCAAGCCATTAATTTCCTTTGATGTGATGTTCCCGTAATGATTCGTTGTCTCTCGCCGCTTTGTTTATTGTTGAGCTTTGAGTCTTTGGAGATATTTTCTTTACAGACCACAATAACTTCAGCCTTTCATCTTAATCTCTCTGAATTCACCCCTTTCACCCGTCTTCACTTCCACTTTTGCTTATTATTTTCCTTCTTTTCCTCTTCCTTCAAATGTTTCGTCTTTGAGCATTTCCTATATATTTATTTGTATTTCAATCTTTACTTTCCTCTCAACGTATCTTTTGCATTCGTCTCTCCTACACCAACCTTTCTTCCCTCCCTTAGCTTACGTCCCTCTCATGGTGTGCTTCAAGAATTCCAGCACAGGGCCATAATGACCTCCTAATCCTTTTTAAGAAGTGGGGGATGGGGAGGGCGGTGGGGGAGGCATTGGGGGAGGCCAGGCATTATCGCCCCCATCAAAGTAAACAACTGGGACGGCTTATCATGTTTCCTCTAAAGGGTCTGAAGCTCTACCTCTCCCACCTCTCTCTCTCTCTCTCTCTCTCTCTCTCTCTCTCTCTCTCTCTCTCTCTCTCTCCTGCATTCAGTTTTCTTCCTTATCCGCCGTTCTTTTGCATATTCTGTGTTCGGCTCACGCAATCCTGCTCTCCCCTTCCCTCACGCCGGGTAACAGTGAGGGAGTGTGTTCAAGGCAAAATGAAAGAATAAGACATACAATCGGATCCTTCTCGAGTAAAGTAGCTGCGAGAGTCTTGAATTATTGAGGAGAAGCGAGGAGCCATTCAGACTGAAAGACAGTGTGATATTTCGTTACGAAGACTTATAGCCTTTTGAAGAGTTTGAAAAGTGCTATTTGCTGAAAGAAGAAATTGTGTGTCAGTCTTTCTCAGTCTCAGCATCATTACCACTCCAGTTATTTTTCCAACAGAAATTGTGGCAACAAGAATCATTATATTATATTTTCACGCATCAAGTGTGCGTGTGTTTGCTTCTCTTCTTATATATATATATATATATATATATATATATATATATATATATATATATATATATATATATATATATATATATATATATATATATATATGTGTGTGTGTGTGTGTGTGTGTGTGTGTGTGTTTCTTTTTTTCTTTTTTCACGTCTGTCCCCCATAACAGGTTTGTTTAATACGTCAGACAGAAAACACAGAAAACAATTTACATATTTTCTCTTTCTGTGCCTCGAACAGCCTCCTGTTACGTCCTCTTCCAACATTCCAACGCCCTTCTTTCAAGTCGGAGAGGGGCTCGCTTCCACCCCCAGCAGCCCTCTGCCAATCCCTGTGTATCCTGGTCGCCCTTTCTCGAGTATCGGGTTTCCTCGCACCTCGCTACCCGTGGCCGCTGTTTCCCTGCTCTGTACAGCTGCCGGATATAGTCCTCATCGGTCTCCCCCTCTCATCCTTCGCTTTCCTGTTTTCTTTTTCTGTATATTCGCGTTTTATCCTTTACTTTTTCCAACAATCTCAACTTTTCTTTGGGTCATTTATGTAGTGCATAACTACACTTCATTTTTGTGCCACTTTATTTGTAATGTCTTATGGCAAATATTAACATATTCTACATGTCTAATGTTAGATCCCTATAAGCTTTCATATTTTAATCTTACTTTTTTTTACATCTCTTTATCTCTTTCTTTCGTCGCAATATCCCTTTTTCCTGTATTGTTTCCTCCCTCCACTTACCTGCATACCCAGTCCCTCTCCTTACCCTGTTCACCCCTTCCCCACCTGTTACGTCACCTCCCACCCTCTCGCACCTCCCTCTTCTTTCCCTTTGCAACCCTTACTGCACTTCCCCCTCAACATGTTTCTTCCATCCCGCCCCAACCATTTCCATGTATCTCTTCCTCTTTGTCATGTTCTTTCAAACCATCATTCACTCACCTTCAGCTAAAACATTGCCATTACTTCCCCGTCTAACTTTTCTTTTAACATGGTCAACTGTTCCATTCCCCTTCCAGATAGTTTGCCAGGTAATATATTTTTCTTAATCACACTCTCTTTTGTTTCATAATACAAACATTTACGTTGATATCTCATACAATATGTCTAGTCTTTTCACATTTCCGTTTCATCTTAAATACTTTTTAACTCAAAATCAATTCTTTTACCTTTTCCCATTCCGCTATCTCATCTACTTTAATTAATTTCGTTCATATCCTTCAAGTCCCCTTTCCCTTCGGTACCTTTTCATATGTTGACGCGGTTCGATGCTCTATATAAGTGCAAAACCTTCTTTCTCTGTCATTTGCAATTCTTTTCCTGGGTCACACGTTCTGGCCATTCCTCTTACGGTCACATATTTTCTCTCTCTCTCTCTCTCTCTCTCTCTCTCATGGCCAGGAGGAAGACAAAGTGACGCAGAAATACCCTCCTACGGAAAGATAGAATACACAATAAAATTTCAAACTCAGGAGATACATCACGAGAGGAAAATTGGTAGAAAATGTGCTGAAGCAGAACTGGAAAATATATTTGTGCATGAGCAAAAGGAAAATGTAAATACTGTAAGGATAAGAGATGGGAGGAGGAGGAGGAGGAGGAGGAGGAAGAAGAGGAAAAGGAGGAGGAGAAGGAGGAGGAAAAGGAGGAGGAGGAGGAGGAGGAAAAGGAGGAGGAGGAAAAGGAGGAGGAGGAAGAGGAGGAGGAGGAAGAGGAGGAGGAGGAAGAAGAGGAAAAGGAGGAGGAGAAGGAGGAGGAAAATGAGGAGGAAAAGGAGGAGGAGGAGGAGGAGGAGGAGGAGGAGGAGGAGGAGGAAGAAGAGGAAAAGGAGGAGGAGAAGGAGGAGGAGGAGGTGCTGGATCCAGGAGGAGAAAGAAACAGAAAAGAACAGACAAGAGGAAGTCTATTGCCTCATGACGATGTTGCCCACTTTGATGATTTTAGTGTGTTCTTCAGGGACTCCAATGATTTGCAGAACAAGTTAAGGCACTGTGCTCAGGAGGTCGCTCAATTCAGTGGTGTCGCAACGAAATAGCGGTCAATACAATTTCGAAAGTAGATAATCGTTCTTTTACTGGTTACTTCTGTTGGAAGGTCGCTCAAGTGGTGAATTAGTTGATACGATAAAAAAAAAAAAACACGTCTGGTAAACGGTAAACTGTTAATTCTAGTTCTTTGATTAATTTGTACTGACTGTTTGACTTCTGTGGGCATCCCCACAGGATTCAAGACACCATTTTATTTCCTCTCCAATATTTTTTGGGAATTCTATTCCTTTCTAGCTCTAGAAGTTTATCTTTAAAGAAGCTCGGCGTCTTGTCTCCAGGAGAGCCACCTAGTTCTAAGTTGCTTGGGGGACAGTTTGTTATGGAAAGAAGATCATTGATGAATAACAGGAAGAGAGTGGGTGATAGGACAGAGCCCTGTGGAACACCACTGTTGGTAGGTTTAGGGGAAGAACAGTGACCGTCTACCACCGCAGAGATAGAACGGCCGGAAAGGAAACTGGAGATAAAGGAACAAAGAGAGGGATAGAATCCGAAAGAGGGCAATTTAGAAAGCAAAGACTTGTGCCAGACTCTATCGAAGGCTTTCGATATGTCTAGCGCAACAGAGAAAGTTTCACCGAAACGGCTAAGAGAGGATGACCAAGAGTCAGTTAAGAGAGCAAGAAGATCACCAGTAGAACGCCCCTTGCGGAACCCATACTGGCGATCAGATAGAAGGTTAGAAGTGGAAAGGTGCTTTTGAATCTTCCGGTTAAGGATTGATTCAAAAGCTTTAGATAGACAGGAAAGGAAAGCTATAGGACGGTATTTTGATGGATTGGAACGGTCACCCTTCTTAGGCACAGGCTGTATGAAGGCGTACTTCCAGCAGGAAGGAAAAGTAGATGTTGATAGGCAGAGACGAAAGAGTTTGATCAAGCAGGGTGTCAGCACGGAGGCACAGTTTTTAAGGACAATAGGAGGCACTCCATCAGGTCCATAAGCCTTCTGAGAGTTGAGTTGAGGCCAGAGAGTGATATTTAGTGTTTGTACTCGGTTCTGACACTGAACCGAATAAATGGTGATACAGTTTGAAAAAGGAGGAGGGGGAGGGACGGCGACGGCGAGACTAATAAGAGGATTGAACTAAATATAAATGATACAAATTTAAATGATATTTAAAAATGGCAATAATTTATATTGCCCAAACACGACCTTCTGAATGAGATAGATAACATGTAAACGCGTCTTGTGGGCTCTGGCAATGAAAAAGGAATACAGTTCTCTCTCTCTCTCTCTCTCTCTCTCTCTCTCTCTCTCTCTCTCTCTCTCTCTCTCTCTCTCTCTCTCTCCAGCAGAAAATGTACCGGCAAGAGTCTGGCCGCGGCGGTGAGGCAAGCTGTGAGAGGATATAAGCAAACCCAGAGAGAGCTTTCCGTTGAGCAGGTCCCATAAAGCCCACTTGAAGAAGCCCATGGCTGGTATTCGCTTCAGCGCGGGCTCAAGCACACACACACACACACACACACACACACACACACACACACACACACGCACACACTCACACACAGACAAACACACAGACACATATTCTCTCTCTCTCTCTCTCACACACACACACACACACACACACACACACACACACACACACACCATTCAGGTGATTAGAGAAGAAACCGCTGGAAATGAATTGAAATCACTTTTGTTGAGTCGCCGGATACGAGTTCTCTGTAAAAAAATTCCTAAGGCACAAAATGATCTCAATAAAGTCAAAATGAAAACTGTTAGGAATTTGGAGCGCCAGACCCTCCAGAAGGTTGATAATAGTAAAATAAACGTCTATAATCACTCGTGTGGCAAACACTCCTCAGCCCGGCAAACAGCCACACCGGGGTCCGCACTACCGCCCGCCACTCAAGAGAAACATACTGCCTCTAACTCTTCGTGAAGCCTAAGTAATCAGTCTTAGCGAAGCTGGGACGGGAACATGAGAATCAGGAACGAAACCTGAGAGACAGGATCCCAAAGTTAACCGCTGCTGGAATCACACGGGGAGGACGAATCTGGAATCAAAGGTAATCAGCTAAGGGGAAAGGCTAAGCAGCTGGTAAAAAAACCAGAGGAGTTGGAGGCGAAATTTGAGGAGCCTTGAGGAAACTCGAGCAGCTGGAGCGAAATTCGAATGGAGTGTGTGGCAGAGGGGGGTAGGAAAGGGCAGAACTCAGCCATCTGGAGGCCCCGCGGAGGTGTTGGTGTCTCCAGTGACACAACCAGGGCCGTAAAGAGTGGTTGGTTGGGGACATACAAAGTGTCGTGTTCCTCTTTGTAGATTATGAATTGGTCCGCTCAGCACCGCGAGGGAATGAGGCTCACAGAATGAGAGGGAGAATGAGTGGCGAGCTCGGGTGACGGGAAAATGAAAAGCTTTGCCCGCAAAAGGAAGCTGAAGGGTTTAGGATTTCACGAAGCCTAACCAGTCCTTTTTTCTAGATACACAACCGCGGCAATTTGAGGGGTTGGGGGTGTGAGGGATGGAATGAAAGAAAATGAGTAATGATATGAATGCTTATTTTCTCTCACAAAAACCATGTCGGTAGGCGAGGGTAAAAAAAAAAGGCAATTTTGCGGTCCTGGTCGTCTTTTTGTCGGGACCATCCTACTGTTTCATGCTCTGCTCGTGAGGTGTGAGACTGTCCGTGGGCGTGGAGAAAAGGGCAAATGGTGGAAGGTTCATCTTCAAGTAGCTTACTTCCTCTCAGCGCTGTGTTTCTTACCTACTAAACTACCACCTCCTACCTAGGGCATCCGAAAAACTAAGAAAACCTTTTTTTCCGTGCTAAGAGAGAAGAAAGAAAATATAGGATAGTAAACGTATATAAAACTGAGTGGGTCTTCTCTGACCACTTACATCGTCACAAGCTTACTATACAAACTATTATCAGAATATAAAACTGGTACAACGAGCATACGCGTAAGGGTCCATATCTCACCACTGGAATTAGCCGGTATTCACATCCTTTTATTATGTCCGTTGGAAAAGATCTATTTTATTAAGTTCTCCTTTTACCGGCTGACGGCTTCCAATACCCATCCCTAGACCCTCCCCTTCCCTCCTTTCCCTCATTCTGTCACCAGACACCCCGGGACACTCCTCTGTTGTCCCGTGTCTTGGACTGTCGCTCCCCTAGTCCTCCTGTCCCTCCCCTTCTCATCAGCCTCGAGTTGTGGTGTCGTGTGCCTGTGTTCCCGGACGGCGAGCCGCCAGACCCTTGCCGCCCCGCCTTTCTCCGGGACATTACATCTGTTACTATTAGGCGCGGAAGACGTCACCTGTCTTAATGGCCGGCCCACTGCTCGCGTCACCGGCACCGTCTCTGATCCGTATTTATGTTTGTGATCTCCACCCCTCCCTCTTCCTCCCGCTACCACTACCCCCTTGGTAACCAAAAACACCACCCACACTTCTCACTGACATCGCCGCCGCCGCTAACTCTTCCCTTTTGCCAGCTTGGGTGGCAGTGCGTCTGAAAGCGTTACCTCTTACAAAATTTTGCTCATTAGTTCATGTCTCAGAGGGCAGTTTTATCCATCCTGTTTTGAACCTGATATACTAGAATCTTCAGTGGCGGAGGAAGAGGAAGAAGAAAGCTAACAAAAATCATTAGATGCAGAAGGGAGAGAGAGAGAGAGAGAGAGAGAGAGAGAGAGAGAGAGAGAGAGAGAGAGAGAGAGAGAGAGAGAGAGAGGGGGGGGAGGGGGGCATGAGCAAGGCAAGAGCGGGCAAAATGATGGGGAGGAGGGGGGGACGCAACCTCCCTCCCACACGTCAGCCATCAATCTGGAGTCGTACGTCAAATAAAAATATCCTCCAACGGGTAAAAAATGTGGAGCGTCACGACAAACGCCGAGACGCGCCGTCCTCTTACCGATGAAAAATGTCTTCTAATTAGCTCTTAAAACCTAGATAAGTGACTCCGTGGATGGGACGCCGAGGCTTGCGCTTTGGAGAGGAGCAAAAGTATGAGTTGTAGGAAAGAAGTTGAAGTTGGAAGAGGAGAATGAAGAAGAGTAAGAGGAGAGAGAGGAGGAGGAAGAGGACGAAGTGAGGGAGAAACGAGGAAAAAGAAAAAAAAGGGTTAGTGTTATGAAGTGAGGAAACGAGGCAGAGCTGGTATGGAAAGAACACCGACCCAGAGGAAAAATACGTACCTAAAGAATTGGACGTGCTGGGAAAGGAGGAAAGGAGAAAATGGAGTGAGACAGTTGGAAGGAAAAGTTTGCTCTATTTTCTTTGAATAAATAAAAAAAGGGAGAAAAAACTGCGAGTCTCTGAGTGTTTCAGAATGAAGATTTGGTGTGTAAAGAATTAAATGAAAAAAGAAGGGAAAGATAACAGGTCACGACAGAGGAAAAAAGAAAGAGATGTGACCCAGGTATAAAGAGGAGTACAAAGATTAAAAACAAAGGCCCTGGAGACAGCAATTAAAGGAAGAGGATGGAAGGAAGACTAAAAATAAAAATGCTGCTGACAACTTGCAGAAAAAGATCATTTATTCTCTTTTCCCAACATTGCCCCATCTCTCTCTCTCTCTCTCTCTCTCTCTCTCTCTCTCTCCCCTCGTCCGTCTATCTTTGTCTCTCTTTATCTCTCTCCCCCTGACAAACTAAGACAGGCCAAAGTCTCAGCCTTCACATCTCGTGCGTAAATCTGAGTCCTCGTAACGCTAAGTTCAGAAAGGAGGAGATGGAGGTAGAGAGAGAGAGAGGGGATGGGAGAAGATGGAAGACAGGGGCGAGAGGGAAAAGGGGGAAGAAGGAATAGAAGGGGAAAAAAAAATAGGAGGAGGAAACACCGAGGAAGGGACAGGAATATGAGTGAGGACGGGGTAAGAGAATCCCCGCAGGAAATCGTCTTTGGGAGGCTCACGTAAGATTTGTTGTTTGGTCCACGCTTCCTTTGCCCGCATCCTCGCCGCCGCCGCCGCCGCTGGCTCCACCACCATCACCACCATTTCTATCTGGTTATCTATGTAATTCTATGTAATTCTCTCTCTCTCTCTCTCTCTCTCTCTCTCTCTCTCTCTCTCTCTTCTTTTTTTCTTTCCTTCTTTTTACATCTTACATATTGCAATTAAATACAAATATGTCGATGAACGGGCCTCTCTCTCTCTCTCTCTCTCTCTCTCCATCGCCACAAACATCATCATCATCGCTGCCATCATCATCATCATCGTCATTACATCCATTTCCGCCGTTAACATCACCATCACCACTACCATCAACAACACCATTATCTGCACCACCATTATCATTCCTACCAGGACAAGACCACATCACCAGAACCTCCATTACCATTACCAAACCATCAGCATCACCATTACTACCACGCAATCAGATCAGGCTTAAGCAGAGAACTAGTCTATCTTTTTTTTTGTTCGTCATCCATTTCCTTCTCTCTCTCTTCCAGGTTCATCCGCGGGCTTCACCCTCGGCCACCCCCTGTACCGGCGCCTCTCCCCCCCCCGTGTCCTCCGTGTCCTTCTCCTCATTCAGTATTGACATCAGTTTCCCGGCGGCTGGGTGCAGACAAACGCCGCCCCGGTACTCATTCTCTTCTCTGTTTTTTTCCGTCCTCTCGGTCCTGCTGAACACCGGCTCGTCCGCTACCCAACAGCCGCCCACGGTGCTCGATTCAACTGAGCTGCGATCAATCACCACATGAACTAGACCCCTTCCTCCGTCACCTAGGTTTGGGGTCTTCGTGGTGCAGTGGTTAGTACACTCGGCTCACAACCGAGAGAGCCCGGGTTCGATTCCCGGGCGGAGTGGAAAAATTTGGGCGGCTTTTCCGATACCCTGCGCCCCTGTCCACCCAGCAGTGAATGGGTACCAGGTATTAATCGGGGGTTGTGTCCCGTCTCCAGGGGTCTGTTCCCTTCTATAATTCCTTCCCCTTCTGTCTCTCTCCGGCATATGACCACAGATGTTGCGCCGACTAAACGAAACTTTCCAACTTTTCCGTCACCTAGGGCCAGTTATACAGTCCAGTACAGCAAGTTTGTCAGCTCCCCAACCAGACTCAAAATACTACGAAAATTCCTTGTATAGTGTTTGGCGTTGACATAAAAAGGTGGGAATTTAAGGAAACCACACAGGAAAATCTCTTTAGTATCTGGTATTGAGTAGAAATAACGGATCATTGTGTAGAGTGTAGATTGGTTTGGCCGCTTACAATGACTGTGTTGGACTGTCGAACTGGCCCCTTGTCTTCCTGCCATTTGCCTCTTACTCCTCCTACCTTACCCTCCCTCCATTCTTCTCTGCTCTCGCTTATTCTTTTGTTACTCTTTTGGTCCATCTCTCAGTCTTTCATCACCCCTTCTTGATCCTTTCTTCGTTACCTAGCACCCCATACTTTTCTTTTATCTCTATGCTCATTTCTTTACCCTTTACCATGCAGCTTTTTCTCTCTCTCCCTGTCTCTCGTTTCACACTCTTCATCTCTTTCCATCAGCTAATACTCTCTCTCTCTCTCTCTCTCTCTCTCGAAATGCTATCTCCCTCTCCTCTCTCCGTTGCCAATTTCTTTTCTTGTTTCATCTTCCCTTTCACTGATTTTTCCTCTCGTTCCCTCCGTCACCTATCATTGCTCTCTCCCTCCCCGTCTCCCATTTCTCGTCCACTGTCGTCACCTTTCTTCCTTCACTCTACACTCCTCCTTTGTTTCCGACTTTCATCCTCTCTCATCTCCTCCCCCTCATCATCTCTCTCTCACTTACCCTTATTACGCATTACTCTTCATCACTTGCCCTCGCTTCTGCACCTCGGAGGCCGGATAATGATCGCATCTTAATGTGTTCGGATCGGTAAATGACGGCAGTGTTTAGCGGATAGATGGACCTTCCAATTCCACTCGGGCTCCTGTACGCTTCGCTCACGCGCCTTCGACCAAGCAAGGGCAAGGACGAAGCTATGTGGGAGCGTTCCGCCCTTCGCTGATTTGCGCCTTAATAGCATTCGATTTCCAGATAATATGACGTACGATTATTTTTTCTCCATACAGTGCGGTGCCAAGTTCCATTTTTATGCAGATTTTCACTCCGAAGATAAGACAACTGGGCCAAGAGCGCGATGGAAGACTCAGGGGGAGGGAAGAGATGATGTGTAATATTTTGTGTATATTAAGTGTTTGCTCTCTCTCTCTCTCTCTCTCTCTCGCCATACATTATTCCTTTCTTTCTCATCTTTCTTCCTATTTTGTCCTTATCTTTCTCCCTCCTCGCCGTTCTCTCTCTCTCTCTCTCTCTCTCTCTCTCTCTCTCTCTCTCTCTCGTCATACATTATTCCTTTCTTACTCATCTTTCTTCCTATTTTGTCCTTATCTTTCCCTCCTCGTCGTATCAGCGGTCAGTGAGTGGGGGAGATAACAGAACGCGAGGGGATTGGACGGAAGGAAGACGAAGGATGTAATTGTTTTCTCAGAAGAGGAATTATGGATACACTTCTTTTCCTTGAAGCACTCTGGACTTATAGGTTGGTATCATAAGACACTTTCGCTTCTCACATCAGCTATTTCTAAAGGCCAAAGAGGGGGTCAATCGGGTCCTAATGAGTGTTTCTTTACGTTCACGGTGCAGAAGGGTCGAACTACCACCAGCGTCATAAAACTACTCCTGGATATGCCCACAACTCCTACGAAAGCGTTGTCATATATGTGTTCTTGGGCGGCGAAATGTCTTATAATACATATTCCCGTGTGAGGGATTTTTTGTTTTGTTTTATCACACATTCCTTCCTTACCTTGAATTACGCAAATCTGCCTGAGTTTCATTTCTCCTCTAGAGTGTTTGTCATGAACGCCTTTTTCCAATGACGATTACAGCAGTACTTATTAAAACTTCCATAAATGTTCAGGCTTGCATCGCGTTGTCTCCTTGAGTCTGGTACTGCACTGTCGACAACGGAAGTAGCCCATGACGTGTGTGTGCCAGCCTTCAGATGCTTCGAAGTCACGGTGGATATTCGGGGCTCCGGTGAGACTTCTGCTCATAACGTCAATCCAAAATCATGAAAGTCTATCTCCAGCTATTCCCTAAGGGTTCATCTTGTGTGTGTGTGTGTGTGTGTGTGTGTTGGCACGTGGCTTGGTTGAGCGCCCTTGTATCTCACCCTCCACATGACCTAGCCTCAATGGTCACTGATAGCGGTGTGCGAGCTTTTGTTTCTCTGCGTCACGATCACATAATCAATACCTAATGCACTTCATACTTTTTACTACATGAGGACACACACACACACACACACACACACACACACACACACACACACACACACATTTTCTGTTACCAGCACAACTAACATTCATACATAACAGTAACAACAATAAAAGCTACAAAAAAAACAGCAACAACGATAACAGTAACAACAAAAGGTCAATGAAAATCAACCAATGTCACTCGGAAAACAAAAGACTCGAAAGCATCCCGGTGAGAAAAAAAAGAAGAGGAAAGAAAAAAAGAACGGGAACAAAGGACAGTCAGGCGAGGGTGAAACACACACACACACACACACACACGACAACGATAGCGATGAGTGGGGCCAGGCGACGGAAGGGACGGGAAACAAATGACGATCACGAGGTAAACAAAGAGAGACGGAGGAGCGGCACGGCGAGTCTCCAAGGCTGCCGCGGTTCCATTTTCTTTCTACATGGTTCATTCTTTCCTCAAGTCCACTTACGACTATCCCTTCCCTCTTCCACCTCCCTCTCATCTCTAGCTCTCTCTTCCTCCTCCTCCCTACCAGGCTGAGATAAAATGCTAATGCTCTTAAGCCTCGGTATCTCCCTCGCGGCATCAACAGTTCTTCATAATCTGCAGAGGGGGACGGAGTCTTTCGCATTCCTTTCACTATTATTCTCATTACTATTATTATTATCATTATTATTTTTTATTATTATTATTATTATCATTGTTCCTCTTTCTCTCATTGTCCTATCGCCTATTCTTCACCTTTCCTCCTTTTCTTTCGCTTCTTTTCTTTCCTACATTTTCTTCATAAGGCAATATAAGGGTATGAACAACTTTTAGGTAATAGAAGTGGCCACGAGAGGGACAAACGAGCGTGAATGGAAGGGTGGAGTTAGCCGCGCAGGTGGGGGAAAAAGACCCAGGTAGAAGGAGAACCGGGCGTCATTTGCAAACAATGGGTGAAAATTCATCAGGTGGGGCGAGCGTGGTTACCAATGTCCGAGTGGAAAAGAATGAGAAAAAGGGTGAATAATGTGTGTGTGTGTGTGTGTGTGTGTGTGTGTGTAAGAGAGAGAGAGAGAGAGAGAGAGAGAGAGAGAGAGAGAGAGAGAGAGAGAGAGAGAGATGGAGGGGATGTTATTTTGTGCTAGGTAAACAGAAAACGTGGAGAGCATTAATTACATTCCTTGCGTTGCGTCGTTGTGAGTTAGGAGAGTTTTGCAGTAATGAGTAGTTGGAAAATTAATATTGTCATAATTATATTTGCATTACAACCCGCAAACCCGTAAAGTCATTTTCACCACGCAATTACGCACATGGCACAATAATTTCCCCGTAATAGGAAGCCAACACACCTTAAGCCATTAACACAGAGCGACACAAAAGTTGAGCCAGATTGTCATAAACATTCGTGGACGACAACGGCACTGCTCCCGAGGCGAAAATTTAAATGTTACGTGAAAGACAGCGAGAGAGAGCGAAGGGAGAGAAGGAGGAGGAGAAGGAGGAGGAGGAACAAGGGTGGGAGAGAGAACTGCAACTACTTGGAAAAAAAATGGAGTATGTGGAGTACTTCTAGATGTAAAGCACTGGATGAGTGGTACTGAAGGGGACATGGAAAGCTGGGAGACTCGTGGTGAAAGGATACACTGGCGGAGGGGCTGCAATAGTGTGTGGGGCGTGGAGGAGGAGGGGACAGGAGATAGTCCGGGGGAAGAGGCAGGAGTGTTGAGGCTCGCGGACCTTGTTTTAGGACGTCTAGCATGGAGGTAGGAGGGGGGGGATTGGTATGGCTTTGTAGGACGGAGCCATGGAAGAGCTGGGAGTGCTGTGGGAGAAGGGAGATGAAGTCCTTGTGAGGGGGGTGCTCGAGGCCCTAATAGTGATCGGGGCTTCTGCTGGTGTGGGTGGGGATCACTATACCCTGACAAACACGTTGTATTACAGGCGTAGTAGCAACAACACTGTGCCCACAACTCTATCACCCCGGCGCCACTTGGCACTTCCTCAGCGGCAAAGGGACATGTGAAGGATTGCGTGGCATGCCTGTAGTTTGCCTCGGGATTATTGTTATTATTATTATTATTATGCGTATTACTATGATTATAATCATTACTATTAATAATATTAGTAGTAGTAGTAGCCGTGGCTTTCCATCACTGTAATGAGAACGCTAATCCAGTTAACGATATATTTAAACTATAATGGCAGGTAATGACAGCCAACGTCACCAACAATTCATTTGCTAAGGTAAGATTGGGTGTAGGACGTTGCACTCCAGACTAAAGATATAAAGTTCAGCCAGGCCTGCCATGAGGATCACAGCTAATACACCTGATGTTTCGCTGCCGCCTTTCAATAAAGTCACAGTGGACCCTAAACGATACATGGGATCCCAGCTTAGCGAATACTGAGTTACTAACTACCGCTGACTTAGCTCACCAAAGGACGGTAATGAACTCTGGACCTTTTGCCTTAATACGTCATTTGATACTTTCTCGTAAATCAACATGAATGAAGATGTGTTTTTCCAACACAGTTTGGTATACATTTCTTGGCCTACAGCTTATTTGTGTGGCTGGACTTGATGAAAGAAGCGACTGAAAGGTAATAAGCTCGATATATCCTACGAAAATACACTATGATTTTTGCATCTTCTTATAATCTTGTTTCCAATGTAAATATATCCTCCATGTTTATAGTTTTTTTTCACAAATTAATGCTTCCGGTGATGAGTTGGCGAGGGCAGGCGTCCGCCGCCCTGAGCGGGGAGCCATCAATGAGCGGCTGGGAGACTAACAACCACTGACATGGTGACACTCATCCGAGCGAGCGCGCTAAAGAGAGAGAGAGAGAGAGAGAGAGAGAGAGAGAGAGAGAGAGAGAGAGAGAGAGAGAGAGAGAGAGAGAGAGAGAGAGAGAGAGAGAAGGGGGGGGGGGGGGTTGACACATTACTATTTTCAACGAACAAAACAAGTATTTACTCGTCCATTGTATATCACCATGCAGGTATCGAACAGCGACCAATACCCTCTACACACACACACACACACACACACACACACACACACACACACTAAAAAAAAAAAAAACACTCACACATCAGCGCAATGTACCAAACACAGCGTGAGGGAGCTAACAAAAGCAAGTTGCAACAAAAACAGCAGCAACGCAATCACACCCGGCGTCCCCAGCAGCGATGCGCGAGGAGGCAGAGAAGCCGCACCCCCCACACCGCGCCTTGTCGCCCCCTGCCCCACCACCCCAGCTCCCGCGCTGCCTCGTATGCAAAAGGCCGCCGTAGGGGACCTGTTTCAGCAGTGCAAATTGCAAGAGTCCAGCGTAATATCTGTCAGTGGCCGGGGGAGACGCGCTCTTCCATTACGTCCGCCAGATCAGGGGCTGAATTACTTCCCTTACTCCCAACCCCCCAACCACCCCCCCCCCCCCCGTGTGTGTGTGTGTGTGTGTGTGTGTGTGTGTTACAATCACAGACACTTCCCCAGATTTCCTTGCTCCACATTAAAAATAAGGTTACATTGTCGTTTCTCCTCGCACAAGAAAACTTCATTAGCGAAAGTCCTAAAAATGAAATAGTATAAGAAAACTTACTTTGCAGTTTCTTATTAAATTATCTCGGTGAAAATTCACTTCCTCTGTTCTAAAACTGGAAAAATATGACAAATTCCTGTCTTCGCCGCACCGACTCACTACACAACGGTCGCAACACATCCCTAGTTGTACTCGATTCCAACATTCCTAGAGCAATTCTCTCTCTCTCTCTCTCTCTCTCTCTCTCTCTCTCTCTCTCTCTCTCTCTCTCTCTCTCTCTCTCTCTCTCTCTCTCTCTCTCTCGAACACATGTGACAACAATAAAAAATAAAAATCTTTCCCTTGTGTCTCAGTTTCCTTTATGCACCTTTGCTAACGCTTTGCGACTATTTATTCACCTGTTCTTCGCCGTCCTTAGGTCTGCTCTCCCGTTTTCAATCACCCACAGCTTAACCCTACTGTTGGGTCACCCTCCCCAGACCAATTTACCGTTCTTCGTTGGTAGGCTTGTGTACACAGGCGCCTCGCGGGCAAACACGCCAATAAATTACCACACACCGAAAATCAATTACGAGACGAGAACTGAAGCTACGTTGTTCTCCCCTAATTACTACGTGCTGTCTTGGTGGTTATTGCAGTGGCAGTGGCCGTGTAGGGTTGTGACGTACAATTCAGCTCCGGCAGTGACAGTAACGTTGACAGGCGACGGGGAGGGGATGGCGGGTGCGAGTGAGTGGGCAGCAGGAAAACAAGGTGCTAGGGGTGCTAGTAATGGTAACGGGTAGGGCTACACGGCACGGGAGAGAACACGACCGGAGGGCAAAATCTATGGAGTGATGGGCGGTGCGAGCAGATACAGGAAACACCGCGGGCACTTTAAAGGTGGCGACTAGAGGGAAACGCATGTAGCACCAACGGAAGCAGCGGAACGACTCGCAGCAGAACCAGAAGTATCGGAGACACAGTCCATTAATATCGGAAGCGAGGGCATGCAGCAACATAGCGTCGACGGCTAAGGTGAGCTGAGTTCACCCGAAGGTAACCAGAGACTATCTTGAGGTCTACAGCGAAGGGTTTGGCCACAGGGTCTTGGGTGGTGGGCTTAAGTTGCTACCCCATTCTGCCCCTTCTTCTCTTTCGCTCTCCCCTTTCCTCTCTCCCTCCATCAACTGCCCACCCAGACAGACTCACCACCCGCCACTCAGCTCACTACTCATCCCTTTCCACGCCTTGTTCCCAGCCCTCCACTTCAGATTCCCACTTCCTGCTCAAACACCCACTCCATGTAACATCCTCGACGTTACACAAGCAGCACTTGCAGAGGAACTTTGGTTTGCTCTCCTTCTTGTTTCCTCCAAGTACGATTTCGATTTCAGACTTTGAAGTTGGGTTCGCGGTCAGAGGAGGGAAATAGTGAAGGATGAAGGGAAGGAAGGATAGAGGGCGTCGGGTGAGGGTGTGGAATGTAAACCGAGACTGTTGGTCAGCTGGTGTGAGGGACGTTCATGCGTTTAGGAGAGACCCATTGACTTTCAGGTATGAGGTTATCAGGCAAATCAAATATATCGGTGTGTGTGTGTATGTGTGTGTGTGTATATATATATATATATATATATATATATATATATATATATATATATATATATATATATATATATATATATATATATATATATATATATATATATATATATATATATATATATATATATATATATATATATATATATATATATATATATATATATATATATATATATATATATATATATATATATATATATATATATATATATATATATATATATATATATATATATATATATATATATATATATATATATATATATATATATATATATATATATATATATATATATGTGTGGGTGGGTGTGGGTGTGGGTGTGGGTGGGTGTGGGTGGGTGGGTGGATGGGTGTGTGTGTGTGCGTGTGTGTGGGTGGGTGTCACATACACGCTGGAGCTACACAGCCTTCACTCATTTTGTGCTCCGACATTAACGCTGGCAGCTGGAAAGGCTGGAGGACGCCGCCACTGGCAGCAATTAGTAGATTGACTGTATTAGGTCAGACAGGATATTCGATACACTTCCTCCATATCTTCTCATCTTTCTCCTCATACTCCTCCTCCTCTCCTTTCTGTACCTCCTCTTCCCCTTCACACTGTCCCCTAAGGTTACTGACGAATTAATAAATGATTTTTTCTTAATATGTGTTACAGCATTTTTGAATACATGAGGAAATGCGGAAGTTATACTTGATTTTCGAGTTTATAAATAACGTTCAGTTAAAAGTTTTTTTTTTTTTAACGAAATCACTTTTAAAGGCCATTTTCTTCTCTATGCCTTGCTTAGAAATATAACTCTCCCTGCCAATAACCTTCTCGTTTCTATTTATCGCTCGCTTACTCACCCATCCTTTATCCTTCTCTCCTCCCATTTCTTTTCCGGACCGCACCGTCCCCACAACCCGAACATCTGTGGAGGTGGTCGTGGGCCTTCAAGGGTCGCGTTACACCTGGTTGTTCGGCAGCCCCCAGGTAGCCCGGCACCGCCCCTTCACAGCACCTTGTCATCAGAGCACCACCAGTGGCATCATTCTTTCCAATGAGTTTGCGGAGGTCTACAGAGTGATTTATCCATCTCTTGCCTTTAGCCTTTCCTCCCTATGGTAACCTCCTTATATTGTCGCAGAGTTCCTTCTGCATCAGTAACATGCCAAACTCAAACAGCCGATCATCAATGAGCCTTTTCCCCTTCCGGGAAGACCACACCTTAAGAGGTTGCTCGTTGACCGGCATTAAAGCGTCCCTTCCAGTTTCCCTTACCAAAGCACTCTGCTGGTAAACCTAACTGCAAACCTATAAGTCTGGAAATAGGACAAATAGTGTATTTTACACGTATCAAAGTATCTGAAAAGATGCCGATACACAGACATGCATCTTGCGCCATGAGAACGCTTTATTACCTGACTTCCATTCCTAGCACGGCCACCACTGTTAATGGGCGAGAGTATTTGAGTGAATTAGTGAAGGAAGAAACAGCATTACAAAACAAAAGACGTAAAGCTGGCGTCGAGGCGTATAGTGTGCTTAACGGGCTTTTCAGAGAAGTACAGGAACAGCGGTATTTCAAACAATAGCAAATTATGATATTCTTGTGATGAGTAGAAGATTTTTGAAGCCCTTAACGTCAATTGCCAGTATATTAAGAAGGAAAATTCATGTACACAACTAAGGAATAATTATGCGAGTCTGTTGACGAAGAGGTCATTGCTACCTCTTCAAGAGAGAATGATATTAGTTATTTTTTTCCCGTCCAGACCCTTCGGGAGTGTACGAAGAGGCTCCTGGTATTTAATAACACTATTTTCTATATGATCATTTTCGTCGAAGGCGATGCTTGATAATTTTGGTGTTACTCTCCGTGCTGGCCCAGCCGAGCGCAGTTTCATTAGCATCCGACTAAACTATACTATTAACACTTCCACTCCTACCAGGCCCGTTTTCTCCCTCCGGAGACCATCTCTTGTTTTAGTGAGTCTAATAATACAGTTCACTGATACAGCTTCGTTGATCCCTCACTACGCGGATTTGAAATGTTTGTGACAAAGTATTTGCGCCAAATGATCGTACCACAACGTCTGCGGTCAACGAGTCGTGCTTACTTTCAGTGTATTGCTTCCTTTGCATGTGTTGTGTTACAGTGTAGTTAACGAAGCCGATGGTAAGGAACGCCTCCACAAAAATGCTAGAAAAAATGGCGAAACCTTTAAGAGTTTGGGTGAGAAACGACCAGCGTCTAATTCCCTTGAGTGGATCGCCGAGCTTTAGACGGCACCACCAGTTAGCGGGGATGGGGTGGAGGCGTTAGCCGAGGCCAGCACAATCTTCACCAGTGAGGTGTATACCAAAGGCATGGGATGAGCGGTATGATACGCTGCGCAACACTTGTATAAATAACATCAATACATGGGTATATTGGTTTAATTTAATAAATGAAAATTATTGAACGATTGTAAAAACGAAATATAAAGCACAAGAATATATAATTTTTAT